>NC_035436.2:137873785-138473785 GCF_002127325.2 Helianthus annuus
AGCTGACCACGAGAAGCATCTCCGTTGCATTCTCGAATTACTACAGCGTGAGAAACTCTACGCCAAATTCTCGAAATGTGAATTCTGGCTACGAGAAGTTCAATTTTTAGGACACGTTGTGAGCGAGCGTGGTATCCAAGTGGATCCCGCTAAGGTAGAGGCAGTCATGAACTGGCAAGAGCCAAGGACGCCTACCGAAATTCGTAGTTTCCTGGGGTTAGCAGGATACTACCGAAGATTTATTGAAAATTTTTCAAGGATTGCTGCGCCCTTGACTTCCTTGACCAAGAAGAAAGAAAAGTACATTTGGGGCCCGAAGCAGCAAGAGTCCTTTGAAATACTGAAGCAGAAGCTAAGCAACGCCCCTGTGTTGACCTTACCTGAGGGTACAGATGAATTCATAGTTTACTGCAATGCATCACACACAGGCATGGGGTGTGTGCTTATGCAGAAGGGCAAGGTGATTGCCTATGCTTCAAGGCAATTAAAGGTGCATGAAAAGAATTACACCACCCATGATTTGGAGTTGGGTGCCGTTGTATTTGCACTGAAGTTGTGGAGGCACTACCTTTATGGTATTAAATTTGTGATCTATTCAGATCACAAAAGCCTTCAGCACTTGTTCAACCAGAAGGAGTTGAACATGAGACAGCGCCGTTGGATGGAAACCCTGAATGATTATGACTGTGAAATCAGGTACCATCCCGGTAAGGCGAATGTAGTCGCCGATGCATTGAGCAGGAAAGAAAGGGGAAAACCCATTCGAATCAATGCCAAGAGCATTGAAGTTAAAAATAATTTGATGGAAAGGATATTAGTTGCGCAGCGTGAGGCTGTGTTGGAAGCTAATTATCCAAATGAAAAGCTAGGAGTAACTGAGGAGCAGTTGACTCTTAGCAAGGATGGAATTCTTAGGCTGAATGGACGTATATGGGTTCCGATTTATGGGGGACTACGAGATGTTGTTCTCCAGGAAGCCCATAGTTCCAAATACTCAGTCCATCCTGGTGCTGATAAAATGTACCAAGACTTAAAGGCAAATTATTGGTGGATAGGCTTGAAAAAGTCTGTAGCCGCCCATGTAGCAAAGTGCTTGACTTGTGCTCAAGTCAAAGCCGAGCACCAAAAGCCGTCTGGCTTGCTACAACAGCCTGAACTTCCCGAGTGGAAGTGGGAATGCGTAACTATGGACTTCATAACCAAGTTACCCAAAACCAGGAAAGGAAACGATACAATATGGGTCATAGTCGATAGGCTGACTAAATCAGCTCATTTTCTACCCATCAAGGAGACGTATAGCTCCGATATGTTAGCCCAACTTTATGTTGATAAGATTGTAGCCTTACACGGCATACCTGTGTCTATTATCTCCGACAGGGATACTAGATACACATCTCACTTCTGGAAAAGTTTCCAGCAATCTTTGGGCACGCGTTTAAACTTTAGTACGGCTTACCATCCACAGACGGACGGTCAAAGTGAGCGTACTATCCAAACGCTAGAAGACATGCTTCGTGCATGTGCGATCGATTTAGGTGGTAACTGGGATAAAAACCTACCCCTGATCGAATTCTCCTACAATAATAGCTACCACACCAGCATAAAGGCTGCGCCTTTTGAGGCATTATATGGTAGGAAATGTAGATCGCCTGTTTGTTGGGCGGAAGTAGGAGAGGTCCAATTATCGGGACCGGAGATTGTTTTCCAGACAACGGACAAGATTGTCCAGATACGGGAACGTCTCAAGGCTGCCCGTGATAGGCAGAAGAGCTACGCTGATCCAAAGCGTAAGGATTTTCACTTCGAAGTGGGTGAAAAAGTATTACTTAAGGTGTCACCCTGGAAGGGGGTGATGCGTTTCGGCAAGAAGGGCAAGCTGAGTCCGAGATACATAGGGCCTTTTGAGGTCATTGAACGAGTCGGATCAGTTGCCTATAAACTAAACTTGCCTGAAGAGCTCAATGGAATTCACAATGTGTTCCACATCTGCAATCTCAAAAAGTGCTTCGCCGACGAGTCGTTGGTGATTCCACACACAGATGTGCATATAGATGAGAGCTTAAAGTTCATAGAAAAACCTTTGTCGATTGAAGATCGACAGGTGAAGAAGCTTCGCAGAAAGCACGTACCGATTGTAAAAGTCAAATGGGATGCTCGTAGAGGTCCTGAATATACGTGGGAAGTCGAAGCTACAATGAAAGAAAAGTACCCCTATTTATTTGAGTAAATCTCGGGTCGAGATTTATTTTAAGGGGGTGAGGATGTAACACCTCGAATTTTTGTGTCCAATGATGTGTTAACACGTGTCATTTGTTTACACGTGGCATCTATAATAAATAAAGGACTAATTTTGACAAACCTTGAAAGTATATAAATTCGAGGGTTATAAATGTCAACAAGGGTAAATATACTGTATAGTATCCCTAAATAATGCTTAAACCTTCAAACGAATAAATTATAGATCGTACAAAAACAAAACGCGGAAGAAAGTGAGAGATTACAAACTACAGGGGTTAACTGTGTCAACATGTTTAATAATACCTCTGAGTGACCCTTTAATGTTCCAAAGACTTTGTAACGGTATTATACCCTCACTAAAATAATATATATGAATTTCGCGAAGTTTCGATATGAAACGAGAAAGTTACGATCGAATTCGTAGAAGAAGGGTTAAAAGCGTCAACAGTGAAAGTTAAGGCTTTCCAATATAATTAATAAATAAACCGGGGACTTAATAAAGCGGGTAAATAACACGAGGCCCCTATCGGTAAATAACCGAGGGCCAAACCGCAAAGTTACCCCTTCAAAACCGAAAGGTCAGGTAAATCATTACGAAAGATTTCGTTATTAATTACCGGATTCTGATAATCATGACAAAAGATTTTAAAAATCTGAAAAACAGACTTCTCGCGACCCGCGTGAAGGTTAGGCTTAAGTGTAGGCGGGCCGCGAGCCTCCTAAATAACACGCCTGATATTTGAACTTTAGGCGACCCGCGTTAAAGTGCATGGGAACTCCCATGCGGGTCGCGTAAAGTGCCCAGATGCAGAATTGTTGTAACTACTTGGCCTTTGGACCATTTGAACGATCAAACCTCAATCAATGAGGCATGGGCACCCTACAATTGACCCATACACCTTAGGGACACCTGCCCATGATCCATGATCAGAATAGGCCAATGTGGAATGATCTTGAGGTTCATTTTGCACTATAAATAGCAATGTTGTAGTTACAACATTCACACAACTCAAAACACAACTACTGATCATTCTAAGAAGCTCCAAGCATCTTTCTCTGCTCTATAAGCAAGAACACAACTTCTGTAAGTGATCTAACCCTTTGTGGTTTCACATTTCCTTAGTAAATGGCTAAGAACCAAACCGTCGTAACTACGGTTTGACTTTACAATAAATCAGTAATGGTTCAGTCTTATGACGAATCAAAAGTGGTAATGAGTTGGTATTTACGTGGGTAATAAACCTCTAAAATGGTTCCCCCTGATCACCACTCTAACTATGTCAAATGTCGAGTCAAACGTGCGGTTAAAAAGTCAACAGAAAGCTATTTTAGCGATTTATGCATAATCTGTAATGTATATGTTATGGAACCTGTTTTGACAATCATAAAACATGATAATAAGTATATAAACCTGTTTGCGCTCGTTTGAATCGATCATTTACTATATTGAACCGGTTCGGAGCCGAAAGTCGCAAAAGTTTGACTTTTGCTTTGACTTCAGTTCTGACCCGTTTTAGTGAGGTATAAATATACCTTAGGACTCTCTTAGGACCAGGTCACATGTTGGTATATGCCTCTGTGGTCGGTTCATGAGTTATCCGAGTCTTTTACGTATTTCCGTCATTCGCCTAAAAGTTGACCGTAACGGCCTTTTAAAATTAAAACGAGTATTTCGGACACGTGAACGGACCAAAACCTTGCTTGTTAAATTATAAGCATGTCCTTAAAGTTTCACGTCAATCCAAGGTCTAGAATGAGAGTTATGCTAAAAGGCGCACTTTTAAGAAAGTTTTGTAATTAACGGCGCAATTAGCATAACACCCATCTAACCCAAGTTTTCGTCACCAAAACTTTTACCCACTGTGGTAAAATAATATTTTGGGAATTTTAAAGATTTTTAATAATTTTTACCTTGCTCATAACCTGCGGTTATGGCTACGGTTCGGTAAATACCGAATATGCCCTTTTTGGCCAAAACGGGAGTTCTACAAGGTCTTTTGACCCGATTCCAGTTGCTACTGGTTTTAAATAATAAATAAAGTATTTTAAGCTTTATAAGCTGTTCGGGAAACTCAGATTTCCTGTAGAACTCGAAAAGCCCTTTTAAAGTCTTTAAAATGACCGAAAAGCCCCTACGGGGCGTAATATTAACTTAAACTCGTTACGGGCATTACGGAAGGTATCCTACTGATACCAAAATACTTTTTAAGGCATATTGACTTAGGAAATAAGCGTACGACTCTCATAGTTAACCGTTTCGCCTATTTGTGCATACGGTACGGCTCATGGAACTAGTTTTCGTGCAATAGCCGATATGGGTCAAATTATATTATTTGAACCCCAAAATCCAGAGTATAAACTATAAACCCATATAAAACAAGTCGCTGAACTTGTTGGGTCCAAATCATACTCCATTCTCGGTTTTCGCCTTTTCGTGCGAATTAACCATATCTATATATATCGGAATCAACCGGTTTAAGCTACGGCTAATAAAAGGACCGTTAGGATTCTAAGAGGTTAATTAAAACCTTCGTTTCAGATTAGGAGCCCCAGTAAAAGCTATCGGTGACTTGATCTAAATTAAGGATTAATACTTGCAAAGGTAAATACTTTAACTTATTTCCCCTATATGGGCTTGGGTTACGGTATATTAATACCGCTTGATTGAGCATTATATAATTCCATCGCTTAGGTGGTTAATTGATTAAATATGATCGGCTCATTTAAACAGTTTTGTTGCTTATAAGCCTTTGGGGGGTTTAATGACCGTTGTCCCGGATATCCTTGGCATCATTTTACGAAATGGCCACGACCATCGACATCCCGGTGTAGGCGTACACCCGGTATAAAGTGTCGACATTAAAATTAAAAGACGTAGCCGTTGGTTTTCATACTACGGTTTTACGCAAACGTGGTGTGTCTATAAATCTTTAACCCGGCACGACCCGGGCTACTGAACGCATAAAAGAACATGTAAAACGTTCACAAGATCATTATGAATTTTCCCAAGTTATAAAAGAGTTTGTGCCTTGTGCATTCAAATCAATTTTAATAAACATTTTCAAATGTGTCAGTTGAATGTATTTACCAGTGTAAACTGACGTATTTTCCCCAAAAAGATTAAGTGCAGGTACCTAAACGTAATTGGCTGGTATTAGCTCCCTAGCGTCGGGATAAGCCTCGCAAGCTTGATTGCAGTATCTGATGGAACAATACTTTATGATTATTTATGATCCACTGTGGATATTCAACCCTGTAATACACTTTGATATTACAATCAGAGGTTGAAATTTATATATTTATCTTATGCTTCCGCTGTGCATTATATAATTGTGTGGTTTGACTATATTGTTGCCAACATCGTCACGGTAATCCCCCACCGGGCCCACCGGTGAGACACGTGGAAAACGGGGTGTGACATGAACTAATGACCTAGTCATGACCAATGCTTTGATAGGAGCATTGGAGAAAGGGCAAAATAATCAGAAGCCGTCTTGTATTGGGGTATTATCAACATTGTTTTCAAAATGGTATTCAATGAACTGGATTAAACACTTGGTAACTAACGTTTTCGTAAAACTATGAACTCACCAGCGTTGTCTGATACACTTGTTGCATGCTCGCAGGTTGTTAGATATCTTGGACTTGGGAACTTGCTGTCTGGAGTAGCCGAAGTGGTCATGGGTCGACAGGAAGGATTTATGTGACTGATTTCTTGATACTATACTTGGGTTTTGAAACAGTTTAACTTCGTTTACTATTTGCTTCCGCTGAACTTATTGATTTTCGTTTAAACTTGTTGAAGATGTTTTTAGTAATAATGGGGATTTTATTTATAACTTGTATGGGTTCAATGTAATTGGTGGCTCGTTATTGGTATGTCACACGCCTAACAGGGACACTCCCTACGTGGTAATTTGGGGGTGTGACATCATGGAAGAGCTCGAAGCAGGATGTTGTAGCATTGTCCACTACAGAATCAGAATACATCGCCGCTTCATTGGCAACGCAAGAAGCTGCGTGGTTAAAGAAGTTCATTGCCGACCTAGGGGTAGTCCCTACCATTCAAGACCCCCTAGAGATCTTTTGTGATAACGAGGGTGCGATTGCTCAAATCAAGGAACCTCGTGCACATCAAAATACTAGGCACATTGAGCGGAGATTCAACTACATAAGGGATGAAATTGAAAAGGGAAAGATATGTATTCGAAAGTTCACACCGATCAAAACATTGCGGATCCACTCACGAAGCTCCTTGAACGGCCAAAACATGAGGGTCATACTTGTGCCTTAGGACTTCGATATTCTAGTGATTGGATTTGATCTATTTTGTATTTGGATATTGGAACAATTGTTATTTTAACTCTTTTATGGTATTTTGAGTTATGTTCCATTTTAGCATGTTTAAATCCGTAAATAAATTAATTATTCTAAATGTCCGTGGTCGATCATATTTATGGGAACAAACATGAATGTAAGACCATTATGAACTTGGATTGGTGGATATTCATTATGTATGAATATGGAGCAAAGTGTTGCTGCCAAAGCTCATAGATATTTGTGGGATACAAATATTGGACTGACTCGCTCTCAAATGTTACTGCATGGAATCATTTGTGATTGATCATAAGTAAATTTGAGCAAAGGCGAATATCATAGTATCCTCTGACCTGAGATACATATTGGGTCTTGATATTCACCAAATATTATACCTTGACTTAGTTCTTCGCTGTCTGTAATAAGACAGTACATAAGGCTAAGCTCAGGTATGGTACCAGGTGATTGTGAGAGACGTATGTAGTCAAGAAGGGATTTGTTCCTCTTATTCGTTGAGAGTAAGATGTCTAAGGCCTGCTAAAGTTAAATTAACAGAGAATGATCACACTATGTCTCTGGATTTGACATGACATCTGCAACAAAAGGATAAATGATAGATTCACCTAAATCATTTTCAAGTAAGGGACTTGAAGGGGATGATGTTACTGAATGGCACTTCGTCATACGTATTAGGGGTAGTAAACCGTTGTTAGGCGTTATTTACTACTTGCATCAATCTTCTATGTATCTTGTGCAAGTGGGAGATTGTTGGACTCTGTATGCCCAAGACACATATTAAATTGATGTGGCTAGTACGTTATGATCCAAGTCGGGTCATACCCAATAACAAGCTAGACAAACACCTATAATATTTATTTATGATATGATCAAACAAATAAATATTAACACTTAGAATATTTAGAAATTGGTTTTCTAAATAATTTCACTTGAGAAACTAATAAATTATATGGATAATTTATTTTGAGAGAATAATTAATCATGTTATTTAATGGGTTAAATAACATTATAAAAGTTATGATTTGTTGCATAAAAGTCTTATAAATATATATTGTTATATTTATAAAATTTATAAATATATATTACAAGATTAAAATCAAAAAAAGGGAAAAAATTTTCATTGGACCAAAATGGTGGCCCTATGGCCGACCATATGGTCTTCCCAAGGTGGGATTCCCCACTTGATTTTGATGTACTGAAAATGGGTTAAATAAAAACAACTAAAATTACCCTAATTCTAGACTCTCTAAGTTTTAAATTTATAAAACTAAGACTCTCTAAACCCTAAACCACACAACCGGCAAGTGTACCGATCGGTGTAGTATAGCCTAAGGAAGTCCGAGTATCGAACCCAAGAGACTCTACTGATTACGCTAATGACTCTATGTAGACCTAGACTGACACGGACTTAACTAATTGTTTATTGATGGGGGGGGGTTTCTAAATATCCTAAAAATATAATTAAAAATAAACTAACTAGACGAACGAGACACGAACTCACACGAAGGTTGAACTCAAGGATGGTGAAGGAACTACCTAGACAGGAATCCTGATTTCTTTTAGTTATGATTATATTTGGAAGTTGTCTGCTATGGAACCGGGATCTTGAAATTCTCACCCCTCGGGAAATCTAAGGACCCCTAATCCTTCTCAAGAGCACGCTAAGATCCCCTAAAGGTTGTTAAACTACCGGTTATTAGACTCCTTTACAAGACATCTAATGGGTTTATAAAAGTATCCTACAAGGCTCACTCCCTTACGAGACCTAAACCTAGGATAGGCTTGTTTTCTCAGCTAGACTTGCTAGACAGCAGCCAAAAGGTTAACTTCCTAAGAAGGACCCACCGTGCGGTTTAATCACTTAGACCTAGCAATAATCTCGCACCTTATAGCTATTGACGATTAGTAGAACACTTGATTTTATAAGATTACCAATTATTACTTCTAAGGCTACTTATGCAATTTTCACCCTAAAGGATTAGAGATTTATTATGTGATATAGACACTCACCAAAACCTAAAATCCTAGCCCGACTCTATTATGTGATAAAGACCGTCACCAAGAATCGAACGAAGCAATAATCAATATTCAAACAACATCAAGCACGCAAACACATCTAACCAATAGAACAAGCCGTTTACAATTTATAAATAATCCATAGCTTCCAAAAATCCATAATATAATCAAAACATATAGCAATCAATCATCCATGTCTAGGTAGTAACAAGAAGTCTAGCCAATAATCATTACGAACAAAGTCTCAAAAATAATCAAACAAGGTTCAAATAATGAATTCATGGAATTAAAACAAAAAGACTAGAAGATAAAATAAACCGAATGACAAAACCCGGTTATTCCTTGCTCTCCAAGCTTGTTGCTTCAACCCAACGATTCCGTGGCTCAAAACCTTGCCAAAGATGCTCCACAATTCGTCCCTACTGACGATGGTCGTTATCCGATGTGCGGCTCTGATGTTCAGCCGTCCTCCCCCCTACGATGATGATGTCGCCTGTGATGTTGTGCGTCCTCTGTGATGCCACCAAAAAATATTCGTGCCTCCCACTAAATAATAATTCGTGATTTATGGTTTCCTTCTTTAATTCTTGCGCCCCACTCTTGCCGTCTGATGATATTCACAAATGGGCTTCGGCCCAATTCATGTGCTGCCTTCTTTTGCTGCCAATCAAAGAATGCCTCCTTTCCAACCACAAATAATGGGCCTCCTCTCACCAATAAAATTCCAGCCGTAAATTTTAATGTGGGTCTTCGATTTGTCTGTTGTGCCAAAAGTCTGCTTTTGATGATGATGATTATTTCTCCAAATATGCACGTCTCATCCATTTACTTAATTGGGCCGTCCAATCCCTCCAATGAGGGCTGCCACCCTTTTTATCCAATGAGGATTGCCTCTCACTTTGTTGTTTTTGAAAATAATAGCCAAAAGGGCCCCCTGATGCACGTCCACAATTGTCAATATATAATATTTTTTCATTAGGGTTTTCATTATATCAATCCACTCCAAAAGGCCCCCTAAAATACTTGAAGTAAATGGTTGGACATGAGAGCCTCCAAATACTGATAATATAGAGATAAGTGGGCTTGGCTCAATCACAGAAAATAGTGACGAATTTCCTTCAGTCACTGGCAATCTACTCTACTTAACTGGCTGGTTATTTCCATGTCACTCGTTTTTTTCTCCATTTGCACCAGGACCTAGCCAAAACACAATATAATATAAAATAGTACTAAAACTAACTAAAAAGAATAAATAACTATACAATAATTATACAATTTACATGGGACAAATATGTGTATTTTACCCCACATCAGATTTACATGCAAAAAATCTCATAAAAGATTACACTTGAATTTTGATTTTTCAAGACACACTTTCTCTCATATATTCAAGTTACAAGAACTCCTTCTTTGGCTCTCTAATTTTCGGCCAAAAGGGTGCATCCAAGAAGTCTTTTTTTCAAGTGAAAATCCTAGCAATATAAGGTGTTTGTTGGAGGCTTGGGGGTATACTAGCTTGAGGCTTTCTCGTTTGGAAGCTACCATTCAAGAATCATCATCATCTTCCATCTCCTTGCTCTTGAAAGGTTGTTTCTTAAAACACCATATGGTTGTATTTTGATAGCATGCATGTCATATATGGATCCGGTTATTGGGTTTTGCATTTAAAATGGTTTTAAATCTTGTAAAGTAATATGTTTTAAATATATATTCCGCTGCGTTTTAATTTTATTTGGATAAAATTAGCTTTGATAAACATGTTAAAAACCCAACAGATTGGATGTTATGCTATGCTGTGCTGAATCAAGTTAGGAAGTCTAGAAACCCACCGAATAAAAATCTGAGTTGTCGGAATAGACTTGTTTTTGAGACTGAGGGGTTGTTTGGTAGCTTCTGAATGGTCATTAAGAGGCTACCTCTTAATGGAACCATTAAGAATTTTACGAATGAGAAGGTAGAAGAATGTGACATGTGATGATTTACCATTCAGAGGTTACCTCTTAACCATTCCGACTTGATGTTACCTCTTATTCATTCAGAGGTTTTAAACCATTAAGAGGTAGCATCTGAATGGTCATTAAGAGGCTACCAAACAGCCCCTGATATTTGTTATGACTGTTATGCCTTAGTTGTTTAATAGTATGGGATATTAAACCTTAAAAATATTGTCATTAATAGTTGTTATGGATTCTCATGAACAATATGTTTTGCTCAGTGCCACGTCCCGATGATTCCGCCATCGGTTGGGGTGTGACACCGGGGGTCTCTGATACGACAAACCCTCGACTTGGATTCCCAAAGCGACCCGAACCGATCACCTGCCAGAACTTATATAGAGTCAAACGGGAGGGCATATGGATGCCCTCGGTGTAGAGGGGGTGTCTGTCTCCTCTAACGTGTAAAGGTCGTAGTGCACGACAAACTCTCTCAGTGACATCTCATGCCACTCACCGGCTCCTTGGTGTCGTCAAGCACCTCTGGATGGACTGCAGGCCTGGGAGCGAACTCGAAAGACGCCAAGAACTCGCAGATCATGACCCTAAACGACGACATGTATGCAAGATGGAACAACCTGTCACACAATGTGGTTAGTATCCATTTCGTATACAAAACATAGAAAACACAGTAAGAAATAGTATACCTGCCCCACGGAGTATCGTGTCCGATGAGATCTCGGGCTCTCGCCGCCTTATCCACCTCTTTGAGAGTCGTCCAATCGACGGTCGCGTGGCCGCTGATCTCCATACGCCGAAACTTTTCACATTTGTGAAAAGGCTCGCTCTCGTGTTCGAACGCTAAATAAGGATTATCTAGCAACGGATCCATATCTGGGCCACCACGCCCACGCCCACGTTAACGTCCACATCCACTGGCCACCGCCACCCCCGCCCCCACCCGTCCACCTCTACCACGTCCAACCCCTCCACCTCTACCACGTCCGCCACCACCCCGGCCCCGCCCTCTTCCCAACAACGTCTGTCACCTATATCAATCTAAAAATATAACAAATAATTTAAAAAAAATATAATAATTTTTAATGTAATTTTTAAAAAATATGTAACAATAGTTTTTAATTTTGAATATTAAATATAACATTTTTAATTAATTTTGAAATATTTATAGCATATTTTTATTAATTTTATAAAAATATAACATATTTTAGTTAATTTTATATAAAATATAACATTTTTAATTAATTTTTTAAAAAATATAACATTTTTAGTTATTTTTTTAAATATAACACTTTTAATTAACCTTATTAAAGATTTATAACATTTTTAATTAATTTTTTAAAAAAATATAACATTCTTAATTAATTTTTTAAAGATTTATAACACTTTTTTATTAATTTTTTTAAAATATAACATTTTTTAAATATTATTTTAACATCAATTTCTACTTAAAAGTATAACATTTAAAAAAACTAAAATATAAAACATTTTTTTATATTTTATAAAACAGAAAAGAAAAAAATACGTTTTGGGCCTATACGCATCGTATAGGCCCATACTTATCGTATCACACCGTCTATTTCAAAGAAAACTATGTAATTTTGAAGCAATACGATGCGTATATGCCCATACGCATCGTATTGCTTCATTCGTGGAAGAAAAACCCCCAAATTTCCAGCCTTTAAACCAAAAAATCACACAATTTCAACGATAAAAATACAAAATTGAATACGTATAAATGATGAGGGTTCAGAGATACATACCTTACTTGTGTTTAAACTTGAAACCTTCACCGTATAAAGACCGTATGGGTATACACCATTTGTGTGTGTATTTTTGGTTTTGGGTTCGTATTGGAAATAATAACCCCCTGTTAATCAGGGGGTTATATCGTTTTGGCCTTTAATACGCATCCTATAGGCCTATATGATGCGTATTACCCCCCCCCCCCCCGAATTTTCAAAGGACACTATGGTTTTTTAGAAATCAGTGGGATAATACATATCAAGTGTGTAGGAATGATAGTTGTACAAGAATCAAGTGCAAAACTTACAAGAATCGCCGGAAAATGGAAGAAAAGTGCCTAGAAAAGTGACAGAGTATTTATAGTGTCAGAGTGGTAAGGCGGTGCAAGGAAGCTGGGTCGGATGATTGTTCGGTCGAATGGCCATCCGATCGGATGTCCAATCGGACAGCCGAGACCCGTTTGCAAGATTTTCCGACTTTGGTTCGTTTTGCGAGTTAGATTAAGAGTTGCGTTGCGTATTATTATGTAATATCATCACATGACAAGATTTTATAACTAACACGTAAGTTTCTATGTTTCCTGTCTACACAAGCTAGTTAATAAGTGTCAAGCTTAAAGTCTCATGCTTAACAAAGTATCAAGTTTCTCGTTCCATAAGTATCAAGAATCAAGTATCAAGTCTCTAGTTTCAATAATCAAGCATCAAGTATTAAGTATCAAGAATCAAGATTAATAGTGTTAAACAAGTGTCAAGCTTCAAGCGTCAAGTTTCAAAGTATAAAGAGTTAAGTTTCAAGTATCACAAAGTTTCAAGTATCATAAGAGTCAAGTTTTATATACTATAAGGACTAAACTTGTAAAAAGGCGAAAGTTTAGGGACACAGGGCGTTACAACGGTGCCGCCGGCCAATTTGAATCTCGTTTTCATAAATCATCAGGTAAATCGGGTTTGAAAACCTGCAACATCCGCTGATTATGCATTGAAGGTGGTGAAGGTCGCTAATTGTGGTCCAGTTTAGCCTGATTTTGCTCTGATTCTGCAAGTTTCAGTTTCGGTTTGTCCCGATTTTGATCCAATGCAGATCCGATTTGGCTTGATTTTGTTTTCACATTCGATGATTATTCAACGATGGGGAGTCTGATGTGTCCGATTTGGCATGATTCAGTTTCGGTTTGGACCTATTTGAGTCGTCCACTCGATTTGGCCTTATTTTGTTTCTAGTTTCGGTTTTTGCAGGATTTAATGACGATTACAGGTGGATTCAATGATGGTTACCGGCGATTTCAGATTTGCAGGTTGCCGACTAAGCAGTTTTTGGGGGAGTCAGTTGTGCCTTCCCTTTTTGAATGGCCACCTGCAACCATCATTTACTCCATAATGATTTGTGTTATGTTAATGGCGACCGTGATTTTTCGTGTTAATGGGGGACCGTGCTTCATTTCTACCGTCATGATGGTAGTGGGGTCATTGGATGCGGATTATCGCTCCCTAGTTTGACGTCGATGGTGTTTGTAAGCCTTGGGTTCTTTTGGTTCTTGCTTGGGATCGGAATTGGAGGGGACCTGTGTAGGTGGGTGGTAATATGGTGGTTGCATGTGGGGGTATGAAGAAGAGGTGAGTGTAGGGATGAGGTGGGGCCTACAAAACTTTTTTAATTAATTTTTTTTTATTATTTAGGTGGTGCTCACTTGAATTTAGATTTATCTTGTGTGTTTTATTTTTTATTTTTAATAATAAGGGCATTTTTGTAATTTAACACCCACTTAACTGCGAAAACTAACCTTCATCCATGTTAGGGACTATCCGAGTAACAAATCGTCAAACTATAGGAAACATACATGTAATTTTGAAAAGTTGGGGACTAAAGGTGAAATTTCACCAAATCACAGGGACTATTCGGGCATTTTACTCTTAAATAAATTTATCATAAATCAAAGTGAACACTGAACAAGTATATCCTACGGTACCATATGTAAGAAGTTTGATTCTAGACGAGGTAAGGTTCCTTTATTTTGTGATGAGTTAACTATCATTTCCGTCTATGTGGTTTGTTCAATTACGCCAGTTCAGGCCAAAATTCAAATTTGTACTATATCCGTCTCTGACATTCTTGAAACATGTCAGTTCCGTCAAAAAAACATGAATTAACTGTCATTTTCGTCCCAGTGGTTTGTCAAATTATTCGATTCAATGTTAGTTTTTTTGACGGAATTTGTTTCGAGAATATCAGGTACAAAAACAGTATAAATTTAAAATTTCGTCTGAACCTACATAACTAGACACACAATAGGGACAAAAATGACACTTAGGTCTTTTGTGATTTGATAATAAAAAACAACATGGACCATAAAACGAACTGTTTCGTGGGCATTGAGCCTTTTTCTTTGACCCAATAGCTTCTCACTTAGGCCCAAAACCAAACCAAACCCTAGCAGCACCTTTTGTTAGGGTTTTTATTCCACAATCTCATCATTTCTACGCCTCTGTTTTCATCGTCTGCTCCAGCTCCCCATCATCCAGGTACATTCGCTCGCTGTTATCTTTCAATCTCACAAACACGTTAATTGATCCTGTAAGCCTAAATCATCTAGCAATTAAATCCTACTGACTCTGTTATTTGCAGGTAAGGTGTAGTTAGGAGAGTAAAAATGGTGTTGGAGAAGACTAAAGGAAGAAAAGAAGAGGTTGTTACCAGAGAGTACACCATCAACCTCCACAAGCGTCTCCATGGATGGTAACACTTTTGCTTTTTATCTTTCACTTATCTTAGTTTTTTTCGATTTCTTTCTCTTTAATTGTGCTATATACTTATATCTTATTGAATGGTTCGATCAATATGTGTTGTGTGTTTGTAATTTTATTCAACCATTTCAATTAGTTAATTTTTATTTAATTTAACTTTTTAGAAGGCATTTTTTTCTTTTTACAAGTTCATTGCACACATTACTTATCAAACAAATCTTTTTTTATTTACAAAATTTAACTTTTTAGAAGGCATAATTGTTTGTTTACAGCTTCATTTCACATATGAGCTATATGACTCTTTTAGGCCATGTGTAGTCATAAAGCCTTTGGGGGCGTTGTCACATCATATAGGGGCTTTATGGGGCGTTATATCACGAGAGCCCGTAGTCATAAAGCCTCTACCTCATCATTACTCAATTAATAATATATTATTTATGTCCCTCAAGCAACGGTCCTTTTTTGAAAAATCCTCCCATCACGCCGCGATATGTATAGCGGCCCCTTCAAAAATCTCCCCCATAGCACCCCCGTGATATAAAGCCCCATTACACATACTCTTAACCAGATCAGTTTTTTAGACTATGTGTAGTCATAAAGCCCATTTGGGGGTGTTATGCGACACATGGCGAAATGCGTAAGAGAGGGGCTTTATATCAAAAGAGGGTGTAGTGGTAAGGGGGTTATATAATCCCTTCAATTATACATACATATGTATGTATATATATGTGTGTGAGCGGGGGGAAACATGCTAGAGAAGATGACACCGCGAAGGAGATAACGCCGGAAGAAAGAACCCACCCCATAGCGCCCGCCGTAGTGGTGTTGGCGGCGCTATGGGGGTGCTATGCTTGATCACTACCGATGGCCTTATAATTAAACCTTTTAGAAGGCATAGTTATTTGTTTACATGTTAATTGCTTTTGTTAGCTATCTTAGCTAGCCTAATTTTATATAAATAAACCGTAATTAGTTTTCTTCCAGATGTTAAGAATGAAGTATATGTTTGTTTTTCTATCGGTTTTTAAAAGTTTTTATATTTTTATGTTTTGGCAGCACATTTAAGAAGAAGGCACCTAAGGCGATCAAGGAGATCAGGAAGTTTGCACAAAAAACCATGGGAACAACGGATGTGAGAGTTGACGTTAAGCTAAACAAGTACGTATGGAGCCGAGGAATCAGAAGCGTTCCAAGGAGAGTTAGGGTTAGGATTGCTAGAAAGAGGAACGATGACGAGGATGCTAAGGAAGAACTTTACTCGCTTGTTACGGTTGCCGAGATCCCAGCAGAAGGACTCAAGGGGCTTGGCACAAAGATCATTGATGATGAAGATTGATTCCTCAATTTCCAACCTTTTTGAAACTTCAGGCAGAGTTTAGTTTCTCATCTTTATCTTTTGTTTGGATTCTACTGTTATCTTGAAGTTATAACATTTACTGTTTTTTTTATTTGATGGATTGCTATGCTTTTTGGGTATTTTTTAAAGGAGTTGAAATGCATTGTGTTATGGGAGTTGTTTTGTTTGTGTGCATTTCAAATGACAGTTTATCTACTCTAAAAGAATATCCTTAGATTGATTGTTTGCTAAATTGATCGCTGAAGCAAATGAATGGGTAGACGCTGTAGGGTTTGGCTCACTATCACTCGCACACTGTGCCGCACTCAAGCGGGTGAGTGTAAGAGGGGCCAGCATCTTTGACCTGGGGCCAGCGTCTTTGACCTCACGCTCGTAAGTAAAGGAATTTGGTGAGAGCAAGTGAGTTTGAGGTAAGTGATAGTTCAGTCGCTCCATAATGCTCTCCAAGTGATAATGAGTGTGATCACCTCTCTACATTACATGGCGTGCTTTTCGCTGTCACTGTTAAACATTATGACACACATAAACGCCACTACATATGGTCTTATTTAGGCATGATAAACTAGCTCTGTCTCACTATAAAATGCAACGCATGATTGTACACTTTTTTTCTTCAGAATAACACATGTGCTGCATTTGTCAAAACTGCCAAAAAAATCACTTGATAAAGCAAAATTGAAGTTGCTCCGTTTTCACAACTTGTTAATAAAAGAGTAAACTGCTAAAATCATCCCTGAGGTTTGACTCAAATTGCTAGATCAGTCCAAAATCAACTTCTTTTGCTAAAACAGTCCCTGGGCCTAGTTTCTGTTGCTATTTCAGTCCAATAAATTAACACCGTTAGAACCTCCGTTAATAAATGGGTAAAACTGCTAAATTCGTCCCTGATGTTTGATTCAAGTTGCTAGATCAGTTCAAAATCAAGTTTTTTGAATTTGTTAATTATAAACTTATTTAGGTATATAATTTTTCTAGACTTGCATTAATTTTTTGAATTTGTTAATTATAAACTTATGTAGATTATAAACTTATTTAGGTATATAATTTTTCTAGACTTGCATTAATTTTTTGAATTTGTTAATTATAAACTTATGTAGATTATAAACTTATTTAGGTATATAAATCATTAATATCACAAGATTATAAACTTATTTAAGGCGGGTCCAGTTATATTTATGTTCGTTGAATAAATCATTAATATCACAAGAGAAAAAAAATGGTAAATGACAGGTTCTTAATGCATCAATACTTGTACCAAATGCATTATATATTTTCTTAAATGTCTTAAAATTTAAGATAAATTACAAGTCTACCCTAAATATATAATTTAAATTTGTGTTTAGTTATAAAAATATAAACAGAATGTAGCTCTTTTGGAGAGCGCAATTTTATTTGACCTGTCTTAAACACTGGTTTGACCCGAACCCGTTTTGACTCAAACCAAAATAATCCTTTTTATGAGACTTGTTCTGGCACGACATGTTGTCCGACCTCACCTGAATGATAAGTATTATTAAATAAGAAACCACTTAATTAAGTAGAAAAAATGAATAAAAGAACTTTATAATACAAATATTAAATTAAAATAATTGATAAATATTAAACATTAAATATTACGATTTAAATAAAAACAAATAAAAATTATGTTAATTTCTTAATATTTAAATTTACATATAATGTTTGTATTTTTCATAACTAAATATTGTTTAAATTAACTGTTGTCTTATTTAAATCTTTAAATAAATACTAAATATTTACATGGTAACAACAACAACAACAACATCAAAATAAAATAAGTATTTAAGGCTGGGCCGGTTAAATTACGCTCTTCAAAAAAGCTACATTTATATTTTTAAAACTAATTTTATTTAAATTAAATTAAGTATTATCTTATTTAAATACTTAAGTATATAATTAGTAAACATTTAATGATAATAATAATAATAATAATAATAATAATAATAATAATCAAAATAACTAACAAATAATTTTTCAAAATAACTAACAAAAGGATTTTTTCTCTTGTGATATTAATGATTTATATACCTAAATAAGTTTATAATCTAAATAAGTTTATAATTAACAAATTCAAAAAATTAATGCAAGTCTAGAAAAATTATATACCTAAATAAGTTTATAATCTAAATAAGTTTATAATTAACAAATTCAAAAAATTAATGCAAGTCTAGAAAAATTATATACCTAAATAAGTTTATAATTAACAAATTCAAAAAACTTGATTTTGGACTGATCTAGCAACTTGAATCAAACCTCAGGGACAAATTTAGCAGTTTTACCCATTCATTAACGGAGGTTCTAACGGTGTTAATTTATTGGACTGAAATAGCAACAGAAACTAACTGTTTTAGCAAAAAAAGTTGATTTTGGACTGATCTAGCAATTTAAGTCAAACCACAGGGACGATTTTAGCAGTTTACTCTTAATAAAAACACTACATGTAAATTATATGTTAGTAAAATAAAATATAGTAAGAAACATGTTCTTACATGTAAAAAGAAGGCTAAAAAAAATAAATAAATAAATATAAAATTGTTATATTGAATATGTGTATAGTATTATAAGGGTAAGGATCTTGTACATTAATATAGAAGTGCGAGAAGTGTATTATAACACTATATATAACACCGTATAACATTATGTAACACCATATAACACTATATAACACTATACATCTATCATAGAAATGCTATCAGACAAAATATAGTGTTATATTTGTTATATAGTGTTATATGGTGTTACATAGTGTTACCTGGTGTTTATATGGTGTTATATATAACGTTATATTACACTTCTCACACTTCTGGATTAATGTACAGGATCCTCTATCAGTATTATAATTCTAAAATTACAATTTTTTGTTTTTCTCTAAGTCGTCGATATGGAAAAATCTATTTTTTTTTAAACTTAAGGAAGATTAAATTAAATAATTGAATTAAAAAATGTTATGTCTTAAAAGAAAGATTAAATTAAATATTGAATTAAAAAAGGTATTAAAATTTAAAACGACTTTTGTTTCTATAGTTTTTGTTATTAAAACGAAAAAGAAAACTGGCGCCATACGCATTATGACCTAGCCCTCAATCGTCTCCTCTACTTCTGCCAATCGCCTCCGCTGCCGCCGTCGCACCGTCGTATCGCTGCTCCATCTGACCACAGATCATTAAGAAAACGACATCGTACACCCAATCGCTCGTTTTCAGCCTGGAACACTTGCTACGGCGGAGAGGGAGTAAGTCAAAACCTGTTGCTTCTAGTCTTTTTTTCATAGTAGCAATTTCTTTATTTGACGGTTGTTATATTGATGTGAAGATAATGAAACATGCAGGTCAATAAAGAGTTAAACTTTGAGATTAACACAATACTATGAATTTTTTTAAACAAAAAAGATTTCACCAAAATAAACATTTGAAGCGTCTAAATTTAGGGAACACACGAGAATCTATTCACTTCAGAACCTAACACTTATAGAGTCTAAATTAAGACGGATCAACAAATATAGAGTCCTTAAACACATGGCTCTTTGCTATTTGGATCTCAGTGTGGGTCCACCATGGTTTAGGAGTCTATTGTTTAGACGCTTGTCCCAAGTGTTAGGTTTTGAAGTGAATGAATTTTCATGTGTTCTCTAAATTTAGATGCTTCAGATGTTTATTTTGGTGAAATTGGTCTGGTCAATGTTTATTCTCGTTGTTTTCCATTTTATGTAACCACTTGTATCGATGTTTTTTTTAAATGCTCTGGTTGTTGCATTTGATCAAATTGCAGGTTTTGGAGTCAATGGAGAAGTCATGATGATGATGGTTGTTTATAAAACATGCGTATGAATGTAACAAGACGACAGACACAGACAAATATGAATGCTAAAAGTCTTGATGGATCTATAGAAAAGGATCTAGCATATATTTGAATGCGTGTTTGTATCAAGGTAGAGTGGGGAAAGAATGGATTCTAGCCATGGTAAAAAGAGAATGAATGTAGAAGACAATGATAGACTAAGCAACTTGCAAGATGAGCTTATCCATAAAATTCTTTTTTTTATTGATATCAAACATGCTATTCAAACGAGTGTTTTGTCATCGAGATGGAGGTTTATTTGGACTTCAATGCCTTATCTCAATTTCTCAAGGGACGACTTCTATAGGTTACCCAAGTTCTCCGAATTTGTTACACGTGTTCTCTCTGGCCACGATAATCAAACCGAAGTGTCTTCAGTCAAGCTTAGTAATTTTCATGGAAAGGATAGCGATGTGATTGTCGAACAAATCATGAAGTATGCATTCTCTCACAATATCCAACAACTGAATGTTGCATGCTTGCCTCAGAAGAATGTTGAATTCCCTCCTTTTCGCTTTAGTTCTCGGTCTCTTAAACATCTTAGTTTGACAAATAGAAGACAACGATAGACTAAGCAACTTGCAAGATGAGCTTATCCATAAAATTCTTTTTTTTATTGATATCAAACATGCTATTCAAACGAGTGTTTTGTCATCGAGATGGAGGTTTATTTGGACTTCAATGCCTTATCTCAATTTCTCAAGGGACGATTTCTATAGGTTACCCAAGTTCTCCGAATTTGTTACACGTGTTCTCTCTGGCCGCGATAATCAAACCGAAGTGTCTTCAGTCAAGCTTAGTAATTTTCATGGAAAGGATAGCGATGTGATTGTCGAACAAATCATGAAGTATGCATTCTCTCACAATATCCAACAACTGAATGTTGCATGCTTGCCTCAGAAGAATGTTGAATTCCCTCCTTTTCGCTTTAGTTCTCGGTCTCTTAAACATCTTAGTTTGACAAATAGAAGACAACGATAGACTAAGCAACTTGCAAGATGAGCTTATCCATAAAATTCTTTTTTTTTATTGATATCAAACATGCTATTCAAACGAGTGTTTTGTCATCGAGATGGAGGTTTATTTGGACTTCAATGCCTTATCTCAATTTCTCAAGGGACGACTTCTATAGGTTACCCAAGTTCTCCGAATTTGTTACACGTGTTCTCTCTGGCCGCGATAATCAAACCGAAGTGTCTTCAGTCAAGCTTAGTAATTTTCATGGAAAGGATAGCGATGTGATTGTCGAACAAATCATGAAGTATGCATTCTCTCACAATATCCAACAACTGAATGTTGCATGCTTGCCTCAGAAGAATGTTGAATTCCCTCCTTTTCGCTTTAGTTCTCGGTCTCTTAAACATCTTAGTTTGACAAATAGAAGACAACGATAGACTAAGCAACTTGCAAGATGAGCTTATCCATAAAATTCTTTTTTTTTATTGATATCAAACATGCTATTCAAACGAGTGTTTTGTCATCGAGATGGAGGTTTATTTGGACTTCAATGCCTTATCTCAATTTCTCAAGGGACGATTTCTATAGGTTACCCAAGTTCTCCGAATTTGTTACACGTGTTCTCTCTGGCCGCGATAATCAAACCGAAGTGTCTTCAGTCAAGCTTAGTAATTTTCATGGAAAGGATAGCGATGTGATTGTCGAACAAATCATGAAGTATGCATTCTCTCACAATATCCAACAACTGAATGTTGCATGCTTGCCTCAGAAGAATGTTGAATTCCCTCCTTTTCGCTTTAGTTCTCGGTCTCTTAAACATCTTAGTTTGACAAAGGAAAATTTCTTATCGTACCAAAGGATATATTCTTGTTCATATGTCTTTAAAGCAACATCTACTTGGGAGCTCCCTGTCTTAACAACATTGTATCTCGATGGTGTCACTTTGTGTTGTGATGAAAATACTGATAAGTGCATTGATTTTTTCTCCAAGTGTGCAAACTTGAAGAATCTTACCTTAAAAAGTTGCTATACGAAGGGATTTAAGGGTTTAAGTATTTGTCTTCCTCTCCTATCTAATCTTACACTTGAAGATGGTTGTGGTAGTGTGAATGTTTTCAATATTGTTGCACCTCAACTCAAGAACCTCAATATAAGAAGTGTGTTTACGCAAGACCATCAGTATCTGATTTCTGCACCCGACCTTGCATTCTTGCTCTATGAAGGATTAGTTAATTTATCACTTTCGACACACGGTTTCCTTTCTTTGGAGAAGGCGGATATTTGTGTATCTTATCCAGACGATGCTCATCAAGTTCTACGTCTGCTTCAACTACTTCACAATTCAAGTCTCTTACACTTAACTTGGAAATTGTTGAGGTAATTGGTAGTGTTTATCTTATGCATCTTACAATGATTTTCAGTCTAAGAAATATTCTCATAACTGTGTTGTTGTTTCATGTTTGTTTTTTGTGTGTCAAATGTTTTGATGGCTCTCTAGTTAAGTCGGTTTAAAAATTGTTTACGAAACATTGAAGATACTAAGTGTTTTAACAGAATTTTGGATCCTTATCTTCTGTATTCAGATTTCAGAAACGGAGTTGCTTTCTTTAAGTTATACAAACATCAAAATATCTTTTCTCTAACAAACTTGTGGGTGGTCAAACTACATTAGATGATTGTGTTAGCTATTGCTTTTCTTTTATACATAAGTTCTTTGATTTTTTTTTGTGCAGCTTCTTTCTTCATCCGTGGAACTGATGTGTCATCAACCTTCTCCATTTGTTAACTTAAAGAGTTTAAAGATTCATCCTGTAACAGAATTTTCACACAATAGTGGAAAGATGTCTGCGGAAGTCAAAAGCTATTTGCTAGATAGTTCTACAGGTGCCACCTTAATGATGGTTTCGCGTGAGGTATCATATTTCATTATGAACATAATATTATTAATTACCATACGGTCCATACATCATACTTATGTCTCGATGTTATGAAGAATATTATGGCAAGCAATTCACATAATGTTTAGATCCTTGTGTTCTGATTACAGAACATTTCTATATGATATAAATTTAGCTACGCGTTAAATTTTGTAAAATTGCGAGTATTATGATGGTTTCTTTAAATGTTAAAATGTCATGGAATCACTTCAGAGTTATGGGAGTTGGTAGAGCAGGAGAAAGCTAGAAGAGAGGCCACATTAGTTTAGTTTCTGTTTGTTGTCTTTTGCGGTTGAACTTGTAATATGACAACGGTGTCATATTTCGTGGTTGAACTTGTAATTTGACAATCGTGTCATATTGTGGTTGAACTTGTAGTTGGAAAACCATATTGTATTTTGTGGACGAACTTTAGTTTATAATGGTATCGTATTTAAGATTTTTATTGGATTTTTTGTCTGCATTTTTAGTAGAAAAAATCTGGATTTTTTAGTTTTTTTTATTAAAAAGTTTTTAGTCGGAAATTGGTAGGAAGAGAAATTAGAAAAACTGGTCGGAAAACTGTGGAAAGGTTATGGTCGGAAAACTGTAGGAACATGGTTGTCGGAAAACAGTAGGTACACGGCGGTCGGAAAGCTGTAGGAACCTTTTGGTCGGAAAGTAGTAGGAAACCGGTGGTCGGAAAATAGTAAGAAAACGGTGGTCGGAAAGCTGTAGGAAAATTGTGGTCGGGACTTTGTCAGAAATAGTAACTTCTTTTTTTTTTCGGAAATTTGTCGCCAATTTAGTCGGATACTTGTCGGAAATATTTTCCTACATGGGTTTTTCCGACAAACGTATTTCTGTTGGAAATTGGTCGGAAACGTTCCGACAGTTTTCGACAAAAACCTTAGAGAAACAAGACAGTTTTTTAGTAGTGCTCTAAAATTACATTTTTTTTTGTTTTCAAGTAGAACTATGTAATCTTTCGAAATGAAATATTATATAAATTGACTATGCTTGTTACAAACTAGGTTAGAACCCCGTGTATTACACGGGTTTAATAAATATTACTCCCTCCGTCCCACTAAAAGTGTCATATTTTGAATTTTCAAAGTCTTTATTTATAAACTTTGACCTTAAATAATTTTAATTGTGTTAGATAATACTTGATGAAAGTTATATGATTTGAGTGTGATTTACAAAGGTTTTTATCGGGTTAATTTTCATCTAAGTTTTATATAACACAAAACTATATAGTTAAAGTCAAAGTTTATAAATAAAGACTTTGAAAATTCAAAATAAGACACTTTTAGTGGGACAGAGGTAGTACTATATATACTAAATAATAAAAACAATATATCTTTAAAAACCTTGTTTATTACATAATTTGAATAAATGTAATTTTATATATTAAATAATAAAAAGTTATATCTTTAAATACCTCATGTATTGTACTGGTTGAATGAATTTATATAAAATAAAATATAAGTAAAAATCGTAAGGGTAAAGAAGGGTACAGTAAAGGTTTTTTTATATATAATAATAATAATCTTTCTAATTGAGATATGAGATATAGTACATGTATAATAAGATAAAACAAAAGGAGTTAATTACATAGTCCCCAGTGGCGGACCCAGGAATTTTTCCATGGGGGTGCGGAACATTTTTAAAAATTTTAGGCCCCTAGGTATATAAGTAAAAAAATCGGTTCGTATCGGGTCGGGTCACGTAAAACAAACGAATATCAAACTATATTTATATAATCATCAAACCTTGTTACAAACATAATTAAAACGTCGACGCCCTACGGGTTTTTATTTTTTGAAATCTATCCAAAACATCATCTAAAGCTAATTTCTTAATCAGTTCTTTCTCTATATAACATAAGTTCATCGCTCCATAACATAATGTTTTAATTTTAATTTTCAACTATTTAAGCGTTAGAAATCATAACGTAAGTTGTAATCACCTTAAAAATATATAAACAACATAATCACCCTAAAAATCATCTAAACAACGTCAAAACACACAAAATTTCAAACCTATTTAACAACTTTATTACCCTTTTTTCTCCTATAATATCAACCAAAATCATCAAAATAACAAAGAAACTTACATGTGTTCGGATTCCGGTAAGATTTGGTGTCAAACGACGGTGGTATGGTGGCTGATAAAGTGGTCGCCGGCTGTTGGACTGTTGTCGCTGGGTGATGTTGTTCGTTGGCAGTGCAGGGACACAAGAGAGAGAGAGCGGGAGAGAATTTTTAAAGGTTTTGGGCTTTAATTATTTTATTATAGTTTGAAACATTGTTCGGTTTGGTTAATGAGCTAAGACTTAGTGGGCTAGCTAGTTAGGAATTATAAGTGGGTAAAGGTATGGGTATTTGGGTTTAGTTAGTTAGGTATTAAAAGTTATATAATTTAGGTAGTATTTTTTTAAAAATAAGAGTTTACTAAAAAAAATTAAAATATAAATTGATAACACTTTTTACCTAAGGGGTGCGGACGAAAAAATTCAAGGGTGCGGTCGAAAAATTCCAAGGGGTGCGGACGAAAAATTCCAAGGGGTGCGGACGGGATTTTCGACGGAACTTAGCCCTAAAATTTTTTTTCCCCGGGGGTGCGCCCGCCCACCTTGAGCTGGGCTTGGGTTCGCCCCTGATAGTCCCTGTGGTTGTAGTTTGCACAAAATAACATACTTAGGTACTAATAGTTTAAAATCACTTTCTAGGGTATTAACTTTTCATTTTGTAATGTTTGAAGATATTAACTTTTAGGGTATTAACATATTTAGTCCCTGTGGTTTGCACAAAATAACATACTTAGGTATTAATAGAATGTGATTTTAAACCTACAAATAACGTTAATACCTCCAAATGTTACAAAATGAAAAGTTAATACCCTAGAATGTGATTTTAAACTATTAGTACAGTACCTAAGTATGTTACTTTGTGCAAACCAAAGGGACTAACTATGTAATTAACTTAAATAAAAATGTGTGTAACATCTAAAAAATATCATAATAAAAATAGAACTAAAAATACAGCTAATTTCGTAGAGTCTTCTAAAATTTAGGTTGTGTTATATTTATCATAATGAATATAATTTAAATTATATCAATACAAAACTAAACCTTTATTTAATTTAATGTAGATATAACCCTATGATGTATCAAAAAGATTATAATCATCATGTTATTCGATATCATCTTTTTCAAATAAAGAGTTTTAAATATAGAGTTTTCAAATATAGAGTTTTTAATATATCTAAATATTTATTATTATCTAATATTTTGTTTAAAACTATTATTGTTATTTAATATGAGAGATAAATAGAAAAATAAGTTGAGAAAACATGAGGAAGTGACATGTGTCCAAAAAAGATTTTTGTTTATTAGTATAGGAAGATAAGTTATAGTTGGGACTATATGTAGTGTAGGATGGTGGGGGCGGCAAAGCATTTCATGTCATCACCTTCACACCGCCAAACTCATTACAGCTCTTGGGAATATGGGTGCTAAGGGACTCTTCGTGAAGCCTTTAACGAGCGCCGTAACTTGCAATGTGTGAGGACAGGTTAAATAAACCAATCAAAACCATGCCACTTTCATTTTTACAAAATAATAATAATAATAATTGAAATTTTAGTTAAAATTACTACATTGTGAAAGAGTTTAGTTGAAGTCTTATTGTCTATATGACAGTGACGTGACTAGACGTTATGCACTTTTTAGTAAAATTACTTCTTATTATTATCTGTATCACAAGTGCTTTGCATCACCTTTAGAGGTTGTTGCTCGTATATCTTAAGGGTTGTTTCGCAATTGAGTTGAGTTGAATAAGGGGGGACGATATTGTCTCGGGGAGTGGCCTCGGGGAGTGGTGTTGCCGCACGGGAAAGGGGATGCCAGTGTTGGATTGGTGAGCGGGGAGAGGCTTAGGCGGTGAGTATACACCGATGTGGGAGAGCAGGGAAGGAGGAGGGGGGGGGGGGTTTAATGGTGGGTCCCAACCCCCTTTCAACCAATCACTTTTTTTAACTTCTTTACCACTCTTCATGTGTTTGACCATTGCCAGTGATTGCGTGCAAAATAGGGAGTGGAGTGGGGACTTGACATGATATGATATTATTGGCTAGAAAATAACTTAACCACTCACCAGTGATTGACCACTCCCTTCACTCTAAGCATTAAATTGGGTTTGAGCTCATGACAATCTAAGCTGAGTTGGATGAGTGCGTAACTCCAATATGAACTTAGACAGTTACAGTTAGACCTAAGCTTGTATTCATTTCATATTCAAACTCCATCCAAGAGAACTCATGACTTTTCTTAATTTTTTATAAGTTATACTACAGTTTCAAGGAACGACAAACCAAATTGATCGAGTTGGGTTGGTTAGTCGGTTGCCTTTACCAGTTTAGCGGTTTAATGGTTTGATTTTGACAATTTGAACCCATTTCTTTTTCAAAAAATTAGTTTGTATAAGATATACATGATACCATCCACAATAAGGAGACGTAAAAACACCCAAAAGCGTGTTTGGTCACTGTCATATCACAAAAACATATTATTCTTCAAAAAAAAAAAAAAAAAAAAAACTAAAAATCAATCTAATAAGAATCCTTAAAAATATGCAATCATTACCACATTTCTAACTTCTAACCACGCAATATATATATATATATATATAGAACTCGCAGAACTCCTAATAAACAATCTTTTTATTTATATATTTTTATGTTTAGGATAATTTTATCATTTATTATGTGTATTTTTACGGTTACATACATGTTAAGAGTAATTTTGTCATTTTTTTATATGTAATTTTATAATTACACATAAGTAAACTAGTTTTTTTTACATATATGTAATTAGTTATGACACATATATATAATTTTGACAATTAAAATATGTAAACTACTTTTAACATGTATGTAATCAAAGAAATACATATAACAGATGACAAAAAGATCCTAAATACAAAAACTTATATATAAAATGATTGTTTATTAGGAGTTCTGAAAGTTCTGTAATTATTTAGAGTTCTGAAATGAACTTAACCCTATATATATATATATATATATAGAATTGCGCTAAAATAAGAACCACCTCGAGTTGTAAGAACCGTGAGAACTTTTTGATCCGGGCCGAGGTGGACCAAATTTTTTTTCATAAACGTAGATGCGTGTATTATAAACACATTTGTAAAAAAAAATTCAAAAAAAAAATGTCGTGTATGTAGTTTTGAGCACCACAAGTTTGTATTTACGGTACCCGTAAATTTTCCGGTTAGATTTACGGTACCTGTAAACACAAACTTGTGGTGCTCAAAACTACACACACAACATTTTTTTTTTGAATTTTTTTTACAAATGTGTTTATAATACACGCAATTTGGTCCACCTCGCCCCGTACCCGTACGGGGCGAGGTGGACCAAATTTTTTTTTCATAGACGTAGATGAGTGTATTATAAACACATTTGTAAAAAACAATTCAAAAAAAATGTCGTGTGTGTAGTTTTGAGCACCACAAGCTTGTGTTTACGGGTACCGTAAATCTTACCGGAAAATTTACGGTACCCATAAACACAAACTTGTGGTGCTCAAAACTACACACACGACATTTTTTTTTGAATTTTTTTTACAAATGTGTTTATAATACACGCATCTACGTTTATGAAAAAAAATTTTGGTCCAACTCGCCCCGGATCAAGTAGTTCTCACGTTTCTTACAACTGGAGGTGGTTCTTATTTTAGCGTAATTCTATATATATATATATATATATATATATATATATATATATATATATATATATATAGGGTAGGGTTCTAGAGTGAACAAGGGTTAAGTTGTGAACAAATCCTAGCCATTGGTTTTGTTAGATCTTGAGATTTGATTGTAATCCAATTTATTAATTATTTATTAAAAAAATAGGTATAATTAAATAGTAGGGATATTTATGTCAAATTACAACCTTTTTAACTATGGCAACAAGAAACGTATTGTTATGATTTGATTCTGAGATATCTTTTTCTCCCCGTAATCATAGCTACCTATCCAAGTCTAACTAAATATCCTTGAAGCTAGCTACTAATCAGAAGATAACTCTTTCAAAAATCCCAAACCGGCGATTAGAACAATGTTGATGGAGAAGCAATCCGACGATGGTAGAGAACCTAAGGTTGACGACGGTAAGTTTATACTTCACTACACTGATTATTGATGTACATTAGTGTTAGTTTCGTTTTTTTAGATAATCCAAATATGGTGTTGTGTTATATGTTTAATAGAGCGATGGTCGTATAAGAATGTATTTTTGGTTGAGTTTTCATTTGATGACATGAGCACCCTGTGCCGTCGGAATGTGGGTTCGAAATCGGATGTTCGACGGTGCACTCTGTCGCCAGAAACCCTTAGTCTAGCCATGGGTTGGGGGATGCATGTGTTCTTCATATTTTGGTGATAATTTTTTGGTGTACACTTGTGTATATGGTAGTTACAGAAGGTATAGTTATCTTATTTTGAAGAATGAGAATAAACATGAAGTACACATTTGTAGTTTCATGTAGTTATTGTGTACAGCAATTTGATGTGTGTGTAAAAATGTGATTTTTTCATAGAAAATAGATAAAAAAGATATAGTTGGAATACACAAGTGTATCCATTGGTTGTAGCTTGGTTGTTATCTTCGTAGGATGATGTAATGTTGTTAGTGTACACTTGTGTATTGGATGTAAAGAAGGTATAGTCTGCAAGTTTTAAATATAAGTAAAAAACTGAAGTACATATGTGGATATTAATGTTGTTAAGGTGTACACCAATTTGATGTATGTGTAAATGTGTTTTTTCAAGTTCATAGGGATAGGTACACAGATGTTATTTATAATTGAAAAGATGTACATAAGTGTATTGTATGTTGGCTTTAGATTAAAAGATTAAAAAACAGTATTTACTGTGCATGTAAAGTTTGTATGTTAGATACTTTTGGTGTATATAGTAACACATTGTAAATACTTTTGGTGTATATAGTAACGGATTTTTTGTATGCCCCTATGTTTAAACAGGTGTTGAGATGGATGATGTTAAAGGAAATGAAGGAGCAAATGTGTGTGGTAGTCCTGACATGGAAAAGAAGAAGATCTTAGTATTAGCACAGGTAGATTGGTTGTTTAAACGTCGTAAGGTGTGGAAGTGCTTGTGTAACCATTGCTTTTTGTGTGTACTAATTGGTTGTGTGTATGAATGTAACAGTTTTAGGAAAGAGATTTAAATGACAAGCATGTAGGCTTCCGAGTGGTCATACATTTAAAGCTGTTCGTGTGCCCTTCTCCAATATACAAGATGGTATAACATATATGCATTGATATTTATTACCGTAACCAATCGGGGCGTATGCGCCCGAAGTTGTATTTAGCGTCCTAATGGTTGTGGATTTTTACTTCAGGAAACAACGAGGTATGCAAGACGGAAACAAATAATGAGGGACACACATCCCGAAATGGGAAGGAAAAAGTTGGTAGAGGTAAGTGAAAGTATGACATACGTACGCAACTGTTATGAAAATTGTATGTGTATACAACAATGGGAAAATGTGTATTGATTAGATTTTGATGTAGCTACCGAGGGTTGTGGGAAACGGATGAAGAAGACGACTGACGCGGAACACATGGACAGCGAAGACGAAGACGTGAAAGGAGGTATTGTTTGTATTGATATATGTATAGAAAAGCTATTATAATATGCTGTTAACGGTTTTTATAATTGTTTAGATTACGAAGAAGATTGTGAGATGAATGCGGTTGACCAGATTTTCAAATTCAAAAAAAGGAAGCAAGCAAGGACCACCAAAAAAGGAAAAAGTAAAAGCAAGAAACTTGCGAGGGCGAAGTGTTGTAAAGAGTTACCGTCGATAAGGACGCGCACGTCACCGAACAAATTGTTCGAAGCTGTTAGCATCTTGACAAGGTGGCAGAGAAACGTGGTTCGTAAAATGGGATTTGGAAAGATGCTGAATCTTAAAGTATCAGACATAAATGCATTGTTGGCGTATTTTGTGGTCGATAGGCTAGATACCGAAAAAATGGAAATCAATCTTGGGGACAGAAAAATAAAAGTTGATAAAGAGGGCATTCGTAGAATAATGGGTGTACCTTACGGAGGTATACGAGCGGTGAGGGATGCGGAAGGATGTGCTGATGCTGAGAAACCTGTGGATACATGGAAAAACCGGTTTGTGAAGACCCCGATTAGTTGTAAGAAAATCGTCGACAAGATCAGAGAAAATAGTTATGCGGATGAGGAGATGTTCAAAATGGATTTTGCAATGCTATTTATAGCCTCAATGATAGCAAGCACCAAGAACGGGAATGTGATGTATACAATGTTTGGATGGTTCTGTCTTTCAAAGGAGTTTAGAGAGCACGATTGGTGCCAGTTGATTATGGACACTATTAGGGTCTGTAAAAGTGATTGGGACAGAAGTAACCGTGATTCGTTTTTTCCGCGGTCCGCTGACTGTTTTGGTGGTACGACGCGTAACCTTGAAATACACCTATGTAATTTGTTCTGTACACTTGTGTACAACATAGTAATTTGTTATGTACATTTGTGTACAACATATTATATATCTGATGGTGCTGAATAAGGATGCTTCACTTTTGAAGCTGACAGGTTATACGGTGATTGTTTTCCCAGTACTGGAAAATCATCACTTTTATCTGGTTAGTTTTGACATGGAAAAGTTGGCAATAAGTGTAATTGACAACCTGCATGCAAGTGAGAGCTTCATCGAGTTTTCGGATAACACTGATTTTTAAAGAAGACGACACCGTTTAAAGTGGTAAGTATGAATTTAATCTGTAAACGTACGCATGTGTATAATGATGCTAACCTGGTTTATGTTTGCTTTAAACGCAGAAAGATGTTTTCATAAAATACTTGAGATCCGTACGCCATCCGAAATGTTTGGAGTTTGAGCCAGTAATACCGAAAAGGCTAGAGATCGAATGGGCGACGGTAGGAAATAGTGTGGATTGTGGAGTTTTTGCTATGCGTCACATGGAGACCTGGTTCGGTGAAACCAACTTAAAATAGGACAGTGGGTTTCCTCTCGCGCATACACAAAAAAAGTCTAGTCTAACAAGATTAAGGAAAAAGTATGCTTGCAAGATTGTGTGCTCCGATGCAAACAAGCGGCGTGATGAAGTCATGGGTGTAGCCGTCGCATGGAACTTGGCCGAAGGGTTTGAGGTTGAAAAGGGTTTGGATGTTAATGTACACTGAAAGAACTTAGTAGTGAAACTGATTTTGATTTACTACTGTTTTGAATTTTGGCTATGTTGTTTCCGACTATGTTGGTAAACCTTTTTCATTTCTGTATGTACATGGTGTTTTTTTTTGGGTTTAATACATTGTTAGGAGATTGAGAATGCATATATACTTCAAAAAAGAAAATATATGAACAACAGACCAGTGTATAACCGTTAAGTACACATATGTAACATAAGTAAAAACACTTGTGTATATGCAGTCTTAATCAAATTGCCTTCTAGTTAAGGCTTAGAGATTGGTTATGCTTAGTTTGGGTTTATAAAAGTAATAAAAAGGGTTAACTAAAATACGCCAGTGTATATAGGTGTGATTCATTGGTTAAGTAATAGTATCACAGTTTATCAAAAAAACTGATTAGTTAAAACACACAGTAACAATAGCACTGATTACAAGGGTATAAGCGCTAAGTACGTATATGTAACATATGTGAAAACACTAGTGTATATGCAGGCTTAATCAAACTGCCTTCTGGTTAAGGCTTGGAGATTAGTTATGTTTAGTCTGGGTTTATAAAAGCAATAGAAAGGGGTTAACTAAAATACGCCAGTGTATATATGTGTGATGCATTGGTTAAGTAACAGTATCACAGTTTATCAAAAAAACTAATTAGTTAAAACACACAGTAACAGTATCACTGACTACAAGTGTATAAGCGCTAAGTACGTATATGTAACATATGTGAAAACACTAGTGTATATGCAGGCTTAATGAAACTGCCTATGGGCACGTTAGTTGTTGGAGATAAGCATAGACAGTAGCAAATCAGTAAAAAAACAATGACCAATGTAAGTGTTTAAATAATCAAATTTAACACAAAAAGCAGTTTAAAAAGGTAGTTTATTTGCATGAATATACTAATCATCACTAGCATTGCCGTCCCTATCAGTTTCGTCCGATTCTATCTCCATGTCTTCCTCATCTTCGTCTTCCTCATCATCCTCATCTGTAGACGAGTCATCCTTAGTTGGCTTCCCTTTTTTTAAAGGGCAATTCCTTTTGTCGTGTTTTCTAACTCGTTTTCCACAATAATTACATTTCCTTCTTGACATCTTGACAGCTTTTATTGCTTTTTCTCGCGGACCAATCGGTCTTTTGTGCTTCCTACAACCCTTGTTACGAATTTTCTTTGGTGTCGTACACGAGATCTCGTCCGGTTCAGTGTTGGCAATAACTTCCTGAATTGCTACACCATTTCTATTAATTTCTAGATCATATGGAACTTCAGCGAAAATCTTATCTTTAAGTGCCTGAATATGTGAGTGTAGTTCCTATAGTTTATCAATGTCACCCCGCACGCGATCTCTACACATGTCCATGTTTTCTAAGATTCTGCGCCATAGTACTGCACTCCTAGATTGGTCTACGGATAACCTGTTCTCCAAACTATGCACAACACTCGGAAGAGCATTTCGTCTCCATCTCGGATGAATGTATTTGGCTGGGATCTCTTGAATATTATGGCTTCTGAAGACACAAAACACGTGGCGACATAGATATCCATCTCGGGTGAAACCATTGCAAACCCAAGAAACCGACAGGTCTTCCTTGTTAAAGGTCACCTAATAAAAAGGTGGTTGAGAAGCTGGTTAGTATGACTGGAGTAAGTAATAAACACTTGTGTACAATAAAAATATACACTGAATAAACAAAGCTAAATACAAAATTAGGTAATCGTATTAGTAAGTAGTGATAGTTGGCTAACCTTGAACTCGTTAACAACTTCCTTTTCGTGATCTAGATGAGCAACTGTAAAACAATGAATGCCATCAACCAGGGACCGTTCCGCAATGTAACTAAATTCTGTACCATTGAAAATTTCCTTTTGAACCTCGTAGAAAATTTTCCTTGTGTAAACGACGTTCGCATGACGTTCAATCCTGTAGCTTGTTTTGTATTTTTCTGGGTTGGTGGTCTCAGTATGATTGCAAAGTTCCCGTTGCTTGTTTCTTAACCCATCGATGGACGTATCATAACACAACATGAATTGAACCACTGTATTATGTGCGCTCGAGTCCGCTTTAAACATGTGGTTTGCACTTTCGCATCTGGATGTCGTTTTCATTAAAGTGCACATGGGTGTTTCGCGAAAGTAACCTGGAATCCATTGCTCCCGAATTGAAAACATCTCTGTCAACCATTTATGAGACTCTAACTCATATTCGGCGATGAATGAATTCCACCTGTGCTCAAATGTTTCAGGTTTGGTATAGACGTTCCAAACAAGCTTGTGAAACTTCTCTTTTATCTCGATATTTGTCAAGTTGTCTCCCTTGATCTATGTTTTGTAAAAAGAAATGAAAAAGTTATCAAAGTAGAAATAAACACAAGTATAAGGACAAATAAAAAAGAAGGAACAAATGAACACCAGTGTATGATGCTACTTGTACACAAGTGTACAAATAGGTTAGAACCAGAAAGTTTGTAAAGAAATACCTTAGATGGTATCTTTTGAACTATATGCCACATACATAGTTGATGATGCGACTTGTCGAATACGTTGCTAACTGCTTGTTTCATGGCACAATCTTGATCGGTTAGAACCAAAAGAGGTTGTCTGCCGTTATGAGCTTGGAGAAATTTTTGTAGAAGCCATGTGTATGACTCGATTGTCTCGTTATGAAGGAGGCCAACACCAAATATCATGCATTTTTTTGATGATCAACCCCAGTAAATGGAACAAAAATCATATCGTACCTGTAAAAAAAAGTAAATTGTAACACACAAATGTAAATAACTAAAGAGTTAAAATATGAGAATTTATAACTTACATATTCGTTTGGCATGTTGCATCAAAAGCCAAAACATCCCCAAATGCTTCGTAATTCATTTTCGAAACATTATCACACCAAAATAGCAAATGGAGTTCTGTGTCAACAATCTGGGTATCAAAAGTATAATTTTCTTTGTTCTTGCATCTTGTGTTCATTTTGTCAACTAACATTTGGGCGTCTCTTTCGCCGATGAAATCTCGGATATCTCTACCATAATTTTTATAGTCAGTAATTGTGCCCTAACCGTGCCCTGTACGTTATGATGACCACCTTTTATGACAACCTGAAGTTTGTGGGATATTACGGCATTTTGCTATAAACTCAGTGGTGGAAAAATCAAGCTTCCTCTTCTTTAGAGATAAATCAAGATTTTCAGGAGACGTAAACCCATGGTTATGTTGTTCTACCCAGTCATATAATTCAACCTCATCTGTATCCTTCACACGTTTAAATTTTACACAGGCTTTACAGTCTGTAACTTTTATGTTTGAGCGTCTTTTGGGGGAAATAGTATCAACCTCAGACGATTGACCATCGGTGCCTTTAGGTTTGTTGGCTTTAGAACACAAGACATATCGCAGATTTGTTATTATTTTGTCTCCAATCTTTTCTTTCTTAGAAGTACCCAACCGTGTACAAAAACCTGCAAATTGTGCATATTCCTCGTACATTGCAATAGCAGCTTCCATCGACCTAAATCTCTCCTTGAGAAAGGGTTTGAAACCGGGCGGCACAACTGGCGTCCAATACCTACTGCCGTTAGGTGTTTTGTAAATGTTGCTAGCAACTGACTCTGATCATTAATATAGAAAGCAAGTATAATTAATTAAGCTTCAGGAAGTTTGTTATACGAATTAATATATCATAAAAAAAGCTGGCAAAAAGAATAAATTACAAGCTTTCATTTACCCCGACATAAAAAGTCATTCTAAAATATTCAGGAATGTTCAATACATATGTGTAGATGCAACTGTTTTTTAATCCTAAAAATATTCAGTTACTCATATATATATGTAAACAAGTCATCCAATATCTCAGGTTCGGATCAGTACATATGTGTACACGCACTGTTACCTTAACCTAAAAATATTCAGTTACATTACAAATATGTAAACAAGTCATTCTAAAATATTCAGGATGTTTAGTACATATGTGGACATGCAACTGTTTCATTATCCTTAACTATTCAATTACTGGGATATATCTGTAAACAAGTCATCCAAATATCTCATTCATGAATTCTATAAAAACTGAGTACATGTTAACAATCAAAATATAAATCAACAAAGACAAGATGACGGTTATTAAATTCCATGAACGGGAAACTGACGACAAAGAACTGGGCGAAGAAGATGACCAAACTGATCAGGACGATTTAGATGCAATACCGAACAAAACAGATAAAAAACTAAACCTGGGCGATACATGGTAGTGTAAAAAACTGGATTGAAGTCATCTTGTTGGATTGGGTCTTGTCCGTTGAAGCCGCTACTAGGACCATCCTCCATGATCGATGTCGTGGTTAAAAAATTAGCAGGGTTTGAATCGTTTCAATTATTGGACTGGTAGATGATAGAATTTGAATATAATTAAATAAGATCACGTAAAATATGCAGGGATATAGGAATTGTAACTGCCATTGGTTTATGGAAAGGAATTAATTTTTTTTTTATATAATTACAATCTTACCCTTTTTATCAAGAATTGAAACCAATAGTTGAGATTAGTTCACAAGGTTCACAACCAAGGATGTTGTTCACTCTTGAACCTCATCCTATATATATATATATATATATATATATATATATATATATATATATATATATATATATATATATATATATATATATATATAGGGGAAAGATAAATCGAAAACCCATGTGAGTTGAGAAAACCCAAATAAACCTTATGTAACATTTTTATTTTTTTCTAAAAAAAAATAGGAAATGTAATATAAATGTACACGGACCTATTTATGAAAAAAAATGAAAAAAACGCTTACTATTTTTTTTTTAAAAAAAATGTTGAAAATTTATATGTTACATTTTTTTTGGACATACATATTATGTAACCTGAAATTTTGTAACATTTTTTTAAAAAAAACTACTTGGTGTTTTTTTGTGTTTCTTTTTTTAAAATGTTCAAATATATGTATATTACATTTCCTCTTTTTTTAGAAATGTATCTTGAGTTTACATGGTTTTTTTACAAAGGTTTTCTGAGTTTTCTCAACTCAAGTGGGTTTTCGATTTATCCTTCCCCTATATATATATATATATATATATATATATATATATATATATATATATATATATATATAGGGGATGGATCATGAGAAAACTAGTTTAAATGAGAACCAAAAAACTAACTAAAAAAGCCAAAAAAAACCATGCCAATTTTTTTTTTAAATTTTTATAAAAAAATCGCAGCTTTTTATGCATGGAAAAAAATTTTCAAAAAAAAATAAATAAATAAAAAAAAAGTTTTTGGTTGTATTGCACATGTGCAATACAACAAATTTTTTTTTTTTTGTAAATTTTTTTTATGTATAAAAACTAGCAATTTTTTGTTAAAAAATTGTAAAAAAAAATTGGTATGTTTCTTAGTTTTTCTTTTAGTTTTTTTTAGTTAGTTTTCTAGTTTTCTCATTTATATGTAGTTTTCTTATGATCCTCTCCCTATATATATATATATATATATATATATATATATATATATATATATATATATATATATATAGTGGAGAGTTCAAATGAGAAGAAATTACAAATTAAGAATACAAAGAATAAATGGTACAAAGGTAATTTGAACAAGTCATTTAATGAGTCTCTTAGTTATTTATGTTATTCAAATTAATGAACCTAATTATTTAATGAGTCATCCAATAAAATAGTTTTGCACCTTACACAATAAAAACAATCATGCACATGATCCTACATATTCAACGTTTCCTACACCATAAAAATAACGTTTCCTGCACCATAAAGACAATCTTCTGGTGTAAGGTACAAAATGTATAGGACCCCAACACTTTTAAATAATTTTGCGACTCATAATAAAATATGTGTAGGACATAACACTTTTAAATAGTTTTGTCACTTCTAAGAAAATTGGTCTATTAATGGTAACGAATGAGGAAATTATGGTGGCATTAATAAGACTTGAGTAACCCCCTTAAAATATTTATTAATATTCTACATCAAAATGTCTATTCTACCCTTATTAACTAAAACATTAATTAAAAGTAGATAAAATTATATCTTGATTCACAATCATTGATCAAAAAAATATAGGGCCTAGATTAATTTATTTTTCTTTTTACAAGAAGATTCTTCTCAAATGAACCTTCCCCTATATATATATATGGGTAAGGATCATTTTAGAACTATAAATAATTTCAAAACTTGCAGAACTCATCTCCACTATTTAGTTATCTGATCAATGGTGCAAATTAAAAATGTTTTTTTAGTAATTAACTAGAATTTTGAGGAGATTAAACAAATATAGTAAGTGTATTATAAGTGTTTTATTTCATCCATATTCTAACTTTTCTCCATATATCTCTCGTTCTATTATCATGGTTCAACAAAAAGATTAATCTCGAAACATTTTTTTTACATCAAACCGCTGATGCAAAAACAGGTTTGTTAGTTGGTGTGTTCAGGTTAGATTTTGTGATATCAATATAAAAGTCACAAGTCTAAAGCTTTTAATTGTATTATTTAATTGTTTTGGCATAGGTGGTGGAAGATGATTGCTATTTCTCAATCCCCCACTTTTTAAATATTATTTTTAGTTTCTAAGCACATAATTCATGAAATTCTATTTTTACCTTGAATCTGAAAATCATTTTAAGTTGCACAAATATTTTCAAAGAAAAGTAGTTATAGTTTGACAGAACGCATGTGCATGCCGATTAAAAATGAGTTTTGATAAGAAATTTAAATTTGCCATATAAATGTGTTCTTAGGAATAAAATGTTTCTTTTTTAAACGGGAATAACATAATTATTATTTTCCAATTTTATTTTTTCTTTGTTCGTTTTTTCTTTGTTCTTAGGAATAAAATGTTTCTTTTTTAAACGGGAATAACATAATTATTATTTTCCAATTTTATTTTTTCTTTGTTCGTTTTTTCTTTGTTCTTCATAGTTATGAACATCTGTGTTCATGAGACTAGTATTTAGATTACCATAGTGTTTTTGTGCTTACCAAAAGAAATCGCATGCATTTGCAACAAACATGAAAAAGGCGTAATGTAAGTGACAAACTTTGCATTAATAGATAAGGCACAGAGGCCGATAAGTACAAAGCTGCTAAGATTACATTTAGGATAAATAAAATAATTAATAATGATGCGTATGTAAGTAGCGATCCTTGTGTTGTGCGTTGGTAAGGCGTAGTGTGCCTTCCAAGTACAAAGGATGCTAAGATTACATGTAACACCTTCGCAGCTGCTGCGCGTTCCACGTCCGTGGAACATCCGTTCCATCATTTCTGCGTAGGGTGTATGCTCCTTTTCCCAGGACCTCGTTGATCACATAAGACCCCTCCCATTTAGGCGCGAGCTTCCAGGTCATTCAGCGTTCGATGCTTCGTTATCTCTTAATACGAAGTCTCTAGGTAGGAAAATGCGTATGCGCACCCGCGCATTATAGTATTTCTCCAGTTTTGACTTGTACTTGGTCTCGTTAATTGCTGCATTCTCTCGTCTTTCTTCGAGGAGGTCCAAATCAAGTCTGCGCTCTTTTTCGTTGCTCTGTTTTTCCATGACTTGTACTTGGTCTCGTTAATTGCTGTCTCCGTTCCGTATACAAGGCTGAACGGTGTTTCACCTGTGCTAGTCTTTGGCATGGTGCGATGAGCCCAAAGAATGTTTGGCAATTCATCGACCCAGCCTCTTCTTGCGGTTCCCAATCTTGCCTTAATGCCATCCACAATTTGCTTGTTGATGCTCTCAACTGACCATTTGCATGTGGATGCGCCACTGAAGCAAAACTATGTTCTATGCGTATCTCTTTCATCCATTTTTGTAAATCGTTAGAAGCAAAATTGGTACCGTTATCTGTGATGATGCGCAGTGGTAACCCGAACCGGCAGATTATATGTTCCCAGATTAATTTCCTGATAACCATTGCGGTGGTTGATGCCAGAGCTTTCGCTTCTACCCATTTTGTGAAGTAATCCACAGCAACTATGATAAATTTTACTGCGCCAGGCGCATCAGGAAAAGGACCTACCAGATCGATTCCCCATGGTTGGAAAGGCCATGCTGCAGTTACCGGAACCAAAGGATTCTTTGGGCGGAGGGTCTTAGGCGCGTGGCGTTGGCATGAAGCACATTTGCGCAAGGTCTCGACGGCATCCACATGCATGCCAGGCCAATAATAGCCTACACTCATAATTTTTGCCACCACCATGCGAGGGCCGACATGGATTCCGCATAATCCTTCGTGGATTTCTCGAACCAAGTACTACGCGTCATGTTCGTCAACACATCGTAGAAGAGGGCCCATATAGGATTTTCTGTACAGAATTCCATCGGCCATTTCATAATTCAATGCTTTGTTCTAAATTTTTCTTGCTTCCGCCTTTCCCTCCGGAAGAGTTCCGTGCTGTAAGAACATAATAATCAGAGATACCCAGGATGGGTTTCCGATTTCTATCATGTTTACGTGCCGCAACAAAACAGACGGGTTCGAGAGAGCTTCGATACGCACCTCTTTCGCCAAATGTTTGAAACTTGTAGCTGCTAATTTACTGAGTGCGTCCGCATGCTTGTTCTCGTTTCGATTAATATGATTGACTTTGAAAGTTTGAAACTTATCGATTAAGGTTTTCGCCTGTTCAAGATATAACGCCATTGTTTCACCTTTCGCGTCATAGTGGCTGTTGACTTGCCCAACAACCAGCAAAGAATCAACATGCGCCTCTAAATTCTTGGCCCCCATTTTAATTGCTAAGAGAAGACCCGCAAGAAATGCTTCATACTCTGCTTCGTTGTTGGTTCTTTTGAAATCCAACCGAATGGTGTAAGTAAGTTCGTGGTTGTCGGGGCTGATTAGGCGAAGGCTAGCCCTTGCGCCGTCATCGTTGGAAACTCCATCTGTATGCAAAGTCCAAACCCTGTCGACGAAGATTGGGACAGGATCCTGAATGGCTTCACATTCTTGGATTTTATCAACCGGAATTTCAGTAACGAAATCCGCCAGAACTTGGCCTTTGATGGCTGGGCGCGGCTTATATAGGATATTATGTCCACCCAATTCAATGGCCTATTTTGCCAACCGGCCAGCAACTTCCGGTTTGGATAAAATTTGACCAAATGATAATTAGTAAGAACGGTTATGATGTGGCCAGAAAAATACCTTCGTATTCTACGCGAGGCATGGACTAACGCTAGAACAAGCTTTTCCATGATTGAATAACGGGTTTCCGGACCAGTTAACATTTTGCTGATATAATAAATTAGAGTTTGGACTCCGTCCCTTTCCACCAACAACACTGCGCCTACTGCCAAATCAGATGCAGAAAGATACAAAATTAATGGTTCTTATTTTCGCGGAGCCGTTAAAGTAGGTAACTGAATTAGGCATTCTTTCATTTCTTAAAAAGCTTTCTCGGTCTCCGGAGTCCATTGAAACTGGCTCTTCTTGACACAATTGCGTAATGTGCTTATCAACGGATAGGATTTGGCAGCATGGTTTGCTAAAAATCGGCTAAGCGCAGCCAGCCGACCGGCTAAGCGCTGCATCTTTTTGATGGATGCTGGTGACGACATACGCTGAATCGCCTCTACCTTTTCTGGATTAAGTTTGAAACCATCTTTGATCACGATGAATCCCAAGAATTTACCCTCCTCCCTGCCAAACGAACATTTTACTGGATTCAGTTTTATGTTAACTTTGCGTAAGGAGTCGAAAGTGCGCTGAATATTCTTGAGCATTAATTCCTCGTCAGGACTCATGATGACAAGGTCATTGATATAAACTTCAACTGTAACACCAATATCCTCTCCGCAGACTTTATCCATCAGACGTTGATACGTAGCACCCGCATTGCGGAGACCAAAAGGCATTTTTGTGTAACAAAAAATACCTTTGTCCGTGCAGAAAGCTCTCTTGTCTTAGTCTTCTTCCTTCATTTGTACTTGGTGATAACCTTTGTAACTATCGAGAAAACATTTCCAGCGGAATGAAGCTAGAGAGTCTACCTTCTTGTCAATCTCCGGAAAGAGAATAACAATCTTTCGGACAAGCCTTGTTGAGGTCCTTGAAATCAACACACATACGCCATCCGCCGTTATGCTTTTGGACCATCACTGGGTTGGCCACCCATGTTTGGTATCGGACTTCCCGTAATATGCCTGCTTAAAGTAACTCCGCAACTTGTTCATTCATTGCGTGAGTCTTTTCTAGACCCAGACTGCACTTTCCTTGTACTGCTGGTTCTACTGAAGGTCGAACATTCAAACAATGTTCCGCTACGTCTCTTGGTACGCCGGTCATGTCCACTGGGGACCATGCGAAAATATCCATATTCTCGAACAAAAGTTGTTTAAGTCTTGCGCGAATTGTTGGAGATACAGCAGGTCCTAGCAAAATAGTTTGCTCAGGATATTCGCTGTTGAGTACCCATTGCTCTGGTTCGTTGAAGGATGGTTTTGCGACTTTCATTGGAGGTTCGTCATCAAAAGACATGACCTCCTTTCTTGAATATAAAACTGCTACGCCTGTTTTTGTTGGAAAACCGCAAGCAACATGCGGTATGGAAGTAATCATGCTAAACTCCCTTTGTGAACATGTTCCCAACAAAACATCATGACGGGACGTAGCTGGCATAACCATAAAATTGACCGACACCGTGCGCGAGTGTTTACCATCAGAAAGTGTAACGGGAAAAGAGATCTGACTCAGGGGAAAGACGCCTTCATTGTAGAAACCAGTTAGTGGGAAATCAACCGGTTTCAAGCGCGCCTTGTCGTCCGGGTCTAACTGCTTAAAACACTGCTCATATATAATATCCATAGAACTACCAGATCGATAAACATATAATCAGTACGGTAATGACCGAAAATACCAGTTATGACGACTGGTCGTTCCTCTTGAGGACCTCCTGGTACTACAGGAAAAATCACTTGTTTTTCACACCAATGTTGATTATGACTTCGTTTGTTATTGCATCTGCGCGGTGGTCCTCTTTGCACCATGTACGTTTGCTTTGATTTCTTATTGCTTGGACCATCATTTCCGTGAGTGATCTGATGAACGTCCTCACAAACGTCTTGTACCAAGTGACTGAGCTCTCCTTGATAGTTTTCATCATTGGTCTGGGTGTCCCACTGTTGCTATGAATGCGAGCCCAGTTTTGTATGAATAGATTGTCGTCTCTGAGACTGTTGCTCTTTACAATGATCTTTACGTCTAGTGCCAGGATGATTATATCTGGGACGAGACTGAGAATTACCCTCTGTATCTTCGGCCGACATGTATGATGGTGAATCATAATGTAACACTCGAGGTGCGGTTGGAGATCGCATCTGAGTTGTAGATCTATGTGCCTGTGATGCTGTTTGAGCCGCTTGTGGACATAGTTGTGCATAAACCGCATTCAAGGCCCCTTGAAATTTGACAAACCAACAGATCGAAGTTCAACAGAAGGTAGATTTGAACTGATCGGAGCTCCAGGTTGAACTCCCTGGGTAATAGGATCGTTCACCTGAGTCGTGTCATGATGAACATCGTCGTCATTAGACGCTTCTTCCACGATTCCGTCGACACAAGAAGCATAAGAAAAATTGCTTCTGTTCTCGGTTCGAGGACCTGGTGGTTGATTTGACGGAGCTTCTGCCATTGAAAACAAAATAAAGAAAGAAATCGAACGAGAAATGAGAATAGAAGTAGAAATCGGTGGGCGCCAATGAAGAAACACCAGATCTAAATGACCAGAATCAATCAGATCTGAGGGTAGGGTTTTTACATAAAAAGGTTAATCCTCTCATCGATTGCTAGATGGGAGCCACTTCACCAGAGAACACTGCAAAACAGAAAGCCGTTAGACTTGCCACGGGGAGAATGGGGGTTCTCTCCGTGACCACCCTCCGGCGTGAGAATAAGTATCATGATCTCAAGAAGATGAACTAGTAAGAGGTGAAAGTATGTGAAAATAGATTATCAGATCATACCTGAATTCTCATATTTATAACCAAATTTTGGCGCCAAAAACTGTAACGGAGGTAATAACGGAAATTACTTTTCCGTTTGTTAGTTATTTCCCCATCCATGCACACGGATCGTGACCTTGATTAACGGTTGGGGAGATGCCACGTGGAAAGTGGTTTAATCTAGATTTGCCTTTAAGTTGTTGGCATCATCGTGATTTAGATGAGCGGTTAGGATGCTGCCACATCACATTCGCCATTCGGTTATAACCGAATGAAGCTATGCACAATGATCACTTAAGGCCTTCTAGAAGATCTACAGCTGTATCCCATCTCACCTTTGCCACGTGTCCATTCTGTTATAACAGAAAAGATTCCTTTTGTTCAAGTCTTTATTTCAAACGCGCGAGAGTGTTAAATCATCAAGCCTAACTGTACCCTTGCGCGGGCCCGCGTAAGGGTGTTAGTTGAACATTTGTTTTTCCTTTCTCGGCGCACGGTTATTGAAGACTGATCTTTCCTCCATCTTTACTAAGACACGTTGCGTGACCACGCAATGGTCTGTTTAAGATGAATTTAGAGTGTGATTATGGTATGGTGCAGTGTGATTATGGTATGGTGCTTTGCGCTTGCACAAGGTTTTTGGGACCATACTGTGACAACCCTCACAATTTCAGGTATCCATACAGTTAATTAATTCTTAATTTGTGCTTAATGACTGTGCTTGATTACAACTGTTGATTTAGCTGCTTACTGATTTCTGTTACATACATACATATGCATCACATTTCATGCTGTCACTCCATTTATTACACACAAACTTTAGTGACAAACTTGATGCACAAAGCACACTTAGCACACTAAGCGGATAACCCAGAAAACATGCTGACAATGCCAGCACCTAGACAAACAATGTTTTTGAGGCCAGTATGAGCCAAAGACAGGGTACTACACTAGTAGGGAGTGTAGGGAAGTGAGGACCATAATAAGACTGCGTCACTAGGTGATAGTTATAGTGCCGGGAAGTGCCTAAAACATACTTTAACTGCCAAATTCTGCACTTAATAACAAAAATTCAGCATTTAATGATGCTAGTAATGTGCAAAAACTTGACAAACTAGTCCTGTGCACTTTCCAAAGTGTCGGGAATTAAAAGTGTCACTAAAAGTATTAAAAAAGACACCTTGTGGACTAACTAAGCACTTTAACGGAACAACACCCAACCGAATAACCGGACTTTACCCGGAACACAAAAATATTGTCAAACACATTGTTTTTATTTTTCTAAGCTAGTTAGTGTCCCCGAACACCCTAACACACTATATAATTAATAACACACCAAAACCCACTAACTAAACATTTGATTCCTAACTAGATTACTAACTAAACATTTAAAACCCAACCCTATACCCCCCCCCCCTGAAGACGGTTACCGTGGGTGTCCCCACCCATGGATTTGTTTAATATTTTATTTGATATTATTGGTAATTAAGAAACATATTACACAAAGGTTAAAGGTGATGATGGGTTATAAAATGGCACAAGGGATCTTAACAATTCATTCTCTACACATCAAACCACAAACACTTCTATCCTCCTCTCCTTGTATGTGCGGCCGACCCCAAGCACAACCATCACCACCATCACTTGATCAATTTCAACCACTCTAAGAGCATCCAAGGGTGTTAGTGATCATACAAACAAGCTCGGTGTGTTCGGAAGCTCAAGGACCTCTCTTATCATCTTTTATCCACCACTTTTACACACTTGAACTCTCCTAGCCTTGTGCTAGTGGTAAGTCTCTTAGATCTTCATCCACTTCATGTTTTTGATGGTTAATAGTTAAAGAATGATGAAATCTCAAGAAACACTAAAAACATAAACAAAGTCTTGAACATAAACTAACTTAGTGATAAAAGTATGGTTAAAATGATGAAGAAATCATGATATTCTTGTGTTGTGATGCTTGTTGGTTATTGTTTGCTAGTAGAAATGATATGGATCATCATATGGACTTACTAGATCATGATTAAAAACATGATCTAGCAAGATGAGAAAGATAAAATGTTGTAGGATGATGGAATCATCCACACATAAACTATGAACTTGAATAAGTGAATGTTTTCTTGAAAAATAAAGATCAAAGTAGGTTATAATCTTGTAGATCTAAAGATCCATGAGTGGTTTTTCGAAAGAACCAAGTGAAAAGTATGAGTTTCATTAAAACTTGGATCTTACATAAACTTCACACATTTTTGGTGGATAAACAAGTGTAGAAACACTTGTGTAATAAGAAAATTTCACAAATAAAAATATTTAGAAAATATGACTAGAAGTTGTGAATATTCAAACTCTTTAAAAATGAAGTTTTTAAGGAACTAATCACATTTTTAAAGGTAACAAGACTTACTAAGTATGCTAGTAAGTTACTACATACTTTTATAAATTTTCAAGTTCATAAGTTTATAGTTTATGCTTGTTTTTGATAAGTTGGTAAATAGAGATTGTATTGTGATAACTGGCAAAAATAATGGTAATTCCGTACAACTTAAACACTCGATTTAACGTTTAATTACGTTCATTACGATTTAATTATTGCATGATTAGGTCGTACAAAGTCTAAAAATCATACGACATGGTTAAATATGCTAAACCATATTGAAACATTCACTGCGTCACGAGAAAAATGCAAACTATGTCCTAATATGTTGGCAAAATGTTGAAAACACTATTCACCTGAACACACTATTCATGCCAGCAAGTTTTGAAAATTGTCGGAACGAGCGACGAAGGACATGAACGCACTTGGTAGATGAAATACAAATAAAAATCCCTAATTAGGGACGCCAAATACAAAAACACTTTAACTTTCCGGAAAATACATGTCGCTAAATTTCGTCCGAATCGCGCCAAAACTGTAACAAAAATAAATTGTCCGCAACACTAAAATACGGCATTTTGATGTCCGTAGAACTTGTAAATAATATTTACAACTAAAATAAGCTTGGAGACATCATTGGGATATCCGAAACACAAGTTACCGGTGTTTCATCGCAACTTACGTAACTTGTCCGTTTTTTTTTATCCGGCAGACTAGTTAACAATATATCTTATCACCTTAACGCCTAAACGAAGCATCTAGTGAACTAGTGAGCGATATTTTGGTGTCGTAAGCGCCTTGAATAGACGCCATAACTTCGACGGTAAATTAAAACCATAGCTCCCGGTATGAAACTATAACTTTCATATAACACCCGATGTCGAACCGGTGAGCGAACTAGTGGTACTTTTACCATCCAAAACTTATACCCACTAAACTGGTAAACTAATTTGACTTTATTTATAACCCTAACCTATTATTAACCCCTAATTACCATAATTAAGCTAATTACATAAATATCTAGTACCTTAACATTTATTTCACATGTTTAAATTCATAAAAAAAAAGCAAGAAACCATGCTTTGTACCCTCTATAGTTGACGTCAATGAGTGGGACACACCCACCTTACCTTGTGAAGATTATGATCTTGGAAGTATGGTCTTACAATATATTGTGAACATACCTACACATATCTTTATCATGCCTTCACTATCATTTCATCTTTCCAACACTTTCTAAACTCAAGGAAAACATCCCTTTCTTTTCCTCAAAATCGGCAGCCCATATACCTCAAACACCCACATTTCTCAAGTCTTAAACAACCTTATTAAACCTTTAAAACCTTTTTTTTAAAGAAGATCTAAAAAGGTAGCAAATATGGAGGATCATTAGGAGCTTATTCTTGTTATTTTGGAAGCTCTATTCTCTTCATAATCTTCATTCCAAAGCTCACTAACCTCTTGCAAAATTGTAAGACCTCATACATATATTATTTTTTTAGCATGATTTATTATGTAGATTATGTACAAAAATGTTCATCTTGAACCCTACAACAAAATCAAGCTTAAAAACTCTAATCTCACAATAAAAGTCTAATAAATAAGATGTATATTGTGTTGGTTATGTTAATATGTGTTAGATTATGCTTATGTTAATGTTGATTATGTTAAAGTAGAGTGTTTACAAAGATGATCTTGTGTAAATTAGACTAACAAGGAAGATCTAAACATTTTTATGTTTAGATCTTAACAAGATCATCATCCATATAATACATGAACTTTATATTAAACTTGAAAAAGGTTTATGGCCAAAATAACTTTTATAAAAAAAAAAAAACATCATGATGTACACTATAAAAGTGTTAAAAGTATGTTAAATTTATTTTCTAGTAAACCTATTAAAAGATTTAATAAGTGCTATCATTTTCTTATTAAAAATGTGATTAAGAATATATAAAGTTCAAAAGTTATATGGAAAATTATGTGGAAAATATTACTTGAAAAAGTAGTGCTTTGGAACTTGATTGTGATTATGGGCTTAAACGTGAAACTAATACGTTTTTAAGACGTGGAAAACGCCATAGTTTAGGGGAAATTATGGCGAAATTTTCTAAAAATCTAATCACGTTTAAAGTATAATTAACGAGGTGATTAACGGGGTTAAACGTGATTAGTGATCTTAATTGTCATTAAGAAAGTTTTAACAAAAAGGTTTAAGTCCTAAACTATGAAGGTTTTTGATAAAACAACTTATATATCTTTATAAGTTAAAAAAAAGAGGTTATTTATTATATCTATGTATATATTTTTTTAGGGAGAAAAAAAATATACGTATATGTTTTCCAACCTTTATATGTGTATGTGTATAAATACATGTGTATTGTGTGTATGTACTAGAGTTAGGATCCTACAAGCTAAACACAAAATACACTACACATAACAAACTCCAAAAACATGTCGACGAAAGAATGTAAAATACATGAGAAAACGAATGCAAGTTATATTACACTTTGACATGAAGCGCGGATAACGAACAATCGGACCTCGGGCGAACCGTACAAATAATATATATATTTCGACCAAATAATATATATGCATATAACACCAAAAACCGACGCGAAATATCAAATAAATGTCATAGCGTATAAATGCGTCGCCATCGGCAACGGTCACCATATCGACACGACACGGGGTGGATACTTATCACGGACGACACGCGGGCGTTCCGGATAATAAAATACATGGTAACGACTCCTGCGACGAACTCTAAAAATAATACATTTTTAGACATGAAATATATATATATTTAGACGCCAAAAATTTCGGAAAGTGTAAATCGAAAATCGCCAAGTGTGCACATATACAAATATATATGTCTACGAATACCTATAAAATACACTCAAAATACACTTGTAAAAAAAACAAGGATACTTGGTGTGATAATGGGCTAGTAAAAGCCCATTTATTTAATAAGTTGGACTAACCCATTAACATGTAAAATGGGCTAGGCCCAAATACACTAATAATATGGATTAAGCCCAACAACTTAAAAGACATGGGCTAAGGCCCAATGAAAAATACATGTATATTTTTAATAAAATATATTGTAAAAATACATTATAAATACGGTATACCTACACGTATAAATACGGTATACATACACGTATGAATACGGTGTACGTATACATATGAAATACGCGAATACATAACGATGTACTCATATACACTTGTTAAAGTGTACACTCACAATGAATACCGTACACGTACATTAACATATATACAATGTTAAAAATAAATATTTTAACAACTATATCTTAAAAAGATATACATATACATATATATTTGTGAAACAAATATATACCTAAAACAAACCGATCATACGTATACATGTGAACGACGTTCACCGAACTTAAAGATATATATTTTTGAGGAATATATATTTCATACAACAAACATGCGTCGTGCACGGCACAAAGGCGCTATTGGACTCGGTCCACTTATACTTGTACGACACAAGGACTTATACATGCTATACCCACATATACTCGTGCGAAGCACGGATACTTACAAAGGGCGATGCCCGTTCTAACACATTATGAACTCAAGAAGTGTATATATATATATATATATATATATATATATATATATAATAAAACGAACATACGAAACAAATGTCAACATATTTAAAATACACAAGGGTTCCATATATAATAATGTTCAAGATGAGCAACGTGTACATAAATTAACATAAACCCAAGTGTCTAATGAGTTAGAGCACTTGTAGGTTATTACGCGCTAATTGGATACCCGAACTGCTAGCATACATACGGACGCAAACTTGTGAGTTCATGTCCCCCTTTTCTTTTAAACGTTTTCGGTTTTACAACTCTCGGGGGGAAATACATGTTACTATGGTATGGTTAAGCAACAAAATGAATTAGTAGATCACGTGCGAATAGGCTGATACTTAAAGCACCATTAATCTTGTTTAAGACCACGGAACAAAGGGGGTAGATCTATCGGGTACAGGGCGAGCCCCACTCATGGGTCCTTGTGTGGCCACATGGAGTTTCCTTTGTTACCCTCGCCGGGTGGACCGGTACTAAATCGCTTACGGGTTGGTGGCTTCCTATGTCGGCACACATATTAATGTCCTAGCTACACATTAATGATCAACATGTTCATTTACGCTTTACATACCAGATTTCGATACTTGAACTTTCAAATGTTTTACAAATTCATTTGATGATTACGAACTTAAAACACATGAACTCGCTCAACTTTTGTTGATGTTTTCAAACTTACATGTATTTCAGGTAACTAAGTGGATCTTGGTGCAACAAATTATGAAGTTTCAAGTTTACTATGAAGACGATGTCATCCGTATTTTGCAGGGTTTGATCCATATATCCCGTCTTCGAACGGGACATAGGATGCAAAACCTCGTTATTTCAAAAACTTTATTTTGAACAAGTCTTGTTTGTAGAACTTATAAACTTATGTTGTCTTTTGCTACAAAACAACTTTTGACTTGTATCTTTACATTATGGAATGGATGAACATCGTGTATGTTTTATATCATATAGTTTGTTTACTTACATCGTATGCTGTGGAAACCGATCAAGTCACACTACGCGCTTCCGCCTTTGACACGGGTGTGACAGGTTGGTATCAGAGCTTCGATTGTAGTGAACCAGGATTCCTTCTCGAGTCTAGTCTACAATCACTAGGATCCTCTCATGAAAACGGATTTACAAAATGCATGGTTTTCATTGCATACACAAAGCACAAGATCCACTACCCAAAACGTATTTCAAAAATAAATAAATAGATAATGTCCTCGCATTGTTTAGGCGACATTAATTGGGGCTTAGTCTATGTGGGATAGACTTGATAAACTAGATCGACTCACACAACTTACGTGGTTATATTTGACAAACATATAATTGTACATACATATATATATAATAAATAATGAGATTATTTATTGATATATACATACATGTTGTACGGATTATTTTTGCCTGGGTACTATAGCTTCATCTGCTAGTATTGGTGGTTACGACGACCCTGACTTTATGGATACCTCTTTGGACTAGTTCATGCACTTTGCGGAAGACGTCCCTGTGGAGGACGATGTTTTAGCCGCACCACTCCTGTTCCACGAAAGCATCATTATTGGCCATTCCGATGGCGATCATCGCGTAGCGATATTGCCAAATGTTGCGATCCACCTAACTGTTGCTCCTTTTATTATGGAGTTATTTAATGACGAGGACGAGATCCCCACCTTGCAGCTATAGGTTGAGACTCTCTGTAGGGGAATCTGGAGATGGAGCGTCATGCTGACGCAATGCCATCATCACCCCTAGCCTACCCTCCGCCATCTATTCCACTACCACCATCATCACCACCACACCATACCTCACATGTTGACCTTGACATCTTCATTAGAGCACACGTCTTAGCGCTCTAACAGCAGACGAGTGCCCTTTCTTGCAGTATTTGTTTTTAAGCTTGGGGAGGAGCGTACCTATCTTCGTAGTCTAATCTTCCCTACCCCTCTCCCATCCCCCTACCCTTAAGGTATTTATTTGCAAGCACTTATGCTTGGGACTAGAAGACCCACTCTTGAGGGATATATGAAGACTACGTACTAGTTACGACACTTGAAGACCTTGAAGAACAATGTGGAGGAAAATATTTTGCCACTTTTATATATATATATATATATAAACTTGCACGACCGGGGTAATGTAGCCTCGTGCCCTTTTGTTTTCTTCACAAAACAACGTATCAAGTTGTCGATATATATATAAAAGTTCAGTATTATGTTTTCTTTATCTGCACATTGTGGTTTATTCTATGCGTGATTGAGTGGTTGTGGATTATGGATGGGTTGGATGGTGTGATGATTAATATTTATTTATTTTTTTCTTTTTTTTTAGCCGACAATATTTATCATTATTAAATATTTGTCTAACCCGTTCGTTACTTGTGTGTGGAAGACTATGGCACCGAAACGGAGGAACCTTAGGCGCGACACCTCAGGCCCTATGCCTACTACACAGGCAGAACTGAATCAGCTCCTTGAAGAGCGAATCTCGCAAGCAATCGCCCAATATGAGGCCAACCGCAATGAACACAGTGGCGGATCTGGCGGAACTGGCGGCCAAGGTCAGGGAGGCACATCTGGTGGCAACACCACAAATGGTAATAGAAAGTGTTTTTATAACAACTTAAATGTTACATCTCCTATTCTAATCGTGCGTTCTCAGGTTTGTCGTTTATATAATATGTCTATTCAACGTTTCAGGGTGCACGTACAAACAATTTCTCGACTGCAAGCCTCTCAATTATGATGGTACTGGAGGTGCAGTGGCATTTGTACGATGGACAGAGAAAACTGAGTCCACTATTCGCATGAGCCGATGCACTCCTGAACAGACAGTGGTTTACGCTACAGGGCTATTTGTGGATGAAGCTCTAACTTGGTGGAACCTTCAGGTTCAAACTCTAGGAGACGTTGCAGCCTACGGGCTAACTTGGGAAGAATTAAAGGAACGCATGAGAGAAAAATATTGTTCTAGAGCTGAGCTGCAAAAGCTGGAGACAGAATTTTGGCACCTTGAAATGGTAGGTGCCGACGTTTCAGGATACACCCAGAGATTTCATGACTTATCACGAGTGATTCCGTATATGGTCACTCCGGAATTCAAAAGAGTCGAACGATACATATGGGGTCTTCACCGAAACGGAGGAACCTTAGGCGCGACACCTCAGGCCCTATGCCTACTACACAGGCAGAACTGAATCAGCTCCTTGAAGAGCGAATCTCGCAAGCAATCGCCCAATATGAGGCCAACCGCAATGAACACAGTGGCGGATCTGGCGGAACTGGCGGCCAAGGTCAGGGAGGCACATCTGGTGGCAACACCACAAATGGTAATAGAAAGTGTTTTTATAACAACTTAAATGTTACATCTCCTATTCTAATCGTGCGTTCTCAGGTTTGTCGTTTATATAATATGTCTATTCAACGTTTCAGGGTGCACGTACAAACAATTTCTCGACTGCAAGCCTCTCAATTATGATGGTACTGGAGGTGCAGTGGCATTTGTACGATGGACAGAGAAAACTGAGTCCACTATTCGCATGAGCCGATGCACTCCTGAACAGACAGTGGTTACGCTACAGGGCTATTTGTGGATGAAGCTCTAACTTGGTGGAACCTTCAGGTTCAAACTCTAGGAGACGTTGCAGCCTACGGGCTAACTTGGGAAGAATTAAAGGAACGCATGAGAGAAAAATATTGTTCTAGAGCTGAGCTGCAAAAGCTGGAGACAGAATTTTGGCACCTTGAAATGGTAGGTGCCGACGTTTCAGGATACACCCAGAGATTTCATGACTTATCACGAGTGATTCCGTATATGGTCACTCTGGAATTCAAAAGAGTCGAACGATACATATGGGGTCTTCACCCCGAGATCAGGAGTCTAGTTAGCTCGGCACAACCTACCACCATAACTCAAGCTGTTACCTTAGCAGTGAGCCTCACTGAGGAGGCAGTGAGAATGGAGAAGATTCCTGCGAAGGGTTCGGAAAAGAAAGAGACTCACGTAGAGTCTACTAGTGGTGGAAAGCGAAAATTTTCACACTCCAACAAGGGTATGCGTGTGAACAACAACGACGGCACCAATGCTAACAAACGAAGGGAAGTAAACCCACCAAGAGGTGGCAAGGCTTTCACAGCAACCAACGAAACTAGGGGTAAAGGCTATTTAGGCACCCTGCCTAAATGCGACAAGTGTAAGTATCATCATGAGGGCCGTTGTGCAAAGTGTGATAAATGCGGTAGGATAGGCCACTATAAGGAAACATGCTGGGTAGGAAGGGGAAAAGGAAACACAAACCGTGGAGGAAATGGTAACAACAATCAAGGTAGAAATGACAACGAGAATGGAACTGGAAACAGAAATGGAAACAACAATGGCAACGGAAATGGAGCTGGAAAGGGGCAAGGATGCTACAACTGTGGTGACAACGGGCATTATAGGAAGGATTGCCCTAAGGAAAACCAGGCTCGTGGGAGAGCTTTTGTGATCGGAGCCCGAGATGCACGACAGGACCCGAACGTTGTTACGGGTACGTTCCCTATAAACCAACACTTTGCATCCGTTCTATTTGATACTGGCGCAGATTTTAGTTTCATATCTATAGAATTTAAGAATATACTTGGCCTAGATTCGAGTAAACTAGATGTCCCGTATTCTATAGAATTGGCGAACGGAAAATTAGTCGAAGCGGATGAGGTTATTAAGGGTTGTACACTCGAGCTTGGGGATCGAAAATTTTCTATCGACCTTTTACCCGTTGGGTTGGGTAGTTTTGACGTAGTTGTCGGAATGGATTGGTTGTCCGACAACCGGGCGGAAGTAGTTTGTCATGAGAAAACTATCCGCATCCCACTGCCAAATGAAGAAACGCTTGTAATTCATGGGGAGAAGCTTGAGACACCCCTACGAATCATTACGTGTATGAAGGCGCAAAAGTGTCTCCGAAAAGGCTGTATAGCTTTCCTCGCCCACGTAGTCGACAAGGAAACCAAAGAGCCGAAGCTAGAAGACATCCCTGTCGTGAAAGAATTTCCAGAAGTCTTTCCAGAAGACTTACCTGGACTGCCTCCACAGCGCCAAGTGGAGTTTCGAATTGATTTGTTGCCAGGAGCAGCACCAGTGGCGAAATCACCATATCGGTTAGCTCCGTCAGAAATGCAGGAGTTATCTACTCAACTGCAAGAGTTACTAGATAAAGGACTCATTAGACCGAGTTTCTCACCTTGGGGAGCTCCGGTACTATTTGTTAAAAAGAAAGATGGTAGCTTTCGCATGTGTATAGATTATCGGGAATTGAACAAACTTACTATTAAAAACCGTTACCCGCTACCGAGAATCGACGACTTGTTCGATCAACTACAAGGCTCAAGTTATTACTCCAAGATCGACTTGAGATCGGGATACCATCAGTTGAGAATACAAGAAGAAAGCATCCCCAAGACGGCTTTTAGAACTCGTTACGGACATTACGAGTTTCTCGTAATGCCATTCGGCTTAACAAATGCGCCAGCGGTGTTCATGGACCTCATGAACCGCGTGTGTAAGCCGTATTTGGACAAGTTTGTGATCGTGTTTATTGACGATATCCTAATATATTCACGGTCAAAGGAGGAACACGAACAACATCTAAGAGCTATATTGGCGCTTTTAAAGAAGGAAAAATTGTACGCGAAGTTTTCTAAATGCGAATTTTGGATTCGCGAGGTGCAATTTCTCGGACACGTGGTAAACGAGAAAGGAATTCATGTCGATCCGGCTAAGATCGAGGCGATAAAGAACTGGGAAGCGCCTAAGACCCCCACCGAAGTACGACAATTCTTGGGATTAGCAGGCTACTACCGAAGATTTATAGAGAATTTCTCAAAAATTGCTCAACCGCTAACGTCCCTAACGCAAAAGGATAAGAAATTTGACTGGGGCGAGAAACAAGAGGTGGCTTTTCAGATACTGAAAGATAAACTTTGTGACGCACCTATTTTATCCTTACCTGACGGTACCGATGACTTCATGGTCTATTGTGATGCATCGCATCAAGGTCTCGCTTGTGTGTTGATGCAACGGGACAAAGTCATCGCGTACGCGTCTCGCCAATTGAAGGTGCATGAGAAAAATTATACCACGCATGATCTTGAGTTAGGTGCGGTGGTATTCGCGTTAAAGATCTGGCGTCACTACTTATATGGTACTCATTGTACAATCTTTACAGATCACAAGAGCTTACAACATATATTTGATCAGAAGGACTTGAATATGCGGCAACGACGATGGGTCGAATTATTGAACGATTATGACTGTGAGATAAAGTATCACCCGGGCAAGGCGAACGTCGTGGCGGACGCCTTGAGCCGCAAAGAACGTGCAAAACCTCTGAGGGTGCGGGCCTTAGAGATGACCATACAAACCGATCTCACCTCTCGGATTCATAATGCTCAACAAGAAGCGCTTGAACCAGAAAATATACAAGCCGAATTTTTACGAGGAATGGAGGCACAATTGGTGCCAAAGGAGGATGGAACACTGTACTTTATGGGACGAATTTGGGTTCCATTATTCGGTGACCTACGAACGATTATACTAGACGAGGCTCATAAGTCAAGGTACTCTATACATCCGGGATCGGATAAAATGTACCAAGACTTAAAAGGATTTTATTGGTGGCCTAAGCTTAAAAGTGACATTGCTACCTATGTCGGAAAATGCCTTACATGCGCCAAGGTTAAGGCGGAATATCAAAAGCCTTCAGGATTACTGCAACAACCTGAAATTCCCGAATGGAAATGGGAACAAATCTCGATGGACTTCATTACTAAGTTACCCCGAACCTCAAGAGGTCACGACATGATTTGGGTAATTGTTGATCGACTTACAAAGTCCGCACATTTTCTTCCGATCAGTGAGAAGGATAGCACTAAGAAACTGGCTGAAATATACCTCAAAGAGATCGTGGCACGACATGGAGTGCCTGTTTCTATTATATCGGACCGAGATGGTCGGTTCGTGTCAAGGATATGGCAATCATTTCAAAAGGCCTTTGGATCACAACTGAATCTTAGTACGGCCTTTCACCCTCAAACGGACGGCCAAAGTGAACGGACGATACAGACTTTGGAGGACATGCTACGCGCTTGTGTGATGGATTTGGGTGGAAACTGGGATACTCACTTACCCTTAGTGGAGTTCTCATACAATAATAGCTATCACACTAGCATTCAGGCTGCCCCGTTTGAAGCTTTGTATGGACGAAAGTGTCGATCCCCGCTATGTTGGGCGGAGACCGGGGATAAACAACTCATTGGTCCGGACTTAGTTCAGGAGACCACAGACAAGATCATTCAAATACGAGACCGTATCAAGGCGGCTCGCGATAGACAAAAGAGCTACACAGACAAGGGGCGCAAACCATTAGCTTTCGAGGTCGGAGACATGGTATTGTTGAAAGTCTCGCCTTGGAAGGGCGTAGTAAGGTTTGGTAAACGTGGAAAGCTGAACCCACGCTACATTGGACCTTTCAAAATACTGGAAAAGATCGGAACCGTTGCTTACAAATTGAAACTACCAGAAGAGCTTAGTAGTGTACACGACACGTTTCACGTGTCTAATCTCAAGAAAAGTCCTACTCAAGAAACGGTCGTCATCCCAGCGGACGAGATACACGTTAACGACAAACTCCAATTTACAGAAGAACCTGTTGAGGTTACAGACTGGAAAGTCCACAAGACACGGAGGAGTCGTAGGAAGTTGGTTAAAGTTCGCTGGAACTCGCGTCACGGACCCGAGTATACGTGGGAACGTGAGGATCAAATAAGATCCAAGTACCCTCACCTGTTTCAAGACTCCCCTGCAACCGGTAACACGACTTGAATTTCGGGACGAAATTCTTCTAACGGGGGGAGAATGTGACAACTGGCAAAAATAATGGTAATTCCGTACAACTTAAACACTCGATTTAACGTTTAATTACGTTCATTACGATTTAATTATTGCATGATTAGGTCGTACAAAGTCTAAAAATCATACGACATGGTTAAATATGCTAAACCATATTGAAACATTCACTGCGTCACGAGAAAAATGCAAACTATGTCCTAATATGTTGGCAAAATGTTGAAAACACTATTCACCTGAACACACTATTCATGCCAGCAAGTTTTGAAAATTGTCGGAACGAGCGACGAAGGACATGAACGCACTTGGTAGATGAAATACAAATAAAAATCCCTAATTAGGGACGCCAAATACAAAAACACTTTAACTTTCCGGAAAATACATGTCGCTAAATTTCGTCCGAATCACGCCAAAACTGTAACAAAAATAAATTGTCCGCAACACTAAAATACGGCATTTTGATGTCCGTAGAACTTGTAAATAATATTTACAACTAAAATAAGCTTGGAGACATCATTGGGATATCCGAAACACAAGTTACCGGTGTTTCATCGCAACTTACGTAACTTGTCCGTTTTTTTTTATCCGGCAGACTAGTAAACAATATATCTTATCACCTTAACGCCTAAACGAAGCATCTAGTGAACTAGTGAGCGATATTTTGGTGTCGTAAGCGCCTTGAATAGACGCCATAACTTCGACGGTAAATTAAAACCATAGCTCCCGGTATGAAACTATAACTTTCATATAACACCCGATGTCGAACCGGTGAGCGAACTAGTGGTACTTTTACCATCCAAAACTTATACCCACTAAACTGGTAAACTAATTTGACTTTATTTATAACCCTAACCTATTATTAACCCCTAATTACCATAATTAAGCTAATTACATAAATATCTAGTACCTTAACATTTATTTCACATGTTTAAATTCATAAAAAAAAAGCAAGAAACCATGCTTTGTACCCTCTATAGTTGACGTCAATGAGTGGGACACACCCACCTTACCTTGTGAAGATTATGATCTTGGAAGTATGGTCTTACAATATATTGTGAACATACCTACACATATCTTTATCATGCCTTCACTATCATTTCATCTTTCCAACACTTTCTAAACTCAAGGAAAACATCCCTTTCTTTTCCTCAAAATCGGCAGCCCATATACCTCAAACACCCACATTTCTCAAGTCTTAAACAACCTTATTAAACCTTTAAAACCTTTTTTTTTTAAAGAAGATCTAAAAAGGTAGCAAATATGGAGGATCATTAGGAGCTTATTCTTGTTATTTTGGAAGCTCTATTCTCTTCATAATCTTCATTCCAAAGCTCACTAACCTCTTGCAAAATTGTAAGACCTCATACATATATTATTTTTTTAGCATGATTTATTATGTAGATTATGTACAAAAATGTTCATCTTGAACCCTACAACAAAATCAAGCTTAAAAACTCTAATCTCACAATAAAAGTCTAATAAATAAGATGTATATTGTGTTGGTTATGTTAATATGTGTTAGATTATGCTTATGTTAATGTTGATTATGTTAAAGTAGAGTGTTTACAAAGATGATCTTGTGTAAATTAGACTAACAAGGAAGATCTAAACATTTTTATGTTTAGATCTTAACAAGATCATCATCCATATAATACATGAACTTTATATTAAACTTGAAAAAGGTTTATGGCCAAAATAACTTTTATAAAAAAAAAACATCATGATGTACACTATAAAAGTGTTAAAAGTATGTTAAATTTATTTTCTAGTAAACCTATTAAAAGATTTAATAAGTGCTATCATTTTCTTATTAAAAATGTGATTAAGAATATATAAAGTTCAAAAGTTATATGGAAAATTATGTGGAAAATATTACTTGAAAAAGTAGTGCTTTGGAACTTGATTGTGATTATGGGCTTAAACGTGAAACTAATACGTTTTTAAGACGTGGAAAACGCCATAGTTTAGGGGAAATTATGGCGAAATTTTCTAAAAATCTAATCACGTTTAAAGTATAATTAACGAGGTGATTAACGGGGTTAAACGTGATTAGTGATCTTAATTGTCATTAAGAAAGTTTTAACAAAAAGGTTTAAGTCCTAAACTATGAAGGTTTTTGATAAAACAACTTATATATCTTTATAAGTTAAAAAAAAGAGGTTATTTATTATATCTATGTATATATTTTTTTAGGGAGAAAAAAAAATATACGTATATGTTTTCCAACCTTTATATGTGTATGTGTATAAATACATGTGTATTGTGTGTATGTACTAGAGTTAGGATCCTACAAGCTAAACACAAAATACACTACACATAACAAATTCCAAAAACATGTCGACGAAAGAATGTAAAATACATGAGAAAACGAATGCAAGTTATATTACACTTTGACATGAAGCGCGGATAACGAACAATCGGACCTCGGGCGAACCGTACAAATAATATATATATTTCGACCAAATAATATATATGCATATAACACCAAAAACCGACGCGAAATATCAAATAAATGTCATAGCGTATAAATGCGTCGCCATCGGCAACGGTCACCATATCGACACGACACGGGGTGGATACTTATCACGGACGACACGCGGGCGTTCCGGACAATAAAATACATGGTAACGACTCCTGCGACGAACTCTAAAAATAATACATTTTTAGACATGAAATATATATATATTTAGACGCCAAAAATTTCGGAAAGTGTAAATCGAAAATCGCCAAGTGTGCACATATACAAATATATATGTCTACGAATACCTATAAAATACACTCAAAATACACTTGTAAAAAAAAACAAGGATACTTGGTGTGATAATGGGCTAGTAAAAGCCCATTTATTTAATAAGTTGGACTAACCCATTAACATGTAAAATGGGCTAGGCCCAAATACACTAATAATATGGATTAAGCCCAACAACTTAAAAGACATGGGCTAAGGCCCAATGAAAAATACATGTATATTTTTAATAAAATATATTGTAAAAATACATTATAAATACGGTATACCTACACGTATAAATACGGTATACATACACGTATGAATACGGTGTACGTATACATATGAAATACGCGAATACATAACGATGTACTCATATACACTTGTTAAAGTGTACACTCACAATGAATACCGTACACGTACATTAACATATATACAATGTTAAAAATAAATATTTTTAACAACTATATCTTAAAAAGATATACATATACATATATATTTGTGAAACAAATATATACCTAAAACAAACAGATCATACGTATACATGTGAACGACGTTCACCGAACTTAAAGATATATATTTTTGAGGAATATATATTTCATACAACAAACATGCGTCGTGCACGACACAAAGGCGCTATTGGACTCGGTCCACTTATACTTGTACGACACAAGGACTTATACATGCTATACCCACATATACTCGTGCGAAGCACGGATACTTACAAAGGGCGATGCCCGTTCTAACACATTATGAACTCAAGAAGTGTATATATATATATATATATATAATAAAACGAACATACGAAACAAATGTCAACATATTTAAAATACACAAGGGTTCCATATACAATAATGTTCAAGATGAGCAACGTGTACATAAATTAACATAAACCCAAGTGTCTAATGAGTTAGAGCACTTGTAGGTTATTACGCGCTAATTGGATACCCGAACTGCTAGCATACATACGGACGCAAACTTGTGAGTTCATGTCCCCCTTTTCTTTTAAACGTTTTCGGTTTTACAACTCTCGGGGGGAAATACATGTTACTATGGTATGGTTAAGCAACAAAATGAATTAGTAGATCACGTGCGAATAGGCTGATACTTAAAGCACCATTAATCTTGTTTAAGACCACGGAACAAAGGGGGTAGATCTATCGGGTACAGGGCGAGCCCCACTCATGGGTCCTTGTGTGGCCACATGGAGTTTCCTTTGTTACCCTCGCCGGGTGGACCGGTACTAAATCGCTTACGGGTTGGTGGCTTCCTATGTCAGCACACATATTAATGTCCTAGCTACACATTAATGATCAACATGTTCATTTACGCTTTACATACCAGATTTCGATACTTGAACTTTCAAATGTTTTACAAATTCATTTGATGATTACGAACTTAAAACACATGAATTCGCTCAACTTTTGTTGATGTTTTCAAACTTACATGTATTTCAGGTAACTAAGTGGATCTTGGTGCAACAAATTATGAAGTTTCAAGTTTACTATGAAGACGATGTCATCCGTATTTTGGAGGGTTTGATCCATATATCCCGTCTTCGAACGGGACATAGGATGCAAAACCTCGTTATTTCAAAAACTTTATTTTGAACAAGTCTTGTTTGTAGAACTTATAAACTTATGTTGTCTTTTGCTACAAAACAACTTTTGACTTGTATCTTTACATTATGGAATGGATGAACACCGTGTATGTTTTATATCATATAGTTTGTTTACTTACATCGTATGCTGTGGAAACCGATCAAGTCACACTACGCGCTTCCGCCTTTGACACGGGTGTGACATGTATGTTGATGATTGAGGATTGTTTGAATGAATTTTTGAAAAGAAAATGATATGCTAGTGAGCATGGACACCTCCATTTACAAAGGAAACTCTGGCGAAATTTTCTAAAATTTCAACACTTAGAAAATATTTTTCTAGCAAGTGTTTACAATCATATTTTTAACCTTGTTTTCAAAATAAACTTCGCCATGAATTTTATTACAAAAATACAAGGTACCGGAGGTTGATTTTCGTAAATAAAATTTGATAAATATATATCTAGAATATATATTTTATACTAAAACGCTTGTGTGATTATTTGTTTATTTTGTGAACTAGTTATATTATTGTTAGGGTAAAATAATACAACTTATGTATACCACGAAATTTTGACTCCAAAATAATACCCAAAACCCTCACGAAATAAATATTCAAGTTACGCAATTATAAATGCAATACGAAACGCTAAAACGTAACTTATGTAATATTTCAGAAAAATACTTTTACACGTATATTTTTGGTAAAATATTATTTTGGAAAATTTTTGAAGTAAAATATAATATTTTTGGGAAAAATATATATTTTTTGAATTAAGATGTTTTAAGACAAGTAATTTAAATATATTTTTCTAAGTGGGACTTAAAATATATTTTTCGAAATTACAAATGTACATGTATAAATACCCCCATCGTTGGGAAGGAAAAACACATATAAAATACTTGAGAAGTGTGGATACAAAATAGTTGTCTAACTATTTTTCCTAAAAACAACATTTAAGTTAAAATAATTATTATTATTTTAACAAGTAGTCACAAGCTTGGGATAATATCAAAGTAACGCAATTCAAAACACTAAACCCTACGCCAAGGCACGGCCCATCCGTCTAATAGGCATTAGTACGTGTAGGTCGTCGCGTAGCAGACCGAGTTTGGATTGACGATTCTATTTCAGGAGACGCACTTCTGTGAGTTCATGTCCCCCTTTTCTTTTTACTGTTTTCAGTTTTATACTTCGGGGGTGAAATACATGCGACAACTATTTCAGACATTTATTTACATGGTACGGTTAGCGTAGGGAGGGTTTTTACTACTAGATCATGTGAAGGGTGGGTACAACACTTAAGGCCATCAATCCTCATTGTTAGGACCGAGGGACACAAGAGTGATAGATCTATTTCCATAGAGGTGACTGTGTCTTACAACCGAAGCCCAGTAACAAATTTGCTAGGTTTGAGTCTTCCTGCACCTTTTCACACATACCAGTGGCTTTGCAACCCATTGGTGATCTCTTTTTCCTTATTGCTACATACCAGAGACTTTTATTCATACATGAAAGGTTTATACATACTCACTTTTACATGAACTCGCTCAACTTTTGTTGATTTTTCAAATTACATGTATTTCAGGAAATTAATGGATCTGGCGAAGTGTGCAATTGTGTATAGCTGCGTAGCGAATAACGATGTCATCCAGGTTTAGAGGTGTAACCCTTACCTGGACGGGTTACATGTCTTCAAACCATGTTTTTATGCAAGCCTTTTGTTGTGTCATGTGAACACGTTTTAATTAGGTCATGGTTGTAACTTGTTTTATGTGTCGACATTTTAAACAATGATGTTGTGGTAACATTAAATTTAATGAATGGATGATCATCATGTGTTTTATTTTCATATAGCATTGTTATGATTGTTGCTATGGTATTAAGAAGTCACACCAAATAAACCCACGGTTCCGCAAAAGCCTGGGTGTGACAACTTGGTATCAGAGCCTCGATCATAGCGAACTAGGATTCTTTCTCGAGTCTAGACTATGATCACTAGGGCTCTCACGAAAACATTTTTACATTGCATACACTAAACGTCCGGATCCAGGGTACAAAACATTTTTTACAAACTAAAAGGCACAAATACACTTTTCAAAAATTATATTTCAGCCCGAGAGACTGAGGGAGTTCAGTCTTAGAGACTGAGGGAGTTTAGCCTTAGAGGCTGGGAGGCTCAGTCTTAGAGACTGAGGGGGGTTCAGTCTTAGAGACTGAGGGGTTCAATCTTAGAGATTGGGAAGGTTTAGTCTTAGAGACTGGGAGGTTGGTCTTAGAGACCAGGGGGTTAGTCTGAGAGGCTAGGGAGTTCAGTCTGAGAGGCTGGGAGGGGTAGTCTTGGGAGACTAGGAGGATTCCTTGCTTGCATTATTGTGACTTACAGGTTTATTTGATTTCATGTTGATATATGTGCATATGTGTGCTTGTGTTACAGACACCATGCCATCATCTTCAGATACTGGAGTATCGGACACCTTGGATCCTATAGCGATCGTGTCGGACGACGAGATCCCGTCAGAGAGTGAGGTCTACACATCAGACACTACTAGCACGGATGAGGATGATTTCCAGCCGTTTGCTCTTCCTGAGTTTGGAGATGATATTCCTATTGCTGATGGCCCTTTCGGTGGGGACCTACCTCTTCTTCAGGTCCCTGCTCCTTTACCGCTTGCCGCAGTTCCTCTCAAGGATCTGCCTCATGATGAGTTCGTCGATGATGACATCGATCTGTTCATAGAGGGTCCCCCGGAGGGTGACCAAGATGGAGTGGCCCTCATGGATGCCAATGTCCCTTTTGCTGATGATCCTGTTGTCGACCATGTTGTTCCCTTGGCTGAGATTCCTGCTGATGTGCCCATTGCTGATCCTGTCATTCCAGTTGAGGCTCCCATTGAGGAGGCTCCTTTTGATCTGTTTGGTCCTTACTCCTTCGAGTCGGTAGCGTCCGCTTCGCCGCACGCCCAGGGCGTACAGCTCTATTCCTCTGATTCCGACTCAGACATGGCGATGTCGGCTGCGCCTCTCATTTTCCTCGATGATGACCCAGAGCCAGAGTTCGAGTTTTTTCCTGATGAGCCTGCTCCTATTGGTCCGGAGCCGGTCGTTGCTTATGACCCCATTGAGGCCCCAGCTGATGCACATTTACGAGACCCTTTACCTGAGCCTGGTCATGTCGACATAACAGACATAGCACCACCTGTCATTGTTGTGCTCGTCGAGTTACCACCGATTCCTGATGCTCCTGTTATTGATGCACCCATTATTGCACCGGTAGTACCTGTTTCAGCCCCTGTGCATGCTGACCATGCACCGTTTGGTTCTCACATTGATCCTCGTTATGCTGACACCCGTAACGGGTGGATCGAGGATGATGACTACCCACCGTTTGTGCTACCCATCACTCCTCCCATAGCACCTGTTTCAGCACCTACTGAGATTCCGTTGTTCCACCCACACACTTCTGACGTCCATCGCACTGATCTTCCCATCACATTCCTCCAGGACATACCACCACCTCGTCTTGGGGAGGGTTCATCGAGGCAGCCGCTTGTTGTTGTTCCACCTGTACCGTCATCAGTCCGGTTCATGTCCCTGTTCCCTCACACTGCACCATCCTTCGTACCGTCGGGCGAGCCGTTTCTGTGGGCTTCTCCCAAAGTTATGCCATTATCAGATCCGTACCACCCGTATCATGGGGGGTACACGATAGAGGACATACTCATCTCTCTACAGCTACAGCAGGACGCACTGAGTCTTCGCATTCAGGAGTTAGAGAGAGCTCCACGTCCTCCATGCCACTGTCAGACTCCTTTTGCTGCACCGCACACTCCCCTTTCGCTTCCACCTTATTTGGATGTTCGTTTCCTTACATCTGAGCAGCAGATTGCCTATTTGCTGCGCGTCATTCGTGCCTTAGAGGAGGATTGGGTGCACATGCGCCGGTTGCTTTTCTCTTATTTTCCTCCTCCTCCGCCATCAGCATAGATATTTTTGGTTTGATGCAGGTAGATCATTTTGGTGAGAATGTCGCGATTGGGCCAGCTTGCGAAGACTTTTTAGAGGACCACGCTTTTATACATGATTTATGTAGATAGATTTGTATTTTTTTGGGGTGATATAATCCCATGATCCTATTTTGATATGTGATGTACTGTAAAACGTGTATAAACAATATGGTGGTCATGATTAATGAAAGCCCAATGGCAACGTTCTCACTACATGCTTTGTCGAATTATTTGTTTTAATTTTATAACATGAGATGTTATGTGGTTGATGAATGTTACTATATATGCATATTTATTATACTTACTATGACCTGACCAACATGATCATCTTCTAGAAGATGCCTCCACGACGCGACGCACACATGCCTACTACCGAGGCGGAACTCCAAGGAATAATTATCGCGGCTATAGCTCAGTATGCGGCCTCCCATGCAGAAACAAGCGGAAATATCTCAAACAACAACGGCAACAACAATCCACCCAATGGTAATGTTAAGTCGCTTAAGACATATTACGATACATTTGGATATTTCTAGCACATCCGCTAATACCATTTGTAAATTCTAACGTATGTGCAGGGTGCACCTACAAGCAATTCCTCGACTGTAAGCCCGTAAATTTCGACGGCACTGGAGGTGCTGTTGCGTTTGTCAGGTGGGCTGAGAAGACAGATTCTGTCCTAAGTATGAGCCAGTGTGCTCCTGAGCAACAAGTGACCTACATCTCAGGGCTGTTTCTGGATGGTGCCCAATCGTGGTGGAATCTGCAAGCGCAAACTTTGGGAGAAGCGGCGGCATATGCACTAACCTGGGCTGAGTTGAAAGAGCTCATGAGGAGGAAGTACTGTTCGCGAGCTGAAATACAGAAGCTAAAAACTGAGTTCGGCACCTTAAAATGGAAGGTTCTAAGATTGCAGAATATGTTCAAAGGTTTCACGATTTGTCCCATGTGGTGCCGTACATGGTCACGCTCAAATTTAAACGCGTTGAGCGCTTCATCTGGGGGTTGGCCCCCCAGATCATGAGCATGGTTACCACGTCCAAGCCTGCAACGATCACGGAAGCCATCGATCTCAATGTGGCACTTACTGAGGAAGCTATTAGATTGAACAAGTTTTCAGTTTCTGAACCAAAGAAGAAGGAGACTCATGTGGAATCGTCTGGTGAAAACAAACGGAAATTTTCCAACTTCAAGCAAGGTACCAGCAGTGTGAGTAAGAAGGGTGAATCAAGCACACCGGCCAGAGCCACAACTGGTGTCGAAAACAAAGGGAAGGGTTATATGGGCACGCTGCCCAAGTGTGATACGTGCCAGCGCCATCATTATGGCCAGTGCAGATTGAGGAAATGCGAGTCATGTAGGAAGAACGACCACTCGAAGGATACATGTTGGGCCAGAACTGGTGCTGGGCGTGGTGGTAATCGAAGCTATGAGAATGGTAATGGAAACCGCCAACAGGGAGGAAATGGCGGAAATGGAAATCATGGAAATTTTGCGAACCAAGCCGGGAGTGGAAATCGCAAACAAACAACACGCAAGGTGGAAATGGAAATGGGAATGGTCGAGGACCGGGGTGTTTCAATTGTGGAGACGCCGGGCACTTTAAAAGGGAATGCCCGAAACTGAACCAAGCGCAAGGAAGATTCTTCAACATTGGCACAAGGGAAGCGCGCCAGGATCCAAACGTTGTCACTGGTACGTTCCTTATAAACCAACGCTTTGCATCTGTCCTATTTGATACTGGTGCCGATTATCGCTTTGTATCGTTAGAATTTAAGAATATGCTTGGGTTAACTGCTAGTAAACTAGACATTCCGTACTCAATTGAACTGCTAATGGAAAGCTAGTTGAAACCAATGAAGTCATCAGAGGATGCGTAATTGCGCTGGGAGAACGCGAGTTCACTTTGGATCTACTACCAGTCGAGTTGGGAAGTTTCGACGTGGTAGTAGGGATGGATTGGTTGTCAAGCAACAAAGCCGAGATTGTTTGTCACAAAAAGACCATCCGCATCCAAATAGAAGATGGAGAGACGATCGTAGTCCATGGAGAAAAGCGAGATACGCCATTGAGGATCATTGGCTGCTTAAAAGCTAGAAAGTGTTTACAGAAGGGATGTGTTGCCTTCTTGGCACATATCGTAGATAAAGAAGCCGCTGAGCCAAAGATCGAAGACATTCCAGTCGTAAAAGAATATCCTGAAGTCTTTCCAGAAGACTTGCCAGGATTACCGCCGCAAAGACAAGTCGAGTTCCACATTGACTTAGTTCCAAGCGCTGCGCCTGTGGCTAAGGCATCCTACTAACTTGCGCATTCGGAGATGCAGGAGTTGTCAACGCAACTCCAGGAGTTGTTAGACAAGGGGTTCATCAGACCAAGCTTCTCACCTTTGGGAGCTTCAGTTTTGTTTGTTAAGAAGAAAGATGGTAGTTTCCGCATGTGTATCGACTACCGGGAACTAAACAAGTTGACTATCAAGAATAGATATCCTCTGCCGAGAATTGATGACCTATTTGATCAGTTGCAAGGTTCAAGTTTCTACTCAAAGATCGATTTGCGATCAGGATATCATCAGTTGAGAATTCAAGAGGAAAGTATTCCCAAAACTGCTTTTAGAACTCGATATGGACATTACGAGTTTCTGGTGATGCCGTTTGGGTTGACAAACACGCCAGCCGTTTTTATGGATTTGATGAACAGAGTTTGTAAGTCGTACCTCGACAAGTTCTTGATTGTGTTCATCGATGATATTTTGATCTACTCGAAGACGAAGGATGAGCACGAACAACATTTAAGAGCCATTTTGGAGCTACTTAAAAAGGAGAATTGTATGCCAAGTTCTCGAAGTGCGAGTTCTGGTTACGCGAAGTCCAATTTCTCAGACATGTGGTTAATGGAAATGGAATCCATGTGGATCCCACAAAGATCGAAGCGATAAAGAATTGGGAGACTCCAAAGACGCCGACCGAGATTCGACAGTTTCTAGGTTTGGCTGGTTATTATCGAAGGTTCATTGAGGATTTCTCAAAAATCGCTCAACCTTTGACTTCCCTTACCCAGAAAGACAAGAAGTTTGATGGGGGAGACAAACAAGAAGAAGCGTTTCAGTTTTTGAAGAACAAACTTTGTGATGCGCCGATCTTATCACTACCCGAAGGAACGGACGATTTCGTGGTATATTGTGATGCGGTGTCAAGGTTTGGGTTGCGTGTTGAGGCAGCGGCAGAAAGTTATAGCATATGCTTCTCGCCAATTGAAGGTTCATGAGAAAAATTATACCACGCACAACTTGGAGTTAGGCGCGGTGGTATTTGCGTTGAAAATCTGGAGACATTACTTATATGGTACACGATGTACAATCTTCACGGATCACAAGAGCCTACAGCACATTTTCAATCCAAAGGAGCTTAACATGAGGCAAAGATGCTGGGTAGAACTGTTGAACGACTACGATTGTGAAATCAAGTATCATCCAGGGAAGGCGAACGTGGTCGCCGATGCCCTAAGTCGGAAAGAAAGGATCAAGCCCATACGGGTTAAGGCTTTGGAAATGATTATCCAGACAGACCTCTCATTGCGCATTCGTGCCGCGCAGAGAGAAGCTCTCAAAGAAGGGAATATTGAGGCCGAGTATCTCTGTGGGATGGAGAAGCAGTTGGTTCCAAACGAGGAAGGAACTTTATGCTTCATGAAACGAATTTGGGTTCCTCAGTTTGGTGGATTGAGAAAGGTTATTTTCGATGAGGCTCACAAGTCACGATATTCGATTCATCCAGGAGTAGATAAGATGTACCAAGATCTTAAGGATTTCTATTGGTGGCCAAGGATGAAAGGCGATGTTGCAATATATGTTAGCAAATGTTTAACGTGCACCAAGGTAAAGGTCGAATACCAAAAGCCTTCAGGTCTTCTACAGCAACCTGAAATACCCAAATGGAAATGGGAACAGATTTCAATGGATTTCATAACGAAATTGCCAAGGACGCCCAAAGGTCACGATACAATTTGGGTAATAGTAGACCGTTTAACAAAATCTGCGCACTTCTTGGCAATCAGGGAAAAAGACAACACGAGTAAACTAGCTGAGATATACATGAGAGAGATCGTTGCACGACATGGAGTGCCTCTCTCAATCATCTCAGATAGAGACGGAAGATTCATGTCAAGGATTTGGCAGTCCTTTCAAGAAGCATTTGGTTCTCAGCTGAATCTAAGTACAGCATTTCACCCGTAAACTGATGGACAGAGTGAACGAACAATTCAGACATTAGAAGACATGCTGCGAGCTTGCGTAATGGATTTAGGTGGAAGTTGGGACATTCACCTACCATTGGTTGAATTTTCATACAATAACAGTTATCATGCAAGTATTCAAGCCGCACCATTCGAAGCGCTTTATGGACGCAAATGTCGATCACCGATTTGCTGGGCCGACGCGGGTGATAGACAACTGGTTGGTCCGGAATTGGTCCAGGAAACGACAGACAAGATTGCTCAGATCCGAGAGCGCATCAAGGCGGCTCGTGATCGACAAAAGTGTTATGCGGACCGAAGAAGGAAACCTCTGGAATTTGAGGTGGGAGATATGGTTTTATTGAAGGTTTCACCCTGGAAGGGTGTGGCACGCTTTGGAAAGCGTGGAAAGTTGAATCCACGTTACATTGGCCCATTCAGAATCCTGCAAAGGGTTGGGCTGGTAGCATACAAATTGGACTTACCTGCTGAACTAAATGGCATTCATGATACATTCCATGTATCAAATTTGAAAAAGAGTCCAACACAAGAGACAGTTGTCATTCCTGCCGACGAAGTTTATATCGACGACACGCTCCACTTTGTTGAAGAGCCAGTTGAGGTTACTGATTGGAAGATTAAGAAGACACGCCGGAGTAGTGTCAAACTCGTCAAAGTTCGATGGAATGCGAGACAGGGGCCAGAATTCACATGGGAACGTGAGGATCGTATGAAGGAGAAATACCCCCATTTATTTCCCAAGACCCCTGCAACTAGAAGCAGAGCCTAAAATTTCGGGACGAAATTTTCTTAACGGGGGGAGAATGTGACAACCCTCACAATTTCAGGTATCCATACAATTAATTAACTCTTAATTTGTGCTTAATGACTATGCTTGATTACAACTGTTGATTTAACTGCTTACTGATTTCTGTTACATACATACATATGCATCACATTTCATGCTGTCACTCCATTTATTACACACAAACTTTAGTGACAAACTTGATGCACAAAGCACAGTTAGCACACTGAGCGGATAACCCAGAAAACATGCTGACAATGCCAGCACCTAGACAGACAATGTTTTTGAGGCCAGTATGAGCCAGAGACAGGGTACTACACTAGTAGGGAGTGTAGGGAAGTGAGGACCATAAAACTGCGTCACTAGGTGATAGTTATAGTGTCGGGAAGTGCCTAAAACATACTTTAACTCAAAATTCTGCACTTAATAACAAAAATTCAGCATTTAATGATGCTAGTAATGTGCAAAAACTTGACAAACTAGTCCTGTATACTTTTCAAAGTGTCGGGAATTAAAAGTGTCACTAAAAGTATTATAAAAGACACCTTGTGGACTAATTAAGCACTTTAACGGAACAACACCCAACCGAACAACCGGACTTTACCCGGAACACAAAAATATTGTCAAACACATTGTTTTTATTTTTCTAAGCTAGTTAGGGTCCCCGAACACCCTAACACACTATATAATTAATAACACACAAAAACCCACTAACTAAACATTTGATTCCTAACTAGATTACTAACTAAACATTTAAAACCCAACCTATAACCCCCCCCCCCCTTGAAGACGGTTACCATGGGTGTCCCCACCCATGGATTTGTTTAATATTTTATTTGATATTGTTGGTAATTAAGAAACATGTTACACAAAGGTTAAAGGTGATGATGGGTTATAAAATGGCACAAGGGATCTTAACCATTCATTCTCTACACATCAAACCACAAACACTTCTCTCCTCCTCTCCTTGTGTGTTCGGCCGACCCCAAGCACAACCATCACCACCATCACTTGATCAATTTTAACCATTCTAAGAGCATCCAAGGGTGGTAGTGATCATACAAACAAGCTCGGTGTATTCGGAAGCTCAAGGACCTCTCTTATCATCTTTTATCCACCACTTTTCTACACTTGAACTCCCCTAGCCTTGTGCTAGTAGTAAGTCTCTTAGATCTTCATCCACTTCATGTTATTGATGGTTAATAGTTAAAGAATGATGAAATCTCAAGAAACACTGAAAACATAAACAAAGTCTTGAACATAAACTAACTTAGTGATAAAGTATGGTTAAAAATTTAAAATGATGAAGAAATCATGATATTCTTGTGTTGTGATGCTTGTTGGTTATTGTTTGCTAGTAGAAATGATATGGATCATCATATGGACTTACTAGATCATGATTAAAAACATGATCTAGCAAGATGAGAAAGATAAAATGTTGTAGGATGATGGAATCATTCACACATAAACTATGAACTTGAATAAGTGAATATTTTCTTGAAAAATAAAGATCAAAGTAGGTTATAATATTGTAGATCTAAAGATCCATGAGTGGTTTTTCGAAAGAACCAAGTGAAAAGTATGAGTTTCGTTAAAACTTGGATCTTACATAAACTTAACACATTTTTGGTGGATAAACAAGTGTAGAAACACTTGTGTAATAAGAAAATTTCACAAAGAAAAATTTTTAGAAAATATGACTAGAAGTTGTGAATATTCAAACTCTTTAAAAATGAAGTTTTTAAGGAACTAATCACATTTTTAAAGGTAACAAGACTTACTAAGTATGCTAGTAAGTTACTACATACTTTTATAAATTTTCAAGTTCATAAGTTTATAGTTTATGCTTGTTTTTGACAAGTTGGTAAATAGAGATTGTATGTTGATGATTGAGGATTGTTTGAATGAATTTTTGAAAAGAAAATGATATGCTAGTAAGCATGGACCCCTCCATTTACAAAGGAAACTCTGGCGAAATTTTATAAAATTTCAACACTTAGAAAATATTATTCTAGCAAGTGTTTACAATCATATTTTTAACCTTGTTTTCAAAATAAACTTCGCCATGATTTTTATTACAAAAATACAAGGTACCGGAAGTTGATTTTCGTAAATAAAATTTGATAAATATATATTTAGAATATATATTTTATACTAAAACGCTTGTGTGATTATTTGTTTATTTTGTGAACTAGTTATATTATTGTTAGGGTAAAATAATACAACTTATGTATACCATGAAATTATGACTCCAAAATAATACCCAAAACCCTCACGAAATAAATATTCAAGTTACACAATTATAAATGCAATACGAAACGCTAAAACGTAACTTATGTAATATTTCAGAAAAATACTTTTACACGTATATTTTTGGTAAAATATTATTTTGGAAAATTTATGATGTAAAATATAATATTTTTGGGAAAAATATATAGATTTTGAATTAAGATGTTTAAGACAAGTAATTTAAATATATTTTTTAAGTGGGACTTAAAATATATTTTTCGGAATTACAAATGTACATGTATAAATGCCCCCATCCTTGGGAAGGAAAAACACATATAAAATACTTGAGAAGTGTGGATACAAAATAGTTGCCTAACAATTTTTCCTAAAAACAACATTTAAGTTAAAATAATTATTATTATTTTAACAAGTAGTCACAAGCTTGGGATAATATCAAAGTAACGCAATTCAAAACACTAAACCCTAAGCCAAGGCACGGCCCATCCGTCTAATAGGCATTAGTACGTGTAGGTCGTCGCGTAGCAGACCGAGTTTGGATTGACGATTCTATTTCAGGAGACGCACTTCTGTGAGTTCATGTCCCTCTTTTCTCTTTACTGTTTTCAGTTTTATACTTCGGGGGTGAAATACATGCGATAACTATTTCAGACATTAATTTACATGGTATGGTTAGCGTAGGGAGGGTTTTTACTGGTAGATCATGTGAAGGGTGGGTACAACACTTAAGGCCATCAATCTTCGTTGTTAGGACCGAGGGACACAAGAGTGATATATCTATTTGGGTGTAGCGAGCCCACACCCATGAGGCCAGGAAGGCCCATAGAGGTGACTGTGTCTTACAGCCGAAACCCGGTAACAAATTTGCTAGGTTTGAGTCTTCCGGCACCTTTTCACACATACCAGTGGCTTTGCAACCCATTGGTGATCTCTTTTTCCTTATTGCTACATATCAGGGACTTTTATTCATACATGAAAGGTTTATACATACTCACTTTTACATGAACTCGCTTAACTTTTGTTGATTTTTCAAATTACATGTATTTCAGGAAATTAATGGATCTGGCGAAGTGTGCAATTGTGTCTAGCTGCGTAGCGAATAACGATGTCATCTAGGTTTAGAGGTGTAACCCTTACCTGGATGGGTTACATGTCTTTAAACCATGTTTTTATTCAAGCCTTTTGTTGTGTCATGTGAACACGTTTTAATTAGGTCATGGTTGTAACTTGTTTTATGTGTCGACATTTTAAACAATGATGTTGTGGTAACATTAAATTTAATGAATGGATGATCATCATGTGTTTTATTTTCATATAGCATTGTTATGATTGTTGCTATGGTATTAAGAAGTCACACCAAATAAACCCACGGTTCCGCAAAAGCCAGGGTGTGACAGCTTGGTATCAGAGCCTCGATCATAGCGGACTAGGATTCTTTCTCGAGTCTAGACTATGATAACTAGGGCTCTCACGAAAAAAATTTTACATTGCATACACTAAACGTCCAGATCCAGGGTACAAAACATTTTTTACAAACTAAAAGGCACAAATACACTTTTCAAAATTCTATTTCAGTTTTAGAGACTGAGGGAGTTCAGTCTTAGAGACAGAGGGAGTTTAGCATTAGAGGCTGGGAGGCTCAGTCTTAGAGACTGAGGGAGGTTCAGTCTTAGAGACTGAAGGGTTCAATCTTAGAGATTGGGAAGGTTTAGTCTTAGAGACTGGGAGGTTGGTCTTAGAGACCAGGGGGTTAGTCTGAGAGGCTAGGGAGTTCAGTCTGAGAGGCTGGGAGGGGTAGTCTAGGGAGACTAGGAGGATTACTTGCTTACATTATTGTGACTTACATGTTTATTTGATTTCATGTTGATATATGTGCATATGTGTGGTTGTGTTACAGACACCATGCCATCATCTTCAGATACTAGAGTATCGGACACCTTGGATCCTATAGCGATCGTGTCAGACGACGAGATCCCGTCAGAGAGTGAGGTCTACACATCAGACACTACTAGCACGGATGAGGATGATTTCCAGCCGTTTGCTCTTCCTGAGTTTGGAGATGATATTCCTATTGCTGATGGCCCTTTCGGTGGGGACCTACCTCTTCTTCAGGTCCCTGCTCCTTTACCGCTTGCCGCAGTTCCTCTCGAGGATCTGCCTCATGATGAGTTCGCTGATGATGACATCGATCTGTTCTGAGAGGGTCCCCCGGAGGGTGACCAAGATGGAGCGGCCCTCATGGATGCCGATGTCCCTTTTGCTGATGGTCCTGTTGTCGACCCTGTTGTTCCCTTGGCTGAGATTCCTACTGATGTGCCCATTGCTGATCCTGTCATTCCAGTTGAGGCTCCCATTGAGGAGGCTCCTTTTGATCTTTTTGGTCCTTACTCCTTCGAGTCGGTAGCGTCCGCTTCACCGCACGCCCAGGGCGTACAGCTCTATTCCTCTGATTCCGACTCAGACATGGCGATGTCGGTTGCGCCTCTCATTTTCCTCGACGATGACCCAGAGCCAGAGGCCGAGTTTTTGCCTGATGAGCCTGCTCCTATTGGTCCGGAGCCGGTCATTGCTTATGACCCCATTGAGGCCCCAAATGATGCACATTTACCAGACCCTTTACCTGAGCCTGGTCATGTCGACATACCAGATATAGCACCACCTGTCATTGTTGCGCCCGTTGAGTTACCACCGATTCCTGATGCTCCTGTTATTGATGCACCCATTATTGCACCGGTAGTACCTGTTTCAGCCCCTGTGCATGCTGACCATGCACCGTTTGCTTCTCACATTGATCCTCGTTATGCTGACACCCGTAACCGGTGGATCGAGGATAATGACTACCCACCGTTTGTGCTACCCGTCACTCCTCCTGTAGCACCTGTTTTAGCACCTACTGAGATTCCGTTGTTCCACCCACACACTTCTGACGTCCATCGCACTGATCTTCCCATCACATTCCTCCAGGATATACCACCACCTCGTCCTGGGGAGGGTTCATCGAGGCAGCCGCCTGTTTTTGTTCCACCTGTACCGTCATCAGTCCCGTTCATGTCCCAGTTCCCTCACAATGCCCCATCCTTCGTACCGTCGGGCGATCCGTTTCTATGGGCTTCGCCCAATGTTATGCCATTATCAGATCCATACCACCCGTATCATTGGGGGTACACGACAGAGGACATACTCATCTCTCTACAGCTACAGCAGGACGCACTGAGTCGTCGCATTCAGGAGTTAGAGAGAGCTCCACGTCCTCCATGCCACTGTCAGACTCCTTTTGCTGCACCGCACACTCCCCTTTCGCTTCCACCTGATTCGGATGTTCGTTTCCTTACATCTGAGCAGCAGATTGCCTATTTGCTGCACGTCATTCGTGCCTTAGAGGAGGATTGGGTGCACATGCGCCGGTTGCTTTTCTCTCATTTTCCTCCTCCTCCGCCATCAACATAGATATTTTTGGTTTGATGCGGGTAGATCATTTTGGTGAGAAAGTCGCGATTGGGCCAGCTTGCGAAGACTTTTTGGAGGACCATGCTTTTGTACATGATTTGTGTAGACAGATTTGTATTTTTTTGGGGGTGATGTAACCCCATGATCCTATTTTGATTTGTGTAGACATTTATTTACATGGTATGGTTAGCGTAGGGAGGGTTTTTACTACTAGATCATGTGAAGGGTGGGTACAACACTTAAGGCTACCAATCCTCGTTGTTAGGACCGAGGGACACAAGAGTGATAGATCTATTTGGGTGTAGCGAGCCCACACCCATGAGGCCGGGGCGGCCCATAGAGGTGACTGTGTCTTACAGCCGAAGCCCGGTAACAAATTTGCTAGGTTCGAGTCTTGCTGCACCTTTTCACACATACTAGTGGCTTTGCAACCCATTGGTGATCTCTTTTTCCTTATTGCTACATACCAGGGACTTTTATTCATACATGAAAGGTTTATACATACTCACTTTTACATGAACTCGCTCAACTTTTATTAATTTTTCAAATTACATGTATTTCAGGAAATTAGTGGATCTGGTGAAGTGTGCAATTGTGTCAAGCTGCGTAGCGAATAACGATGTCATCCAGGTTTAGAGGTGTAACCCTTACCTGGACGGGTTACATGTCTTCAAACCATGTTTTCATTCAAGCCTTTTGTTGTATCATGTGAACACGTTTTAATTAGGTCATGGTTGTAACTTGTTTTATGTGTCGATATTTTAAACAATGATGTTGTGGTAACATTAAATTTAATGAATGGATGATCATCATGTGTTTTATTTTCATATAGCATTGTTATGATTGTTGCTATGGTATTAAGAAGTCACACCAAATAAACCCACGCTTCCGCAAAAGCCAGGGTGTGACACATACCCCTTCAAATAGGCTCTCAATCTTTTGGGTAAATTACATTTTTCGTCCTTTATGTTTGTATCAGATTGCAATGGATAGCCTTTAACTTCAATAATTACAGTTACAATCCTTTATTTGTAAAACTCATTGCACTATACGTCCTTTAGCACTAACCAAGTTAAAGATTTCAGTTAAGTATGGCATGTGCCTTGCACATGAGGGTATGTTAGTAATTTTACTAGTACAAAGGACGAAAAGTGTAATTTATCCTTAAACAAATAAACAACCTACACCGCCAAATCCCACCTCCACCACCACTATGACAGTCACAGCCACCACCAAATCCCCACCACCAAATCCTCGAAATCATCCACCACCACCGCCACCAAATCCCACAAATCCAACCACCACCACCGCCAAATCCACTACCACCATCACCTGAAAATAACTGCAACATCAACACAGAAAGAAGATACAGAAACTGAAAACTCTATTATTCAGATTCAAAGGCAAGAAAAACAAGGATGATGACATTTACGACCATGAACATACACACCATCACTTTATCCATCTTCCTATTTATAATTCCCTATTTACAAAATCTTCTACATAGATCACACACTCACTCATTTATTCATCCATTCTCCATATACTGCTAGTGAAAAAAGATAAACATCCATGATCCATCTTCATTACAAAAAGAACAAAAAAACAGAGTAATGTAAATGCAGAGATTGCAGACCTTCTCGACTTCAGAAGATTCATGGAACTTTCATTCTCTCTTTTTTTTTTCGGTTGATTCATCAAAGATTCAAAATCAAAATATCAAAAAACCAGTGTTGATTTCAGAATACCATTACAATTTCACAGATTTGTAAACAAGCTTTCTTTCTAAGTCAAATCAGCATAGATCTGCAGAAAACATTTACAAATCAATATTAATAACCTATACAGTATATACATCTGAACTTCTAGTTTTAGGCGACCCATTTTTGACGTTAGAGGTGGTTGCAGGTGGTAGGTGCAGGTACGGAGAAATAAATGATGGTAGTTGGTGTTGCCGTCGTGGGGGTTTCAGGATTCCGATTTGTTAAGAGCTGATGGTGGTGGTTTAGGGTTCCGATTTGTAAAGAGCTGGTGGTGGTTTAGGGTTCTGATTTGTAGCGCACTAGCGTGTACAGGGGAAAGAGATGATGTAGAGAGAGTACAAGGGAGAGAGATAAATGGAGAGGAAAGGGTTTTATAGATTTTTATATAAGTTTTTTAGTTTTGAAATGACCGTTTTGCCCTCATATGGGGTGCACATGTCCTCAGTTAACTTAACTGGAATTTTTAACCAAGTCAGGGTTAAAGGACGTAGGGTGTAACAGGTTTTACAAAAAAAAGGACTGTGACTGTAATTATTGAAGGTAAAGGTCATCTATTGCAATCCAGTACAAACGTAAAGGACGAAAACTGTAATTTACCCCAATCTTTTTATTAGGTTAGTTTTTTACCTATTAAAAATTTGTGATCTAAATTGTGTTTGGGATTATTATTTAAATAATTTTTTGATATTTGGTTTTAGTGGTTAATGAGTTTAGTTTAAGATCAGTTTCGTTGTTTTTTTATTTGTGAATGAATCTATCTACTATAATAAAAGAAACCAAGTTGTGGACACGTGTCATTTATTGAAGGTATCATCAAATCTATATTTATCTTATATTAACTAAATAAATAATAAATTAATTAATATTAAATTTTATCATACTTTAATAAAATATTATCCTCAAATCTAATTGTTAATTTAATATACTTTAATAAAATATTATCCTCAAATCTAAATTGTTAATTTAATATATTTTTAAAACAGATACCTCTCTTTCCTACTTATCTTATATTAATATATATAAATAATAAATTAATATTAAATGTTATCCTAATTTATTAAAAACATAATTTTTTTTTGTTATTTGGTATACAAAATTATATTTATTTAATTCTTGTAAAACGCAAAGTTTTTAAAAATATAATTTTTTATATTATTTACTATACAAAGTTACATTTATATAACCCGTGTAATACACGAAGTTTTTAAAGATATAACTTTTTATCATTTGCTATGTAAAATTAGATTTATTCAATACGTGTAATACACGAGGTTTTTTAAGGATATAATTTTTTTATTACTTGGTAGATTTTTCAACCCGACTATACATGAGTTTTTTTTTAAAGATACGACGTTTTTAGTTTTTAATATACAAAATTAGATTTATTTAATCTGTATAATACACATGGTTTTTAAAGATATAACTCTTTTTTAGATCTATTCAAGACGTGTAATATACGGGGTTTTTAAGGATATTTTTTTTTTATTATTTGGTAGATTTATTTAACCCAATTATACACGGGTTTTCTAAAGATACGACAGTTTTAGTATTTAGTATACAAAATTACATTTATTTAATCTGTGTAATACATATGATTTTTAAAGATATAACTTATTTTTATTTTTTGATATATAAAATTACATTTATTTAACCCATACAATATACGAGATTCATAAAGATATAACTTTTTATTATTTAATATATAAAATTAGATTTATTCAACCCGTGTAATACACGGGGTTTTAACCTAGTTACTATATATAACATTTTATGAAAGGTATTAGCTACAGTATCTTAGTTGATTGGTCCACGTGTCATGTTATAACTAGACAATGGGTGCCTTTGCACGCCTGTAATCTCTTCATCCCTATTGTCCGCTGCTGTTTTTGAGTCGAACACCCCTGCAGCCACCGTTCCACACTCTGCCAAAGATTAGCACAATCTTTCAGAATCTGAGAGAAATTGTTGATGGTGAAGGGTGTGTGTGGTAGCGTAATAGACGCTTGCAACGTCGTCGGTGGTGGTGGCTATTTTGTTGTGGTGACGTGTTCGAAGAGGGCGATGGTTAGGTGGTGGTGAAGCTCCGATTGTGGTGTTGAAGTCGACGCTATCCGGTCTCTCACCGAGCTGCGATGACGATGGTGACGTTCTTCAGTGTCGCCGACGATCATGGTGGTGAGAGATCTCTCGCTGGGAAACAAAAGGTAGGGCATGGTGGTGCTCTAGAAATGATGAAACTTTAATTTACGATAAATATAATGAAAAAAAACCCGTTAACTTGTGATTCTGTAAGAGGTTTTTGGATTTTTATCAATTATATATATATATATGGAACCCATTAAGTCTAACCAACTTTTAAAATAATCTTAGCCATCTAAACTCATCAACTTTTGATCTTGACCCTTTAAACTCAAATAAAAAACTGTAATGGTGGCAGTTTGGGAAGTTATAGTTTCTCTCCTAAAATTTTAGGAGGAAGTTTTGAACGGATTTAATCTCTCCCACGTCATCTCCTCCCCACGTTCCTGTAACTTCCATGTACGTTAAGCAGACCTGATTCATCCGTTTAACCTGGTTCCAGACTACCGTCCTCCCCACCGTCGTCTCTCTCTCCCAATTGATATTGACCCGTTTAACCTAGAGTTCCAGACTACCGTCCAACACACGTTCATACATTCCAATTCACCAAAATTTTCCAATCAATCGGACAAATTTCATTCAAACGATGCCTCCGAAAACCGCGAGAAAGTCCGCCGGTCCAGGAAGAAGAGGCGGCAGAACCAGAGGAGCGGCGGCAAAGGTAGCGGCGGCGCAACCTGATCCGCCGGTAGCACCGGCGCTGGAACAATCTGTTAATCCGGTTAAAGAGGAGGATCCGGTTGAGGTTAAAGAAGAGAAGACGCCGGTTGTGGTTGAAAAGGAGAAGAAAGTGGAGAAAGTTGAGGAGAAACCTGTGGATGATAATTGAATAGATCGTGCAAAAAGTAAGTTTTGTTGATTCTTTTGGATTTATACAGTTTTTAATGTTTTCATTTCATTATAGGTTTTAGTTTTAATTGTGTTTTTGCTATTGTAATCTGATCAGGTTTTAGTTTTCATTTTGTTAGATTTTGATGTTTTTAATCTGATTAGGTTTGCGAGATTTAAAATTGTTGACTGGTGCTGTTGAAGATATAATATGTTTTGGTGGATGATTTGTTGCGATGAGCTAATGAAATCTAAATGGATAAAATTCAATTTGATCTTATGTTAGCATAAGTAAATACTCCAGGTTCGGTTACTGGCATGGGGTAGATTAGGGTTAGTTTTATGTAATAATGGCTGGAAGATTAGAGACCACGATCCATCTATACTTTTCATGCCCCTATAACACCAGGGTGCGGTGTTGGGGGCGTTATCAATCCCCCTCACGCCCCTATAATGCCCATTACGCATTGTCTAACATGCTAAAGCGTTTATACGCGATTTTGTAGGAAAAAAGTGCTTGGATTGGATGATTTGCTAGTGGATCACTACAAGGAGAAGAATAGAGTAGCCGAGAGAGAATCTAAGTTGGCCAAGACTAAAAGGTCTTACAATTCGGATGATGAAGAGGACGGTCGTGTTGCTAAATTGTCGAAATATGTTGACGAGTGTCACGAGAAGGCACATATCTTTATCTTAATTATCTTTTTTTGGTTTTTTTTTTAAATTCTAATGATATAAGTTATTGTTGTTTTTATTGATATCGATCATAATTGTGTAACTTTATGAGTTTAATTATGTAGATGACTCAACTAGGTGATGAAGATGATGTATCCCATTGGGGTCTTCAAGTTTTTGGGAAACAGGTTAACACGCTTTAACCAGCCATTTGCCAATACAGTTTTTGCAACGCTTATTTTAAAACATACGTTATAACACAGTTGGTTTCTTGTGCAACACCCAGAAAACCCCACAATCATTTGCATTTAGTGAGCTTTCAAGTTGCTCGCTTTTTCGTTTGTGTGTGGACCATGAAGTGAACTCACTGGTTGAACTTAGTACTGAATCAGGTCAGTTTATGCATAAAAGTGTAGCTATTCATGTATTATACATATATACATGAGTTATGTAAATGTTGGTGGATAATTGGTTTGCATTTTTATTATTGCAGGAGAAACGTTCTTTGAAGGTTTGTTGACTAATGGCTGGCTATTGAAATTGGTCAGTAAATGCGGCGAAGTAGAGAAATCCATAGCGAATTGGACTTTTCATTTAAGTATGTTGTTCATCTGATAATACATGTTTAAATTATAATTTGTCATTTTATTTATTCAATTCTATATGGATTTATAGTGTTATACTCATCAAAGGAAGTACTCAGAAATGTTGCGGTTGACTTTTGGTGTGCTATTTTGTTGCTGAAAAATGAGGTTTCTGTGATAATTGCGCATCAATTTCTTTTTGTTGCTTAACTATATGATTGTTATTTTTATAATTATTGTCATGGCTTAATCAGGATGAGTCACCGTCTATAAAGATTGATTGGCTACCAAGTTATTCAGAACTGAGCGGTGCTCTTGAAACTTTCGGTTTCGTATTTCATTCACCTACTAAAGATTCTTCCGACACTGAAATTTATCTGGAGGTAATGTCATCAGATAACTTTTCTAAGTTATATCGGAAAATTTACGTTTATGTGGGATTTATTAATTACTCAAAACAATGATTCTATTTACAGATTCTGAAGGCAGTGAGGCATCTCAAAACACTAGAACTTGGATTAAATACGTAGCTGCTTGTAGCCAATCTAGGTTAGCCCAAATGGCACATAAGTACATAACAATTTTTTAATTGTTTCAAATTTACGATTTTCACTCGATTTGATGTTTTTATGTGTTTTATTGTAGGAATATTCATTGTACTTTTACCACATCAGAAGCAGAAGAGCTGGTGGTTGTTATAATCTGTCTTTTGTTAGATCGACAGCTACTAGGGTTATCCGTAGAATTAAACGAATACATGCTAGCTTTAGTTAATTTCTTCACGGATGATGAATGGAGATCCAACTGTGTACAAGTGACAAAATCAGTAGCTTCAAGGTTTTAAATAACGTTGTTGTTTCTTTTGTTTATGTTGATTAGCGAAACAGAAAAGCCTATCAGTGAAATTTTAGTTAATAGTTATTTAAAGAGTAAAATGTCATTTTCATCCCTGAGGTTTGACCAGTTTTGCGAGTTTTGTCCAAATGTTTGTTTTTCCGCATCTGGATCCAAAAAGTTTGAAATCTTGCCATTTTCATTTGGGTCGTTAACTACTTAACTCCATCCATCTTTCTCAGTTAAGTCATGGGTATTTTTGTCTTTTTGTAAACTTAAAGGGCAATTTGGTATTTGAAATACTTCTATGTTATGCTAAATGCTTGTACATAAAGTGAAAAAGACCGAATTGCCCTTTAAATTAACAAAAAAGATGGAAATATCCCTGACTTAACTGAGAAAAATGAATGGAGTTAAGGAGCCGGATGAAATTGCCAAGATTTCAAACCTTTTGGATCAGGATGCGGAAAAACGAACCTTTAGACCAAAGTCGCAAATTAGTCAAACCTCAGGGACGAAAATGGCATTTTACTCTTATTCAAAGTATCTGCTTAAACTGATGTTTTGAAACTTCTTTTTATGCTATATTCTTTCTTGGTTGTTTAAAAACAGGGTTATGAAGGATGAATAGCTTGAGGGCTGTTGAATTTATTTCTGTGGTTCATGGGCCCACCAAGCTTCTCAGAAGTGAAATCGCGTTCCGTATTCTTCTTGGTTGTTTCGACAAGGTACATAACTTCATTAATTATTGGTCTAAAAGGCAGTTACTTTTAAATCTATACTATATTATAATGCATGAGGGAGGGATATTTTAAGATATCCAAAAAATAAGAACTTTTTTCCCCTCTTTATTTATAGAAAGACCCCTAAAATGAGGGTAGTTTGGTCTTTTAAACACTATTTATTTTTTAGCTCCTAAACTTATTACACTTAAATCCATGAGGTTTTAACAAAATTATAGATAATTGGTTACAATTCACCCCTCCACAACAAACTTATAATTTTTTTTACGTATTCTTGACATATCTTATAAACTATATTGTTTAAAAAAAATCCAAAGATAGCATGACGACCTACTCATTTTTGTCGACGTTTTGATAGTTGTCTTGGACAGTATAAATGTGCGGATTAAAATGTACAAGTAGACGATGCCTTAGCGTACAACTGATTACCTCGAGGGTAATTTACCCCGATTTTAACGGATATGCTTTAAAAATGCTTTCAATTACAAATTTCAAACACCCCTAAAATATCTTAGGCGTAATTTCAAATTTCAAATTTCAAACTTCAAACTAACCCTTGGTATTTTCAGATCGTGAACAATCCTACCTGTTTCTCCACAAAACCGCTTCCTCTCCGCTCTGTTCATCGATGGATTCCGCTGCTACTTACATCTTTCCTTCTTTTCCTTCAATTATCATCTTCACCGTCAAAACCCGTTGTTTTGCTTGAGTTATTCGAAACCAGGATCCATGAGGGAGCAATTAGGGCTATTTTCAAGAGAGATCGACAGGTAAACTATACGAAATGCCACCATGCTCCCCTTCCATTAAGGTAAATTTGTTCTCATTGTTACAACAATAGTTCATGGTTTCTTATTCTTTTGATTATCTAATCCTCAAATGTCAATCGAATCCTCCCCATTCATATGGATTTTTGGTGCTTTTAATCCATTCCCAGAAACACTTGCATTGTAATTTCAGTGTTTTGCTGTTTTGATTTGGAGAGAATTGAAGATTCTTGATTCCTAGGGTTTTGTTATAAGAAACTCTAATCCAACTTATATAGTTTTCATGTAATATTCACTATTATTGTTGATAAAATTGAGAAATTCAGTCTCATTTTTGTTTAAGACTGTGTCTAATGTAGAGAAACCGGTTTGTTTAATTTGTAATTTCAGTGAAGTGATGATGAACTGATTAGGATGTTCATATGGGACAGCGGTGGTGGAGAAACATTTGTGTTGGTGAAAGAAACCCAATATGAAGAAGAAAGCTTAAGATAGTACTGGTCGAAGTAATAATAGTGTTTAAGCTCAAACGTATAAAGAGAGCCATAGAGTTTCTTGGTCTCAAGGTTTGTTTTGATCAGTGGATTTAAAGTCTTATAGTGTGATGATTTTTGTTTGATTTGGGTTGTGTATGTTTAAAGGAAATGACATATTGAGGACATCTGATTTGAATACATTTATATTCATTGATTAGCTTCTTTCAGTTTCTCGCATCGAATACGTGGTAATCGCTCTGTACACGACTTACTAATTGCATTGCCATTAACCAAACCCTACGAGATTTGAATACCCTTATATTCGTTCACGCAAGTGGAGGCCAATTTAGAAGTTTAAATTGTTTTCGTCACGCAAGAGGGAACAACTTACACAAATGAGAAACTGTGCCATTTTTGGCCAAGCGTTTTGCTTCCAACCTGCACCGATGGATGAACATGCGTTTTCGTCCTTAAAGATTAATAAAAATAAACATAAAGGTCAATAATTAAGAACAAATAAGTTCTAGTATGCTGAAATCGCCAAATACTTTGAACCAATTACCTTCGTTTTATCAAAAAGGTTGCCATATTTTGCTTGTTCTCCACATTTCTAACCTGGAGCACCAAATTTATATGAGTTCAAGTTGTTTTATAACAGCCACGAATCCAAAAATGGCACAGTTTCTCATTTGTGTAAGTTGTTCCCTCTCATCTTGCTTTAGAAGTTTAAATAGTGAGTATTTTTGTTTCCACCGATGAAGTGAAGTTTGAAATACCTAGCTTAGATTACAACTGTAAGAAATATTAGATAACAAGGATTAATGCTACTAAATTTAACTAGCACCTACACTGCTCAACAATCTAAAACAAATTATGAAAATGGATAGTCCTACATAAATGGCAACTTGAGCTTTTCATGATGCTCTATATGTAATTTTTACAATTGCAAATAGAGAATTCATAAAATTTGAATCTTGCATACACTTTTTGCATTCGGCTGTGTTAGGATCCATGGCCTCATAGTGGGCTATTTCTTGTCAAAATTTGAACAAAAAATTATGTTTTTAATCTTACTAGGAATATTATGAGGAATAAGGGACTGTTGCAATTGTTTGTTCTTCAAATCTTACTTTTATAGTTATCGTTCTTGATATATTGTTACTAATGGATTTGGTTTATCATGTATCTATCTGTATTCCACCATTAATAGATTTACTCTATTGGTTTATTTATAATAGTGTACGGGTAACTGTACATGGCGTGAATTGTTTGAAACAATACAAATGATTTTGATTTCATTGATGTAGACATGTTGGTCCAAATAATCCAACAATGATATTTCCATATCTTTTTTGTTAACTAGACCCGTTAGATGAAAAACATTTAGCGAGATTGTCATCTTGGTTTCTATAGTTTTTATTTGTTTTTTCTTTAAATTTTGGCAGGTAGTTCTATATTTGTTGTTGATTGTTAGCCATGGCGGTCTAATAGACCGATCGGAGACAAATGACTCCGTTGCGTAACGGGTAAAAAAGACAAATTTTTATACGGGTATTATTTGTGCCTGATGTGATCAGCTTGAACATATAATGCATTTAACGTGCTTACTATTTTTATTTATACGGTGTTCATCGGGTTTTTACTTCGGTTTCGAGTTCATATTATCCAATTGAATCAGGTATCCAAGAAACGAGGGTATTGGCTCAAGGTTTTTGCCTTGGCAACATTTAGGAATTGGGATGCCTTGGAGAAGTTTTCAAAGGAGAAAAGGCCTCCGATGCTACAAATTTTGATGATTACTCAATATAAAAGTCTTTCCGCGCCAAACTTAGAGTACATACTTTTTTCTTTATCAAACTTTTAGCTTAACAATACCCATGTTTTTTATACTTATATCATTCAACATTGTCTAAAGAAAAGAGTGGCCGCAAGGAAGACGGGACTTGGGATAAGATTATTACCAGCATCAGAGAAAGATATGGTGGCTGCTAAACATGTCAAGTTCTCTTCAAACTTTAGTAAAATCTATGTCAATCTTCCTGATTCGTATTGTTTAAATTTGAAAAGGTTGGAACTTGAGGCAAAAAGCCACTCAAAATAAGCATGAGAGTCCTTGTGTATATTTCATTAGATGATGAAGTAATCTACTTATATACATTACAAGTGCGTGTAACAACAATTTACATGCTACCAAACTTTGATCAATTGTCGTCATTGCCAATTTGCCACTATAATAGTTACTTTGACTTTATAGTATACAAGCAATCTTGATCCGTTTAATTAAATAAACCCAGTTTTGTGTTTAGTTATGAATTTTAGTTTATTTTTTCTTAAAAAAAATGGACTAAACATATTTTTAGGAAGAAAAAAGTTAATCGCAAATATGTTTTTCTACTTTGTACCTACAAATTGAAGTGGTTGAAACGTTGCGTTTTAAGGCATATACATGTTTAAGTCACTTGCTATGGGAGGGTGGAGAAATTTTGATGAATCTCAAACGTACTTTTTACCTTATTAATTTATCTTACCTGTCCTTTTTATCTATTTTGTTTTTTTTAAAGATACTTTGTATTCTATGTTATAATAATGTGTTTGATATTGTCTTCTTAAACTGAACAATTAAGTTGTTAAGTCAATTTAGAGTTAAATTCATGTTTAAGAATTACCCTCAGTTGACCAATACACCATAACCATCACATAGCCGGTACTTCCCATTTTATTATCGTTTCAGTACCATCACATTATATCTCACCATTGTAACATGGTATTTATATACTTATAGTTCTTGATATTGATGGTGTATCTTTGTTTTTCAAAAGTGAATAGAATTTATTGCCAGATAACATGATTTTTAAAATGTAATGGAGTTCTAATTTTTAGCAGAATATGTGCAAATTTATGCTTTTTAACCTCATTAAGCAACATACAAAAGACTATTTGTGTGTATCGAAAACACCATCTTAATGTTTTACAACTTTTACGAACATTCAACAAAGTACTTTGTTGATTGATTATTGAGATTTATAATACTTATGACATAGATAGACTATACCGATGTTACGTATAAGAAACCAATAGACGTACTATACAAATCATCCTAAGAGATTTGATAAAACTAACAGAAAACGAGTATTGTATAGTAAATTGTCACCCCCGCCGCATCGCGCGGGTTTCCTACTAGTTACATATATATATATATATGTGGAACACATTAAGTCTACCAACTCTCAAATCAATCTTCACCATTAGATTTGGCTGAGATTAAATCTCAGCCATTAAACTCCATTTTTTTAACTGCTATTGTAGCAGTTCTCGGCAGTTTTATGCCTCCCCTTTTCCTCCCCCACGTCGCCTGTAACCTCCCCGTGATTATTGGCTTTCGTCGGTTTCTCTTCACCCCCTGTCTTTTAAAAGACCCCCTCTCCCTCATTTCTCAAGAAATATACTAAATTGCAAAGATCCTCAACCACCGGTACAATCAACGCTGCACCTCCTCCAGCCCCTACAAAATCTCCTTCGGATAATTGCCGCAACGCTTTGGTATGGTTAACATCGCCATCAGCGTTATCAAATTCAGATGAATCGCTGAAACCCTCCTTTTTCGTTTCAGTTGGTTCCTTTTCTGCTCAAAAGCTCGATTCGTTGCTCGCCGGACTGAATCCGAATTTGTTCGTCCACTCGAAAGCCCTCTCAGTAATGTTTTACTCACCTCTTATTTTACGTTTCACATGTCATTTGTTAGTTTACGCTTGGTTATTCCGAATATATTATTTAAGTTTGTATAGTATTCTTCGATTATGTATGTTGTTATTTGATACACAGATTACATGAGACATCTGTAGGTTAATTCACCGTGTTCGACCACATTCTGGTAATTCTTTCTTTAGTTTTTCTTTAAATAGCCATGGAGACTGTTGAACATGGGGAATGGCCAAATTGGAGATACCCAGATGGGCTTTCAATGAAATTGATCAAAATAGAATTATGGTTTTGTTAAAATTGTCTTCATTTTTTTGTTTTTAATTTAAATTTAAGGGCATCCAACAAGACGAAGTGGTTGGTTCGATTGATTTTTTATAAACCATTTTTGGCAATTAAGGTAACTAATCAAAAGTAATTTCCTACCAATTGTTTGAGCATGTTTTTTTTTGTGATCGACTATGCCTACCAAATGTTTGATTAAATTTCTACTGACTTTTAGTTTTGATATTTGCTTTTGTAGGTGTTTATCGAAGGTTCTTTTGGGCTTTGGTTTGAAGACCTGGCTAAGGTCATCAGAAATTGAGTGGCAACAATATGAAATTTGCTCTAGCTTCAAAAGTCTTCGTGAGGCTGAACTATTCTCAGTTACATATGATATGTTCTCTTCATGTGTAAGTGGTTAACATGTTTTCTATTTTCATAGCTTTCTTAGATGAAAGGTAGGTTATGGGAGATCCTTATGGAGCTAGCAAGGTATCAGGTATTGTTGCATTTTGGACTTCTGAGGAACAATTCATGAGATCGATTGTCAGCTACTATGACACAACTTAATAAGTTTTTCTCTTGTGTTGTTTGCAGCTGATTCGCCCAATTTACATTCAAATAGTAGAGATGCAGAATGTAGAAATATAAACTGCAAATACACTTTTGGTTATATAAACCAGGAAAAAGGACTCTTAGCTTTGAGTAAGGGCGTTATGGTAATCCTACTACCCATGTTTTTGAGGAAAAGATAAGGTATTGTTAATTCGGTATTGGGTTTCTATTTTGTTTTCCCTTTGATAAAGTTTCAAGTTATTAAAAGAAAAGCAAAACTGTGAGCTATGATGGTTATAGTTTGCGACCACATACATCCAATCTTTATCAGCTTATCTAATTATCTATGAATTTTTTTTTAATATCTTTTGTTTAATTACATGTAATTTTAGGTATTGAATCTGATTGGTGATATCAAAGGAAAGGCTGCTGTGATCTTGGATACTATGTTTGACATATCCAATGAGTCTTCTTAAAAATAAGTCAAATATTAGCACCCTCATGTATGGTCCATTTTAAAAAGCTAGGTAAATAATAGCAAGGTTTGTGTTTTTTTAGATTTTAAAGTTTAACTTAAGAGTTTTAAAAATATATAAATTTTGTTACTTTATACTCAGTGTTATATGTGATTTGAAGAAATAAAAATTGTAGCACTAGGATCTTCTTGGGATACTGATGTTACAAGTTTAAATGCTCTTCGTATTTTCACAGAGGTGGCTTGCCGATTTTGTTTTTGACTCCTAAAAATTACATTATCAGCCTATTGCCTATTAATTGAGTTATAATAATTTTATGGTGAACTTAATATTTTATATTTTTTTTATTTGAGAGGCATGTTATTTCTCTTGATGGACCAGTGGTGACTGCATCAAGCTTTGGGGATCAATTTGCAATTGTCAAAATCATGTTGGATCTGGTGCAAGTCCAAATTATTGTGGGATTCCATTTATCATAACGCTGAGCAAGGGCTGGTTACGTTTGGTTATGTTGCGGATATTCTTGGAACCTACATAACGATTTCAAAGGTTGTCATGCCAAAATGATCAAAGACCTTCACCACCGGTTAGATTACCTTTCTTTCGTTGGGTTTTGTTCGTCTCTTTGTTCCTTATCGACTTTCCTTTTCGATGTTGTTCTTATTGTTGCAGAGGTTGAAAATTTTTACTAGCGTCCGATTAAGGTTCTCTATACGGGTCCGTTGAAGATCAGTTAAGAAAAGAGACGTTGGTGTATTTTATTTCAGTGATACTGTGATACTGATTATTAGATGGAACTAAATTCGCTTGACTAATAGTCCCAATTTTTCAATTATATTATAAGTTGTAACTAGAACTTGTAACTATTGGTGCAGATATTCATCATTGGAATGCTTACAAATGTCGGTAATAGGGGATTTGAGCGAATTTATAACATTCTCAAGGTGATAGTCTATTTGTTCTTATAGTACTGTAGTTTTGTGTTTGATGCAGAGATTGTGGGTAGGGATGGCAATGGGTCGAGTTCGGGTCGGGTATTGGTAATCCCATACCCATACCCGGTTGTAAAATCGTGTCACTAATAGATAATGGTTAATGGAAAATAAAAATATAAATTAAAAACTTCGGGTATATGATCGGGTATATAGTTCGGGTAAACGGGTATGTGATTTCGGGTAATCAGGTCGGGTATCACCTAATCCCATACCCGTAAAAATTTTTTAAAACTAATCCCATACCCGGCCCAATACCCGTCGGGTATCGGGTCTACCCGTCCCATTTGTGTTGGGTTTCGGGTATACCCGTCGGGCTCGGGTATTTTTGCCATCCCTAATTGTGGGAAACAAGTCTATTTAGGTATGGATATATCTAACAGATTGATAGCATGATAGCATACACATTCTTTTGTTGTGCTTTCAATTTCTGATTCGTATACAATCGGGTATGTATTCAAAGTTGATAATCTAGCGAGTTTTAATCATTCTCACTTTGTTGTTGCTCTGTTATAATGGATGAAGAATCTTTCTAAAAATAATTTTGTGCTACAACTGGTAATACAATGTTACTTGGTTGTTAATGTTAGTAATAAAATATCAGTTGCTATTTATTTGCGTTTAATTTGAACTTGACAGCTATTGTATCTCATGTAGCTTGCCGAAAAGCATACTAAAATGTGTTATGATTTGTGTGATAGTGGACAATGGAACACGTGATGGATTAGTCGAGTTTCTAAGAACTGCTACCAAAGACCCATAATTAGTTGTCCACTATGAGTTTATGCATGTTATAAGGTATCTAACAACATATCTTTTTTTATATATCCTAAACCCTCCCTTCTTCGTTCTTGTATATTTTTTGTTATGGTTATGTTGTTTCATGTCTAATAAGTCCATTTGAAGCATTTGGACCGTCATATAGAATAGGTAAATAGATCTGTCATTCAGTACTACAAACAATTTCTTTCAAGTTATCAAGATTTTGTTGCATGTATTGCTATGTCATTAAAAATAATATCTTAGTCAATTTGGACCGATTGTCACTTAACTTTACAGGAGAGTTTAGATATCCTTCTTTCCTTAAGACCATGTGTAGTGGTGGAACAAAATAATGCCCCCACCATGGGGCATTATCCGACACGTGGCATCCCAGTCAGCATGGGGCATTATAGCAAAAGTGGCATAGTGGGACATTATGCCAATAACGCCCCTTCCAATCAATAAACAATTATTTTTTATAGAGAAAAAAAATGGCACCTTTACACTTGGAAGTCTCCCATTGGCCACATCCATTATTGCACGTCCAATTTAGCGTTTTAATTAAAACGCCGGCTTGCAACTTTTTGAATTATAACGCCGGCTAACGCCGGGTGTAGTGGGGGGAGGGGCGTTTTGGGTCGTTTTTTTTCAATTTTTTTTAAAAATCACGCCCCACTACGGGTGGTCTAATTATCCTTGATCTTTCATTCACCTCATGAAGAAAGGAGTCCAACCTCTTTTGTTAGGTACCCTCAATGTGTCTTTTAGTCCATGAAGTAAGTTACAGAGGTAGCATAACTTGTAAGTGGCAAACTAGAATTGAGCTTTATGATAAATAAATTTGATGATAATAAATAGTGACTTATATATTTTGATTTGTTATATTTCTCCCTTCCGTTTTCTTTCCTTTAATTTTAAACTCAAGAACACAAGATAACGGTGATAGCTTTTGCAATTTGTGGTTTGTTAGTTTATGTGGTAGGAGCTGGGATATTCAGTTCGTTTATGGTTGGTCTCTACCCTATATATGTTGTAAGCAACCTGACTGCCTAGAAGCAGGTTGTAAATTTACAATATTGTTTTTCTAAATTTATTTTAAGGTCTTTTGGAACCAAATATTCATACGTGTATTCAACCAATTTGCAAAAAAATTATAAAGAGCGACTTAACTCAGGTATCATACCCGTCAAAGAATCAATGATTCCCAAAGTCATAACATTTAAGATGTAAACACAATTTGATACCATAGACAAGATGCTTACCCTTCTGATGTTGTTTCTATGCGTGTACTAATCATTACATATTAATGATTTTCGTATGGTAAGCTAAACTTACACTTTCTACCTTTCGAAAAAAACTCTTAATTTTATAATCGTGTCAAACATTTAAACTGATAATTTAATTACTAAAAACAACACAAAGATATCTAAACATTTAAATAAAAATCCCTTTTAAAAATGTGTTAATAGTACTGTTATAAAAATCACTTTTAAAATGTACAGTATTGTTATATTATAAAAATTTGTCCTAAATTGTCACTATTATTTTGATGCACTATAGTTTATATAACCGTGTAATCTGACTCTATTATATTTATATGTTGTTACTTATGATACATCAACGTAACCCGTCCACCGGGCGGGTATTAAACTAGTTTTAATAATGCAAAATAGGATTTACATTTATGCCCTTATCTTGTCATAGGTAGAAGATGAAGAAGAGATCGTTAGGCAACTGACCTTAATCAATTTAAATGACAAAAGTTGTGATCTTTTTAAAGTCTACATTTATTTGGTGTTAACGGAAACTGGTTTTTATACAACCCGTTATTGGAAGACAACCAGTTAGTTATTGAATGAAATGTGGGGTCTGTTTCTCCGAAATTGTTCTTGCCAAATCAACATCACATACTCTAGGTCTTACGCTCCAAAGGTACTACATAACTCTCTTAATTACTTTTAATTACTTACTGGTGACACAATGGGCAGGTCGGCGGCTAAGTAGTTGATGCGGTAAAATATATCGGATATCGGTCAAGGACCGGTATTTGAGACATAGGTTATCGCGGTGGGATATCAGTAATTAGGTAGCCTTATTTTACCATGTCCAGGCAACAGGTTTGTTTATTAGCACCATTAGCAATTGGCACAAATGGTTAGGGGTCAGGTTGGGTAAAAGGTTCGATACCATTTACTTATAGACATGTATGTTGATTTTATGGGTCATGTTTTATCTGTAGCGCCAAATGGGTTAAATGGGTTGAAAGTCTCTTGTAGAATGTTTTTAAGCATACAACCTACTAATTCGTTTTATAAAAAAATAAATTATTGTTGAGTAATAATCTTTAGCACACATATCATTAACTGTAAAACTTTCAGTTTTAATTCCCCAAAACATGTTTTGGGCAACTGTGCTAATGCATTTTGACCCATATAGAAAATTACTCAGCAGGTTATAAGCCATGAATTTCTGTTAATGATGTTTGGTTGATTTTGTAGGTGAAAAGGGTTCTAAGTAGGTGCAACTCTTGATTGTTAAAGAATAAAGAGTCCAATGAGAATGGGGATAAGAGACAAGTCTAGGGGATGCCGGCACCAAGAACAACGACATGACCATCATAAGCCGACATAGTTCCCTAAACTCACACAGTCAATTGAGGGGTTTTTAAAAGAAGAAGAGAGATATTGACACTTCCCTACATTCACACACTTAGTTGGGAGTTTTTCATGAAGAGAGACTTTGACACTCAAAAGTATGTAATTCATGTTGATGATTATGAAACATACCGTTGAATGGATACCGTTCTATGTCAATCTTCAACATTTGATTCTCTTTAGGGATAATATACATGTAAATATGAACCCATTTATAAAACATTCCGCATAATTTTTTTAAACAAATAATCTTTTTGTTTAAAATTCAAAGAAAAAATATTTATGTCATTTTGACACTAAAATATTTGTCCACCGGACGGGTATTAAACTGTATTACACCACTATAAATTCTACTGTTTCTGGGTGATTCCAACAATTGACAACTCTTATGTTCATTTTTAGATTTTGTCACAGTGGCATTATTGAAACTCTCCCTGCCTACTCTGAAGATAACAATGGACATTAGGGCTTGATCAAATACAACTCTAAACTTGGTTGCATGCCAATCACAGCACCCATCATTTGAGGTATGACTTCTTCAAATACTACTTAAAACATGGTCTGCTAGAATCAGTCATACTTATAATTCAATTCATCCTTTTTCCATACAAGATTTCTAAGTGGTCGATAGGATACAAAAAGATCATATATGATATTATTTTACCCTAAGCAATTGCAATACCCTTGAGGTCTCTTCCTAAAAGAGTAGCAAAGATTTATTTTGCCATGAGAGGTAGAACAAACTTCTCATTCTTTTTCTTAATCTTTTTAGACATGAGACATTATCTTAATTCTCTCTTTTTTTTGGGAGATTTTTACATATTTCCCCCTCCTAAGACATCTTATTACATATTTACCCAATCAAACATTTTAATTACATATTTCCCCTCCACACAAGAAATTACCCAATTACCCTTTCTTAATTCCTATCAAAATAACAGACTGTTAGGATTCTCCTGGTTTTCACCTTCGCAAAAACCCTACTCACACACCCCTGGTTCTCCTTCACCTTCGCATAAACACCGCAAACATCACGACTCTCTACAACTTCGCAAGTATCACGACCTTTTTGTTGCAAACATGTAAGTGGATTTCGACAGACAACCAAAATCAGAAACCAATTGATTGAATCAGGATTGGGTTTTAGAAGCCGTTGAATCGACACCAATCGACTGAATCAGATTTAGAAGCAAGTTCCTATATCGTCTTTTGAATCTTCTGGTTCATCATATCCGGTGACCGGAGAAGAGTCTGTGAACTCATCCAGTGTCTGTAAAGATATCAGATCGTGGGGATACAAAGGGTCTTAAATTTACTTCGTTATATGACTTGATGGAATATCCAAAGAGAAATATAACAGTTTCGGCGCGTAACTCAAAAAATGAAGCTTTGGATTTGGAATGTTCTAGCTTGCACACTGATGCTGAGTTAACAAAATTGCTGGGAATGATACCATTATGAAATTGGCACAAGAATGCACCAAGTTCTGTATAAAATTGTCGAGCATGTTTCATAAAGCTTTATAAACTTTTTTTTTTGTTTTATTTGCCTTTAGAATCGAATTTTTTGAAGTCTTCCGTATATTATTGATTAAAATCAAGGATATTGTTGTTGTGAACAATGATGAGGTTAATAAAATAAGTTTTTTTATCAGTATGTAAATGATGATTTAATAAGTTTATTAAGGGTAAAATAGTAAATTAATAAAAGTAATTTTAGTGAAAAGGATAAATACGTAATATATATAGTTTAGGGAGGGGAAATATGTAATTGATATAGTTTAGGAAGGGGAAATATGTAATTGATTTTAAAGGTTGGGTAAATATGTAATAAGGTCTCTTAGAAAGGAGAAATATGTAAAAATCCCTTTTTTTTTTTGCTTTAAGTATTATTAATTGTTCATATTTTGCATTGGTATAAAGGTTTGAAGAGATGGAAAGGCGTAAACTAGGAAAGATTTCCATTGAAGACCTGCCAAGTGTCTTGAAGCTGAGAAATGAACTTTGCCTAGCGCGTACGAACACACACACCGGATGTGTATACAACTAATGTTTTTGTTTGGAATGCAAAGGAAAAGATACTTATGTTATTATGACATTAAAAAGCCCGTCCATCGGACGGGTATTAAACTAGTTATGTTGGTTTGGAAGCAGCAATCCAACAAAAGCTATAAAACAAGAATGGAAATAGGTAAAATAGGTGATAAAAATAAAAAGTTTTATCAACACTTTACCACAATTTTACAAAATTCATCCCAATTTACGGAATGGACGGTTTTACTTTTTCCTTTTTGGTGAATGTTTCAGTTTAGATTTTCTTCAAAACGTAGATTTACTCATAATCAACTAATTTTTTTGGCATCGGGCGACATTACAGTTGTGATACCGTAACAAATCCAACCGCTTATGAGCGAACATCGTTGTTGGTATTTTACCAAAAGGGAAAAGGTATCGGTGTTTGCCTTTACGTTTCTCGACAAGCCAAACCGATAATGGCGAAACTCCAGCCGCTTGTATTGAGAAAAACGATCACACTCCCGCCGCGAAGTGCGGGGTAAATAACTAGTTTATAATAGGTGTATACAATTATATTTGTATAATTCTAAATTATGAAACAAATATTTCAAATTTTATGAGCTTGGTTTCAATATTTTAAAGTTTTATGGAGGTTGGTATTAGAAGTTTGTGGACTCACGCTAGATTAAATTGTAGGCCAGTAAATGAACCGAACGAACATGAATATATGCATGTTCGTGTTCGTTCATTTAACTTTAACCGAAAATGAATACGAATACGAACATATAATCGAACACATTTTTTTTTCATTTTCGTTTATTAAAAAATCGGGCTTGTTCGTGTTCATTCGTTTAAAGCCTAAACGAACAGTTCACGAACATAAACAATTTTTTTTAGCTAAACATATTTGAATAAACATAAACAAACATAAATTAACAAAACAAACATAAACGAACACAAATGAACGTAATTGAACAAATATAAACAAACACAATTTAGCATTAGTGAACACAAACAAACAAGTCTAATATAATACGGTTCATCCGAAAACACATCTAAATTAGGGTTCATAGATACTAAAATTAAGTAGTTTTTTTTATATAAGTATTAAGTAAGTGATTAGTTACGATTTAAAAAAAATTCTAAAATTTCATTTTTTATTATTAGAAAACTCAATTACTAATTAATTATATTTATATAAGTAGTTAGAAAACTTAATATTCATATAAATATAACTATTTATGTACTTACTAAAATTTAAACGAGCATAAACGAACGTAATTTAGTGAACATAAATGAGTGTTCACGAACATAAATGAACGAACACAAGGTGTGTTCATGTTCGTTCATTTAATTAAACGAACAAAATTTTTGTTCGTGTTCGTTCGTTTATTAAATAAACGAATATAAACAAACTTTCTGCCGAACAAGTTTAGAAACAGTTTATAACCATTCAATTCGTTTGGAGGCCTTTATTACGAAAAATAATAAGGTGCGATCACACCCAATACTCTAAACCTTGTATTTTGCGAGTAAAACATAAAATAAAATAAAAAAAGAGTTGAATTTCAAGGATTGTCCTTTATCTTTATACCCATTTTCAGGCGCTGTCCTTTATGTTCAAAATTGACGAGTTTTGTCCTTTATGTTTTCATATCATACACGTTTTGTCCTTTAGTCCTAACCCAATTAGTTTTTTCAGTTAAATTTGGTCATGTCACGCTTTGCACATGAGGGCATTTTTGTCAATTCAGAGGTTGCAGAAGCTTTGAGCTGTAAATCTGCCGTTGAATTTACCTTTGAATTGACAAAAATGCCCTCATGTGCAAAACATATGACCAAGTTTAACTGAAAAAACTAACTGAGTTAGGTCTAAAGGACAAAACATGTATGATATGAAAATATAAAGGACAAAACTCGTCAATTTTGAACATAAAGGACAGCGCCTGAAAATAGGTATAAAGATAAAGGACAATCCTTGAAATTCACTCATAAAAAAATAACATTTAAATTTTATTTAATTCAATAGAGATAGATGTAATATGTGATAAAGATAGATATGTTTTTAAATTAGGAAAAAGGATAAAGTCTCAAATTGAGGCCTTTCCGTAATCAACCCATAGACACCCCTTCCATTTCCTTCCCTATTCACACCATTCCATACCATTTTCCCCTTTCACTCAAATCTCTCTAAACTCTACAGAAAAGTATCCGATCCGATCCGATCGATTCCAGATTCTAACAACACCCGGTATCCTTTCCACTTTGAATCAATCCTTTCTCTTTACAGCTCAAATCAACCAAACATGTTGGCTACAAACCAATTTGTATCTTGAATCACAGCCACTACGTCTCAGTATTCGCTTGTAGATTTATTGATCGGTACTGTCGGTGTTAGGGTTTTGCTTTTATTCGAAGTTTGGTTGCGATCGGTCACATGAAGATCGAGGATCTCGATGATTCTTCTTCTGATCTACAAACCGCTAACCATCGTACGGTTGATTATGATTCTAGACGCCAGATCGTTGCCGTTGATGCCAAAAGAGCGTTAGTCGGTGCCGGTGCTCGGATCCTGTTTTACCCGACCCTTTTGTATAATGTTTTTCGTAATAAAATTCAAACCGAGTTTAGATGGTGGGATCAAGTTGATCAGGTATTATTTTGAGAATTAACATATAATCTTGATTTTTTTTTTTTTGATTACTTTGATGTTTGATTACTCAACCAAAAGAGTGTTTGACCGTTTAATTGGTCAAGCAAAAGAGTGTTTGACCGTCTAATTGGTTGTTGATTAGAAATTTGTGTTGTAGTTTTGTTTGTATTGGAAGGAAGAATCAATAGCATGTGTTTTGACTTTTGATAGCTTGTAACATTATCGTTAATCTTATTGGGAATTAATTAATTAATGTTAAAGTTTGGTTTATTTTCGGGTTAATCGGTATACTCATATTCAAGTTTCTGTTGAACAGTTTCTTCTGTTGGGTGCTGTACCGTTCCCGAAAGATGTTCCTCGGTTGAAGCAGCTTAATGTTGGTGGTGTTATTACTCTTAACGAGCCGTATGAAACTCTGGTTCCGAGTTCGTTGTATCGAGCTCATGATATAGACCATCTTGTTATTCCTACGCGAGATTACTTATTTGCTCCTTCGTTTGAGGACATTGACCGAGCTGTAAATTTCATTCACAGTGAGTGAAGTGTATTTCGTTACGGTTTACGTTTCAACTTCTGTTAAAAACTCTGTTTTCGGCTTATATTTCTTGTGTTTGGTTGCAGAGAATGCTACGCGTTGTAGAACGACATACGTGCATTGCAAAGCTGGGAGAGGAAGGAGTACCACAATCGTGCTTTGTTATTTGGTAGCGTTAAACGTTGTATTATCGTTAAATGAGTTAACTGTCATTTTCGTCCCTGTGGTTTGTCCAATTATGCCAGTTCAGGACAAATTCAAATTTGTATCATTTTCGTTCCTGACATTCTTGAAACATGCCAGTTCCGTCCAAAAAAACATGAGTTAACTGTCATTTTCGTCCTTGTGGTTTGTCCGATTATTCGATTCAACCTTAGTTTTTTTTGGATGGAACTGGCATGTTTCAAGAATGTCAGGGACGGAAATGGTACAAATTTGAAATTTGTCCTTGACTGACATAATTGAACAAACCACAGGGACGAAAATGACATTTAACTCTTGTTTTAAATTATTAAGTATTGAATGTTGTATAAATGAGCGAGTTTCAACGTTTTGTAGGTTGAATACAAACACATGACCCCGATATCTGCATTGGAGTACGTGCGGTCTAGGCGACCTAGAGTACTCTTGGCGCCATCTCAATGGAAGGTTAGTTCTGTTTATATTAATATAAACCTGCAATCTAAGACTTGTCAAGTGTGTGTGTGTGTGTTCAAACTGTATATGTGGTATGCAGGCGGTGCAAGAATACAAACACTGGCGATCAGTGTCAGCTGCCACATCAGCATCTTCAGGGGATGCTGTGCTTATAACGAAAGCTGATTTGGAAGGGTACAATAGTCCGTCAAAAGGCAAAGAGTTAGCGCTGGTTCCAAGGGTATCGAAAACAAGTCCAATGATAGCAAAACTTTCTTGTCTCTTTGCGTCTCTGAAAGTTTCAAGTAACTCGGGTCCTGTTAGTTTGAAACTAACAGAGACACCTGCTTGTTAGGTTTTAGTAATCGGTTATCATGGAAGCGGTTCAGCAGAATGTGAGCCATCTTTCATGCTTCTGTAACTCCAGTTCTTTGAAGACGGGAGATAGAAATTCCCAAGGAAGAAAAAAAGACATGTATAGATGCCTACTCCGGCATCGTATTTATGTACATATTTGTTTTCGGGTGTTTTTAGGTATAAAACTTGTGTTATATGAACAAGTGCTTGCTTCTCTGTGTGTTGCAAGTGGACAGGTTAGACGTGTTGGATAACTAGTTCGGGTTGAAACAGTTTGGCTGGGTTGGGTTGGCGTTGAAGTGCGCAAAATTTAGCGTTAAACATGGGAAGGTTAGTAAATAGCACCCCTTTGCCGTTACTGGCTTTCGGTCAATGTTTTAAAGACCGGTTTTTAAATTGTACAGGGTTAGGTTCAGAAATGGTTTAATCGGGTTGTACCCGGCGGTTCAACCGGGCTGACTGATTAATCTTATAAATACATGAAATACAATTTCATCTCAAGATAATAAATAAACTACATCATTCCGTAATATAAAATATTCAGAAAGTTAATCCATGATTAAAAAATAACCCAATGATCAATGTGGATTGTTGATGAAGTTTGATCGATGTGGATTGTGAGCCTTAAGTTTTACTAAAAAGGTAAATCGTCACATTTTTTGGCCCATAAGAGGTTAAAAGTCTAAATTTTAACCTTGACCTGGTACTGGTATACTGGTTTAAACCTTTATAATCCAATTTACCGACGGTACACCTTCTTTTATCATTTCCGGTATGAACTGTGTCATGAGCTTTGATTCCATGTAGAGTTAACAAGCAAGTAGCTTAACCATGTAACACAACGGAATCTAATGGAATTCAAATTTGAACGAATTAGAATCTACTTCAAATATTGTGTTGGGTTGGGAAAAGAATTCAACAACCTTCAGTGTGGTGGTGGCACATGGTAGGTTGGGAATGGCGATGGTGCCTAAAGGGGCAGGGCTAGAATCCGATTTTCCAAAATTTAAGCTACCTCTATATATTAGCTATATCCGCCCCTAGCGACGATGATACATTATTGCGGTCAGATGCGGATCCAGGGGTGTTTTAGAGGTTCCCAGAAACCCCCTTGGTTTGGATAAAAATGAAAAAAATTAGTGGAAACCTTGTATGATTCGGAAAAAAATAATAAGAATCCATCAAAAGAAACCCGATAAAAAAAAATTGTTGGATCCGCCACTGTTGGTGGTGTTGCGGCCAGTAGGTGGTGGACGTGGGTTTCTTTAAGCTTATACTGGTAGATTTCAATTCACTTAACTTATATCCTTTAGCAAATCCAATTTCTATAAATTCAAATTCCTTCTGTTCTGCTTTTTTCTTCCATACCCTTGTGGGAGGAGAAACTGTTTTGTTTGGGCTTGGGCTTCTGCCAAGTTTGTCATTGTTATGGGCTATTCGTTTATTAATTAAACAAGTTCTATCATATATTTGATTAGTGGTGCAAAAAAACTCCATCTTCAAAAAAAATTCGGAATCGGGTTACCATATATCCTGGAAACAAAAAGACGTAGGCTATAACTAGAAAACTTATATAATTTATAAAGTATTAAACACACTTGTTATTTTGATAAAATTTAGAGTTACTGGTTGATTCCTGTTGTTTGTAAATTTTGCACTGTTGGTCCCAAGGCTTCATTAATTACATAAGTGATCCTAGTGGTTGCAATTTTTAAAACTCGTGTGATTAATGAAGCCTTAGGACCAACACTGGAATCACTTATGTAACTAATGAAGCCTTAAGACCAACAGTGGAATCACTTATGTAATTTATGAAGCCTTAGGACCAACAGTGCAGAATTTGCAAAACACAAGACCCAACCTGACATTTATTCCTTTGTCCTTTCCTATCCACCGCTACCGTCGATTATGTTCCTTCGTCCTTTCCTGCATACCAAACAACACAAGGTAATGATTCATTCCATTCCCACATGGTAACCCAACAAGACTATGGAATGGTAATGCTCCATTTCATTCCTTTGTCCATTCCATTACCTCGTCCATTTCATTCCTCGTCCGTGTTATAAACCAATCGTCCGTGTTATAAACCAAGCGTCCGTGTTTTAGTTGTGAAAACTATGGTCGTTCTTTAATGAATACATTCAACCCTGTGTTGACTAGACACCAAAGGGTCTCTTTAACTAGACCAACAAAGGGTCTCTTTAAATTGATTAACAACCCACCAAAGGGTTTATCAATCATAAACAGTTTCTGTCGTTCCCCAAACTTCCACCAAATCCAGTGGAAAGTCTGGTAACGGGATTGTCAGTCCTATGGTACCATAACATACTACTGGCCGGCTCGGCCAAAGCTAATGAATGTCATTCGTGTCATGGATAACGCACCAACAAGTTGTCCACATTATTGAAATTGTATTGTTATATATAAATCATAGACTTTGTTTTGAAAACTTGAAAAACGGTTTAGAACAAATGAGTCGCCTCAAAACATTTAGAAAGCGTAAAAGAGGGGAGCTATGTACTCACATGAGCTAAACGTAATAAACATGTAGATTTGAAAGATAGTTTGGCACATATGGATCACCCCAAAAGATATGAAAACGTAAAAGAGGGGAACTATGTACTCACATGGGATTGCGTATGTGTGCTCGTTCAATAGAATAAACAAAGCTCAAGTGTGTCCTAATGTGTCAGATAACTATGTTAGTGTATCGAGACTTTAATCGGAAACCAAACGAGAGAAGGATCTCGTGTAATATGGTTTATTAGACCTTACATTCAGATTAGAAATGATCCTAAGTGCTTTTGACCCGTTATGACTCGTTAAAGTGGTTTACGCCACTTTAACGGGTTATAAGCGTAACTACAAGATCGGATGGTTAAATATGTCCTATGATGACTCTTATATGCCAAAACAAGTTTGATTATGTTATAACATTAGTTTAGATGTCAAAACTTTGGTCTTATATGATTAAAACCAATTTATGCGCAAACAAGGCGTTTTGGTCAATTTAAAAGAACATAAAAGAGACTCATCATATAACTAACCAAACCTTACGACCATAAGGTATAACCTCAGATGGTTATTCCCTATACAACTATGGTCATAAAAATGCGCTTGGTCGAATCCTAAGATTGACCAAACGGGTCAGATTCGAAAATCAAAGTGGTGGTCAAACCGCTCGACTTACGACTAAAATAAAAACACTAAACTAGAAATGATGAGTTAGACAAGTTGGAACATGTCTAATTAAGTTATAAGACTGATTTGGTGTCAAAATTTTAAGTTTTAAAACCCGAAAACAGTTTCGTCGCAAATGCACTTTTGTGCATTTTTTACTTTTGATTAATAAAACTTTGACTCGTCACTTCGCCTAGTAAACGTGGTAATCAGAAGGTGCAATCGCAAGGGATTATAACCTTTGTGATTACGATCACGTTGCAAAGTTCAATTTAACTTTGACTTGACCAAAAATGGTCAGAACCGAAATTAGTCAAATAGAAAGTCAAACTGTTTGACTTTTGGCTCAAAATGCCAAAATAATGAAAGAGACTAGGATAGAATACTTACTTGTGTTGAAGACACTATAAGAGTTCAGTAGGAGGCTTCCAATGACTGGAAACAAGTTCCAATAGAGTGGGAGAAGAAAATGAGCAAGTTGGAAGTGAAGTGTTCTTGGCTATTTATAGTGTTCAAAACCTCCTAAGATCATTCTAAGTGTCCCTTGATTTGTGATGATCAGAGGTATGACATAACACATGTCCAATGGAGGTAAAAACCTGGAAAATTCGCGAGCTTGGGGACCTAAGCATGAAACAAGAAGCAACCAACAAATTGTTGTGCTGGGCACCCCATATGGACCGTATGGGGTTGCTCTGTACGGTCCGCAAAGCCTGGTCTGGGGGCCAAGTTTTGCAATTTGGCAGATTTGGTCCCTAGACTTGTATTGTCGCCTTTTGTCACGTTTAACCCCTTTTAACCTAATATTTAGGTTATATAAAGGTGTTAAGGCATGTGTAACTTGGATTTTGTCCGAAAATGTCGTGGATATCGTTACATTCGATCGTACGGTTACGCATTTCGCAAATAAAATACAACATTCTATTGAACGCGAAAATGATCGAAATTGTCCAACGATTGATAATTATACATTCTCGTAAATAAAATACAAGATTTTACTGAATACGAAAATGTCCGAGATTGGACAATGATTAAAAGTGTGCAAATGTCACAGGAAGTAAATGTGTTATAAAGTGCAAACAACATGGATCATCCGTGTATTTTAAAAGGCCGCAATTAACATAAAAGGCTGCAATTTGCGAAGGTTGTGACTTGTGAATCCAACATTGTTATAAGGTATTAGGTATGTATTACAACTATACGATTATTTATTGAAAGGAATATAAATATGAATAAGCATTATGCAATATACAATACACTAATATTTATTAAATACTTTATTAGTGATAATTTTGAAGTATTTAAATAAAATATAAAAGTTAAAAACCCTATGAAACTATAAAACATGAACGATCGTAAATGAAAACGTTTCCGAACATATACGAACATAAATGAACAAACACTGTCACATCCTGACTTTTGCGGAAGCGTGATTATGGTGTGACTTTCTTAATATCATTGCATTTAATCATAACATCAACTATATGATAAAACGATAGGTTCGTCATCCATTAAATAAGTTTAAAACATAACAACATCGTTTTAAAACGTAGACTTCAAATTCAAGTTTTACAAATCATACAAATTGTTTATGAGTTCATTAAGAACTCGTCAAAAGATATTGAATAAAACCAAGGTTTGGAAGACGTGTCTCGTCCAGGAATAAGACACACTAACCAAACTCAAAGACCATAGATGACATCTTTATTCTTAACGCAACATAAAAACTTCCAATGCCCGCCAGATCCACTTTACAATTTCCCTGAAATACATGTAGTTTGAAAAACATCAACAAAAGTTGAGCGAGTTCATGTGTTCGTTGAGTGTATGTATAAACCTTTGAAACGTTGTAAGTATGTATGTAAGTCCCTGGTATGTAGCAATAAGGAAAAAGAGATCACCAATGGTTTGCAAGGCCATTGATATGTGTGAAGTGATGCAGGAAGACACAAACCTAGCAGACTTGCACCGGGCTTCCGGCTGTAAGACATAGTCACCACATGGTCCACTCGACGGACTCACGGGTGGGGCTCGCTACACCCACATAGATCTATCACTCATTCCCCTCGGTCCTACAACGAGGATTGATGTCCTTAATCACCCTACCCATTCACATGATCTAGTAGTAACCCTCCTTAGCTAACCATACCATGTATAAAACGTTTGTAATAATTGTAACATGTATTTCACCCCCGAAGTATAAAACTGAAAACAGTTAAGAGAAAAGGGGGACATGAACTCACAGTATTGCGTCTTCGGTACTTGTAACTCAAAATCTCCTCAGCAAACACGACTAGCTACAATGTTCTAACGTCTATTAGACGAACGGGTCGTGCCTTGTCTTAGTATTTACGTTTTTGAGTTACGTTTCTGATATTATTCCAAGTTATATTTACTTGTTAAAATAATGATTATTTTAACTTTAAATTACATTTGATTTTGGAATGATTGTTAAACAATAATTTGTAACAATACTTCTCAAGTATTTCCTTCCCAAGGATGGGGGTATTTTATACATGTATATCCATATTCTTGTATTGGTATATCTTGCCATGTGTTGGCGTCGTATTCCGGTGTATTATTCCAAATAAAAAAAACTATGCCAATATATCCTCAATATATATCCCCAAAACAATATATTTTCAAGTCTCACTTAGAAAATACATATATAACTCATTTGTCAACAAAATAATGTATTCCAAGAATATATATTTTTCCCAAAAATCATACATCTTCTAAATATTCAAGAAAGTGTATTTCTACTTTCCAAAAATAGTATATTTTCTCCTTGTTGAAAATATGTTGTAACTTGGTAATATTTACAAAAATCTTATTTTCACTTCCTTTGTATCCAAAATAATATTTACCAAAAATATATTTGTAGTGGTATTTCCCCGAATATTTCGTAAGTTACGTTTTATCGTTCGGCTTCACAATATTAAGTATGTAACTTATATTTCATTCCTTGTGATTTTTAGTGTTATTTTGGAGTTGTAAATTCTTGGTATTTGTAAGTTACATTATTTTACCCTAAAATAATATAACTATTCCACAAAGTATACAAATATTCGCACAAGTGTCTTAGTATAAAATATATATTCTAAATATATATTTATCCATTTTTTTATTTACAAAAACCAACCTCCAATACTTGTATTTTGTAACAAAATTTATGGCAAAGTTTATACTGAAAAACATAGTTTAAAACATACTTGTAAACACTTGTCTAGGAAATATTTTCTAAGTGTTTGTATTTTTAGAAAATTTTGCCATAGTTCCGTTTGAAAATGGAGGTGTCCATGCTATTTAGCATATCATTTTCTTTTCAAAATCAACACACAATGATCAACAATCAAACCTTATACATCTTGCACTTACCAAGTGCAAAAACTATACATTTTAGTTAACACTGTGAACTTGATCTTTTCACAAAAATGCGTAGTAACTTGGTAAAGTGTTTAGTAGCCTTAGTTACCCTCCAAAATATATTTACTTCTTGGTAAACTTCATTCTTGGAAATTTTAGCTGTTTACAACTTGTAAACATATTTCACAAAACGTTTCTTTATTAAACCTTCTTGTTTCTCTAGTGTTTTTACGCTTATTTTATCTCTAAAAATAGTGTAGGTTTAAATAAAAACCATGATCTTCCAAAATCATATTTTAAACTTGGTTTTATTGGAAAATCATTCACAAATCTTGGATCCATAAGTTTACTAGCTTGCTTTGTTTATTATTTTTCAAGAAATCATTTTATTTTCAAGTTCATGTCTTCACTAGAAGATGATTATCTTATATTGTCACATAATCATCATCCCACTTGCTAGATCATGTGTTTAATCACAATCTAGCAAGCTCCATGTGATTATTAACATCATCATCTCAAGAAATCAACAAGCAAGCATTACACATACACTTATTTCCACAAGATTTCATCATATTTCAAGCTTTATGTTCAAGATTCAAGTGTATGACTTTTAGTGTTCTAGTGATTTCAACATAATACATCTTTTAACCACTAAAAATAGAAGTAACAAGAGTTAAAAGGATCTTACTACTAGCTTTAAGCTAGGGAAGAACAATGATGAAAATGGAGTGGATAAAAGTAAACGGAAGAGGTCCTTGATGATCCACAAGCTCCAAGCTTCGTTAGTGACCTTCTTACACCTCAAGATGAGCTTGGAATGCTTGAACTTGAAATGAAACAATGGTGGTGTGGGTGTAGGGTGTTCGGCCGAGAGCTTTATGAGGGAGAGAGTGAGAGTTGTGGTGAGAAGATGAAGGTGTGATCTTGTTCTTATAATCCTCTAATCCCTTATTACCCAATGGTCATTATGTCTTAAGAAGTACAAACAAGATCTCATCATATCTAGGCAAGATCATATGGAGATTTAGGAAGATTGAAGAAATATTGAGGTGGGGCCACCTCCTTTGGGCCGTAAATCATATGGGGGGGGGGTAATTGTAAGTTTAAATGGTAAAGGTAGGTAATTAGTTGGAGGTTAAATGTAAAAGTCTAGTGTTTTATGTGTATCTAGCATTATGTAGTATGTTAGGGTGTTCGGGGACCATAACTAGCTCAAAAATAATAAAACAATGCTTCTAGCAATATTTTGGTGTTCCGGGTAATGTCCGGTTGTTCGGTTAGATACCGGTTCATTAAAGTGCTAAGTTATACCGTATAGTGTCCTTTATGTAACTTTTTGTGACACTTTCAATTCCCAACACTTAGGAAAGCATACAGGACCATTTTGCCATGTTTTTGCACATTACTGGCTTATTAAAAAGCTAAATTTTGCTGAGATATGCAGAATTCTGCATTTTTAGTGGGTTTTAGGCACTTTCCGGCACTTAAACTATCACCTAGTGACACAGTTTTATAGTCCTTACTTCCCTACACACCATACTAGTGTAGTACCTTGTCTCTAGCCCTTACGGGGTCTCAAAACATTGTTTGTCTATGTACTGACATTGTCAGCATGTTTATGAGTTATCCGCTAACTGTGCTTTGTGCATCATGTATGTCACTAAAGTTTGTATGTAATAAATGGTGTGACAGTATGAAATGTGATGCACATGTACGTATGATACAAAAATCAGAAAGCAGTTTATATCATCAGTTGTAATTAAGCACAGTCATTAAGCATTAATCAATATTAATTAATTGTACGGATATATGCAAATTTGACAGTTTTCACATTCTCCCCCTGTTAAGAAAATTTCGTCCTCGAAATTTATATTAACTTATCTCCTTAGGGTTACATTATGTGTATATATACATGGATAATATTGAGGTAGGTATTATCCCTAAGATGGATGAGGAGGGCTATATTATGGAACGTATTAAAGTTGAATATGAATGGCGACCGCTTCGCTGTGCTACTTGCTGTTTATTTGGCCATGATGAACACACATGTAGCAAGATTGATAAGGGTAAAGCAAAACAGGTTACGGTGGACGAGGAAGGCTTTGTAACGGATAGGAGGCGAGTAGCTAAGCAGGCTTTTCCCCAAAAGAAGCAAAGGCCGAAGTTTATGTATAAACCGAAGATGAACAATTATGGAGCTAGTACATCTGGTACGAAATCTAATAGTGGGCAGCCTATGGTGAAAGTGACAAACTCGTTTCAGGCTTTATCTACAGATGATGATGGTGATCGACCTAAGGCTGTTAATGGTCAACCTCTAGAGAAGGCAGAAGTGGTCAAGATCACTAAGATAAATGACGAGGTTCTAGAGACGATCCCAACGGAAATGTCTAAATTTATGAGTAACAACATGATGGGTAGTCAATCTGAGGGGGCAAGCACTCCCGGATCTAACGGTTTAAATGGGTAGTGTTGCTGTTTGGAATATAAGGGGTTTGAATCGTCCCCTGAAACAAAATGAGGTGCGTGTTCTCATTGCTGAAAATCATCTAAGTGTATGTGCTGTTCTAGAGACTCATGTTAATGTGAATAACCTTGGGAAAGTTTGCAAGAATGTCTTCCGGAGGTGGAATTGGACGTCGAACGGAGGCTTATGTCAAAGAGGAACTAGAATTATCTTGGGGTGGAATACGGATGATGTTGATCTCATGGTGATCTCTCAATCAGATCAGGTTATCCACACCCAAATCCATTTAAAAGCTGAATCCAAATCGTTTTTTTGTTCCTTTGTCTATGCGGAGAATAAGTATCAAGATCGTAGAACTCTTTGGAATGATTTATGTAAGCATAACAGCTTAGCTCATGATCACCCGTGGGTTGTTTTAGGAGATTTTAATGCAGCCCTCAATATGGAAGATTGCTTATATGGTACCTCGAGTCACACCATTGGTATGAGAGAATTTTTTGATTGCATTCAAGTTGTTGAGCTTGTGGATGTTAAGAGTCATGGGTTGCACTACACCTGGAATCAGAAACCGAAAGAAGGGATTGGAGTCCTCAAGAAAATAGATCGCATTATGACTAATATGAAGTTTATGGATTTGTTTCCGGATGTGTATGCGGTATTTCAGCCTGCTCGGGTTTCTAACCATACTCCTTGTGTTCTAAAGCTATCGTCTATTACTCGAACAAAGCAGAGGCCTTTTAAATTTCCAAATTTTTTAACTTCTAAACCGGAATTCAGACAATTTGTGGTTAATGAATGGGCTAAGGGAGTGCAAGGCTGTAATATGTTTTCGGTTATTAAGAAGATGAGGAACCTTAAACCGTGTTTCCGTAAGCTATTGCACCTCCAAGGAAATCTCCATGATAAGGTTAATCGGCTGCGTAGTGAATTGGATTCGATTCAGCAACTTGTTGATGCAAACCCGTTAGATATTGAGGCTCGTAACTTAGCTGCTAAATGTCTTCGAGAATTTCAGGAGGCGGCTTATGATGAGGAGTGTTTCTTAAAACAAAAATCTAAGGTTGAATGGCTTTGTGCGGGTGATTCGAATACTACCTACTTTCACAATGCAGTGAAAAGTAGGAACTGTGGAAACAAAATTCACTGTATTCACGATGTGCATGGGAATCGGTTTGAGGGTGAGGATGTCACTACTGCCCTTGTGGATCATTATTCAAATTTCTTGGGTTCTGAGCAGGGAGTTCATAATTTTGATGATGAGGACCTTTTTACTACTACCCTAAGCCAAGACACGGCTGAACACATGGTTAGACAAGTGACTCGAGAAGAGGTGAAATCAGCCATGTTTAACATTGGCGAAAACAAAGCTCCGGGTCCGGATGGTTTCACGTCTGCTTTCTTCAAATATTCGTGGGATATTGTGGGAGATGAGGTGACTAATGCTATTCTGGATTTTTTTCATAATGGTAAACTTTTGAAGCAGGTCAACCATACTATTCTCGCTCTGGTTCCTAAAAAGGACACTCCTAACTCGGTTATTGACTACCGCCCTATCTCTTGCTGTAATGTTCTCTTTAAGTGCATCGGTAAGATAATCACGGATAGGATTAAAGGGAGTTTGGATAATCTGGTCAGCATAAATCAGTCAGCGTTTGTTCCGGGAAGAAAAATCTCGGATAATATTCTTCTAACGCAGGAATTGATGCATAATTATCATCTTAATCGGGGCCCAGCAAGATGTGCTTTTAAGATTGATATTCAGAAGGCGTATGATACGGTCAGCTGGCATTTCTTGGAATTAATTCTTCATCGATTTGGGTTTCATAGCACAATGGTGAATTGGATTATGACCTGCGTTACAACGGTGACATATTCGTTGAGCATTAATGGTGAGCTTCATGGTTATTTTGCAGGGAAGCGGGGTCTAAGGCAAGGGGACCCTTTGTCCCCGTATTTGTTTACGCTAGTAATGGAGGTTTTATCTCTCCTATTGCAACAAGCAGCTTCAAATGAATCATTTAAGTTCCATGCTCGATGCCCAAAACAAAAGATCATAAATGTTTCCTTTGCTGATAACTTGTTCATTTTTTCTCATGGTGATAGTGCATCGGTTAAACATTTAAGAGAAGCCCTTGACAAGTTTACGAAAATCTCGGGTCTGGTTCCTAGCTCGTCCAAAAGCACCGTTTTCTTCAGTAACGTTCCTCGGCATGTGAAAGATCAAATTCTGGCCATTATGCATTTTCAAGAGGGGTCATTGCCGGTCCGTTATCTTGGTGTTCCATTGATATCCACTAGACTGGCTGCTCGTGATTGTAAATCCCTTGTGGAGCGTATAGAAAGACGTATTGGTAACTGGATGACTAAGTCATTGTCGTTTGCAGGGAGACTCCAGCTTATCAACTCGGTTTTGGCAGCCATGTACTCTTATTGGGCTTCGGTTTTTATGGTTCCCAATGGTGTTATTAAGGATTTGGAGAAGCGATTGCGTTCTTTCTTATGGAATGGTGGTTCTCAGGGATCGGTTCGTGCTAAAGTTGCCTGGAAGGATGTTTGCATGCCTAAAGATGAGGGTGGCCAAGGCATCAGGAGTATTATGGATGTCAATAGGGCCCTTCTAACGTCTCACATTTGGAGCATAGTTACTAACCGTAAGTCCCTTTGGGTTCAGTGGATACATGCATATAAGTTGAAGGGTGCTAGCTTCTGGGATGTCCAGTGTCGTGGTACCGTTAGCTGGGGATGGAGGAAGCTCTTGGCTATTCGCACTAGAGTTCGGTCTTGCTTCTGGATGTCTATTCGAAACGGGAGCAAAACTAATGATTGGAGTGATAATTGGTGTTCGTATAGTCCCCTTCGGTCTTTTATCACCCCAAGAGTCATTGCTAATGCTGGGTTCTCTTTAAGTTCCATGGTTGCTAATCTTATTACTGTTAATGGTCAATGGTTATGGCCCCAAGCATGGTATGATCTATATCCAGTTCTTATTGATGTGAATGTTCCTCAGCTCATACCTGATGTGGAAGATCGGGTATACTGGAGAGATACGGACGGTAAACTTCAGGATTTTAGAACTGGGGAGGCTTGGAATAGCTTGCGGCATAGAGAGGGGAAGGTTTTTTTGGGTCAATTCGGTCTGGTTCAGTCAATGCATTCCCCGACACTCTTTCCACTTGTGGTTAGTTATCAAGAACAAACTGAAGACTCAAGACAGGATGGCAGTTTGGGAAGCGGGCAGTGCTACTAATTTGAAACTCATGTGCTGCCAGTTATGCAAACATAATCGTGATTCTAGAGATCATCTTTTTTTCCAATGCCCTTATTCTTCCGAGGTATGGGGATTAGTAAGGAAGATGGCAGACATGGGAAGTGCTACGGATTCGTGGTCTTCGATTATGCTATGGATGGAACTCAATGCACATTCGAAGACTTTGGATCATATTATTTGTAATATTTTGATTGCAGCTACAACATATTTTATATGGCAAGAAAGGAACAATCGCTTGTTCACTCAGCTTCAAAGGAATGCGTGTGCTCTCTCAAAGATTATCATTGATACGGTTCGGCTGAGAATCATGGGTTTCAAACATGGTGGAGAACCGAAGCATAGGAAGACATTGGATACATGGCTGATCTCGAAGAATATGGACCTGGAACCGGGCTAAAGAAGTTTATCTGTTGTTTTTAGCCTAGCGTTTGTGTTTGGGTTGTGCTTCCTTGTGTAGTCTTGTCTGGATTGTGACGTTTTGTCGGGTTTTTTTTCCGTTGTTTGTTTCCCTAGGCTTGGTATGTCAAGTCTAGTACTGTGTGTTGAAGTCACGACACACCCTGTTTTATTTTGTTGGTTGATATAAAATTTCACCGGGGTAACCCTTTACCCAAAAATAATATTGAGGTAGGTAATCACAAAACCGAATTAGACCTTGTTCACATCAGGTGAGTCCAAGAATATATAACAACACGAATCCAATGGTTAAAAGGTATGTGCTTTAAGCATTTGATGTCAAAGGACACGAGATGTATAGGCGTATAGTCTAGTGTAATCTAGTTAACAGGGGTTCCACAAAAGAGGAGTTTTGACCAATAGGATTCTCAAACCATCGGTCACAATATGCAAACGAGTTTTCACAAACCATAGCATCCGCTATATGAACTCAAAATCAACAACTTGAATATAGAAATGATCTGTCAACTTTCGAATAACTAAATGGTAAGGATTAGTGTGTTGACATTCTTGAATTGCGAAAATACACCGAATGAAGTACAAGCGAATTTGGTGTATCATTGTCTTAATTCGTAGTTGCATTAGGAATGTTTAAATGACAAGTCAAAAGTATATGTAGTTTTGTGTGAAGCAGTTGACTATGATTAGCACAAGCTACAAATTCGCAATGACACCACAAGGTGTCGTAGTGACAAGATTCAAATTTAGTGGTGACTGAACAAGTTCACCGTGTTTGAAATCAAATAAAAGTATGCTGAAACAGTCTGAAGATTTGATTTACACAATGTTATAAAGTTTTCAGTTGAATACGGAACATCAAAGAGCCACTGTTTTTGATCGAGGATGAAAAGTATTAAGTACCGCAAGGCATTCGATTGACAATGAAAGAATCGTTAGGAGGTACACCGTGCTATGAAATGAATCTATGTACTGTTGTCTTAACACATAACTGTGTTGAGACTGCTTTAATTGTGATAACCAAAACGGATTTAGAACAAATAATTAGACAATTAAATCCGTGTATAGGGTGCGTAACCAAATTAGCGCAAGCTTCAATTATGTGAAAGTATCACCGCAAGGTATTGAGACCAACAAACGATTTAGTAGGGCCGTAGACCAACCAAGTCTACTACGACTCGAAATGAAAAAATCTTTGCAAAAATACTTGAATATGATGCTCTCAATACATCATATGACGTCTTAAACTGAATATGAGAAATGGATAAGTTCAAGCAATTGAACTTGGTTTCAGCGTAACCCGACAATCAACGTATGTATCAACAAAGGAATCTCGGCATGGTCACAAAAATAAACCATGAATGTAACTTGAAAGAAAAGAAGTCTCATGACAGTGTGTTGACTTGGTAACAAAAGAGCCAACAATTACAATGATGTAGGTCATTCGAATCACAAATCAGCAAGCAAAATAATATTTGAATTTTAATGAAGCGTTTATTCGAAACAAAACCACATGCGTAGCAAATGATGCATGTGTGACATATAAATTTCTAACTACTGAAACAATGAGTATTTACTAAAATGAGGAAATGACCAAATATCGAAGCAAATGTGTGTTCGCTCTTAGCGAAGAAAATTAACGCGATGCAACTACCATTAAGGGGAGTAGAGATGCAAACATCTACTCGCTAAAAGCAAAAATGGAAATTTCAATGTAAGAGATTCGAATATCTTCTGTTTGGTTAACTGAAATAGCATAAATGCCAAGATAATGGGGTTCGCTTGAGTTAACCGGTGTGGTTCCTAAGTAACAATCATTAAGAGTTTGGACCTGAGTTCCCAAAGATCCTAAGTACGTGTTTTCTAGATTCTCATAGTTTCGTATTGTGTAAAACGGTTGTGTGCATTGTGTAGGAAACACCATTTTTGTGTATGTTTAAAACAAGTTATTGTCCCACAATTTCCCGGTATGCTTTCTTCCTGAATTTGCAGCTAACGACACTCGATCATCGATCAGTCGCGAAGTAGTAGTCGGATCCCCACAGTTAGGCTAATAAATAACTCGTTAATCCTCAGCAAGAGTCACCGACTCTTGTTGGTTAGCTCGTTCGGCTCCTGGTAGTTTGATGTTCGCATGGAAGCTAGCGTCCTTTCTCTTGTTGAGCAGAACTGGGGTTATTTTCCTTCTCTATCCACTACTAAAACTACACTGACAATCCTTACATCTCCGAAGGTGTAAGCCGCTAAGGTGCATTAATAGCAGGCACGACGCCTGGGATCAAATCGATGCGAAATTGACTTGTCGTTGAGGAGATAATTCTGGCAAGTCTTTGGGGGAGACTTCAGGGTATTCCCTTATCACAGGAATATCTTCGTGTTTTGGTCCTTCGACTCCCTTGTCCACAGAAAACAACACATCCTATTCGCAACAACTTTCGTGCCTTCAAGCAATTAGTAATTTGTAAAGGCGTACCCTGCTTCATGAGTCAAGATCATTTCTTCGTTCGCCATCTGGACGCGGATATCAATCTCCGCTCGATCACTTGACAACCAATCCATCCAATTACCTTGTCGAAGCTTCCCAATTCAACTGGCAGTAGATCAAGCGTAAACTCACGCTCTCCGGGTTCTATCTTGCCGTTTCCAATTACTCCGTTGGCTTCTACTAGCTTCCCATTAGCTAGTTCTATCGAGTGCAGATTATCTAACTTACTTGCTACTAAACCAAGTATACTCTCAAACTCTAGAGATGCGAAGCTAAAATTTGCAACAGTATCTAGCAGCACAGATGCATAACGTTGAGTAATATGGGACGTACTGATACCCACGCTTGGATTCCTGGTGTGCTCCCATAGCTCTGCTACTGAGCTTTTATCCTTGTGCCTGATTCTTCTTAGGGGCAGTATTTTCTGAAATGCTTCTTGCTCCCACAGTTAAGACAACCTTGAGCACGTTTTTGTTTGTCACTCGTCCTGCCTTTGTCGTTGTCGTTGTTTTCTTCGTGATTCTCGCTGCCATCTTGGCCTCCATTTCTACGTGTGTTAGTGCACTACGTCTATTGACTTCGTCTTGTATCATGTATTAGAATAGGATAGGTTAGAATATCCAGTGCACGAGGTTCGAGAACTGAAAAGTGATGGTTAAGCAAGGAGGTCCGCTTATATGGACATTGCCATATAAGCGAACCACACAAATCACAACAGGTCCGCTTTTAAGGCATCCACATAAGCGAACCTGTTTCACTATAAATAGGGCACTGGTTAGTTCATTTGGTAACGGATCTGATTTTGTAACGAAGTGCTGCCAAATTGCTTCCAGGTTGTAAACATTGTCAAGAATCAATATAAGAAGCATTATATTTAGTTTGAGCGTCTGATTCATCGATTCCGCCTTTGAATTAGATAAACGACTCTTCTGATCGACTCATTCAGGGTCAACGACGATCCAACAAGTGGTATCAGAGCTCAGGAGGAAGAGTTCAGCTCAAATTTGATCCGTTTTCTGTCTTCTACACCTTCTTTTTCTATTTGGACAAGTTTCCACGGTTAAAATCGGATAACTTTTTCACAGAATGTGTGTTAGTGACTAATAACAAACCCTTGAAAGTTTCACATCATAATTCGAACTAAAAATGGACAAAATGGACAAAATATCCTTCGAATGCAGGTTCGCTCTTTTGGACAGTTGATAGGTCCGCTCGTGTGTTAACATAGATTCGCTCCAAAATACTTAGATCCGCTTGAAATTCAAAGGTTCGCTCATGAGATCCGCTCGAAATTGCCTAGTTTCGCTTATTCAAACTTGTAGATCCGCTCGAACAGACTGAAGGTTCGCTCGAACAGTCACTTACTAGGTTCGCTCGAACAGATATAATCTGGTCCGCTCATTTGTCAACAAGAGATCCGCTTATTCTGTCAAATCATGTTCGCTTATTCGGTCAACTGGTTTGGTCCGCTCATTTGTCAAACTGCTTGGTTCGCTCATTCGGTCAAAGTGGTCCGCTTATTTGTCAAGTCTGGGTTTCGCTCGTTCGTTCAATCTGATTTCGTCCAAGTGTCAAGATCATTTCACGACAATCGAGTTTTAGTGTATTTCAAATTACTTGATATTGTTTAAACTGATTAAGTTTGTTTGTTTGCTTCCAGGTCATTGAATTTCAGGTGATTCAAGATGTCAAACAATGGTGAAGAATTCTACAACACATTCTATAACGCGTTCACTTCCGAATCGTCAGATAGAAGATCTGAGTTGAAAGAATATTCGAGAGAAATTTCGGAGAATTTGAAGTTCGAAAACATGTATGGAAGTCAACAGAAGCCACCAAAGTTGATGAAAGTCGAAGACTATAATTGGTGGAAAAATAGGTTTGAAGGCTGGGTGAAAGCTTTCGCTCCTGAAAGCTGGTTAAAGTTAGTGAGTGAATATCAAGCACCAGAGAAAGAAGGAGGAGAGTTAATCAATGAAAAAGATTTTACTGAGAAAGATGTAAAAAATGTTGTGGCTGAATATCGGATGATAACGTTGATCAAACAGTCAGTAAGAAAGGATATTATCTCGTTGCTTGAACAAGAAAAAACTTCAAAGAGGTTGTGGGAGGCGTTAGAGAAAAAGTGTGTTGGTAGTAATGAGATTGTCAAAAATAAAAAGAAATTGTTGCGTAAAGAATTTGATGTATTCAGTTGTATGAAAAATGAATCTGTATGTAAAATGATCGAGAGGTTTGGACATCTGAAAATGGGATCGGCCAGATATGAAATCAAAGTGTCTGAAGAGGAGATGGTGGATAAATTGTTTGATGCATTGCCCAAAGATCAAGATTGGCAATACTTTGCTCTAATGCTGAAGAATACAATCAAGCCTGATGATTTAAAAGTGGATTTGCTGATCGAAAGGCTTGAAAGCCATGAGTTGGAGATAAAAAGATCCAAAGTCAACAGTCCAGCTTATCAGCAGAATGTGGAACTTTACTACAGAGGGAATGTACAACAGGCTGGATCTCCAAAACAGCATTTTCTGCAGAAAGTTCAAATTCAGTGAACAATGAAAGTCTTCACAGTGGATTTCACAGTGGTTCTTCTTCAAATGCTTCAGATCAATCTGCTTCAAAGAAACTATTCCAGTGTAATATCGCAGTAGATTTGAAGAATGGACAGAATTTCAGCGAAGAATCGGCAAAACAACAGATGGTCTTCTTGGCATCTGTACTTGAATCGTATGAATGCCTCGTTGCAGGGAAGATTGGCAATACCAATTTTACAAAAGAAGATTATGATCAGCTAGACCCCGAAGAGATGGAACTTATGGATATAAGATGGTGCATGGCCAGTGCGGTTCGTCGAGCACAGCGGTTCATGGAGATCACGGGGAGAAAGTCAATTGGTGGACCATCTACCAAACTGGGATTTGATAAATCCAAAGTGACATGTTTCAAATGCAAACAAAAAGGTCACTTCAAGCGCGAGTGCAGAAATGCGTATGCTGCTGATGATTCTGAGAACCCATTCAACGAAGATTATTACAAGAAAGCAATTTATCATCAGAACAAGTCCGAGCCACCAAGATTGAAACAGCCGGAAGAAAAATCAAGGGCTCTTGCAGTTATATATGATGATGAAGGTTATGATTGGAGCAAAGAGGTTCTACCAGAAAAAGATGCAGTTGGATATGCATTTGTTGCAAATGATGATCATGATGCCTGGTGGCGAAGAGACAGTGCGAGATGGGAGATTAGCAAGTTGAATGAACCATTTCAAGAAGCACAAAGAGCCAAGAGATGGAATGAAGAGTTAGAGTGTTACATGGATCCAAAGGGAAATCGTTGATCCGACAAAAGTGGATTTTTGATGCTGTAACCAATTTGTTTCCAAGTGAACGTACTTTCAACACAAGAAGGCTGTCTGATAAAAGTTATCTGCCAGATTTGATGAACAGGGTGAAGGAGGTTTTTGAATCAAGTCTACCGAAGGTGGTAGAAATGAAAAAGAGAAAAGAAGAAGAATTGAAGAAGTTGATTGAAGAAGTAAAGGCTGATGCGAAGACTGCTGCTGAAAAAGCACATAAATCTGAAGAGAAAAGAAATGCTGAGGAGAAAGAAGAAAAAGAGGAGAAGGCAGTGGAAGATCAGAAAGCTGAGAAAGAAGATTTGGTGCTGAAAGAAAATGAGGTAAATAAATCTTCTGACTTATCAAATGTTGAGATTATTGATAAAAATGAAAACAAGTGCAGGAATTGCATAGAAGTGTGCAAAGCCTGTACAGAAAAAGATGACATCATAAAAATAAAAGATAATGAAATGAATAAACTTGAAGATGTTTTAAAAATGAAATGTAAAGAAAGAATTGAAACAGAAGAAAGTTTAAAATTAAAAGTTGAGAAGTTAACACAGAAATGTCATGATTTTGAAGAACAAAATAAAATTTTGAAAGAAAAATGTGCCGCAAAATGCATTGATTGTGTTGAGAAAGAATCTAAGTTTCTAGAGTTACAAAAACAATATGATTCTTTAAAATGGTTGAGTCAGAGAGTACAAGAAGCTTATGATACTTTGAAGAGCCAAGTCAAAAGTTTTGATCAAAGATTGTCTGAAACTTTAACAACCAAAGAAATGTATGAAAGAAAGTTTAAAGAAAAGCAAATTGAATTGAACAAGTGTGTTGATGAAATTGCTAATCTTAAACAAGTCTTGGCTGAAAAAGAAAAGATTGTTACAAAACTTCAAAGTTATCATAACTCTTCGTACATTCTCGAACGCATTTTCAATATCACACCAGATGACAAAGATACTGATAATTGCAAAAAGGGTATTGGTTCAGAATTTCATCAGGTACCACCACCATTGAGAGACAATTATACTTTTTATGATGAGGAAAAGGTGGCAAAGGGTTTGAACATAGCTGACCAATTACCTGAAAGTATCGATGTGATTTATACCAAATCTGATGATGCTAATGATTCAGAGGTGGTGAGTAAGGTGGTTGATAGTGTTTTGAAAGATGAGTCTACAAAAGGTAAGTCTGAATCACAGGATGAAGATGACGGAAATCTTTATGATGGATATCTGAAAGATACAAAATCCGAGAAGAATTTGAATGATGATTCAAAAGGATTGGTTTATACCATGATTGGATCGGACAAACTATTCTTAGATGTTGTTTTCCCGATTCAGAATGTGATTTCAGAGAAAATTGACAAAGTTTTCAAGATGGTTGAAATTGAGAAATCTGAAATGTCGAAGTTTGCGGGTAAAGGTTACAAAGGTTCTTATAACAAACCTGGTTCTAAGAAGAAAACCATGAAGGCTGGTTTGGGTTATAAGAAGAAACAAAATCGGAACAAAACTGAAATGCCAAATTTTCAGACAAAAATGAGTTTTGTTCAAGGAAAGAGTTTCACAGAAGAAGAAAAACTCAAAATTGGACAACAGTCTAATGCAGAGTTTGAGGCTATGAAAAAGAAACAACATCAGGCCAAGGATGTTTCAAAGAAAGTGTGTTTTAAATGTGATCAAATTGGACATGTTGCACGAAAGTGTCCAAATCCAAAGCCTGTTGATGTTAAAGAACAAAAATCTGAGAGTGGGAAACCAAGGTCAACCCGATTTGATTCGAGACAAACTTGGAGGTATACTACAAACAAGTTTGCCTCAAATCAAAATTGGAAATCAAACCCGAACAGGTTCAATTCTAGACAGACCTGGGACTCTCACACACCCAGATTGAGAACAACACAGAGATGGAGAACATCTGTCGATATGACAAAACCTCAAGAGTTTTGGAAACCACGTGTTGCTCAAAAACAGAAGATTGAAAAACAGACAAATTTTTACAAACGAGGAACACCAACAAGTCAAACATGGTCTGTTAAAAAACATGTCAATTCTGTAAAAGACGACAAAGTTGAGGTTAAAATTGATGATGTTTTTGAGAAAAATGAACGGAATTATCCAATTCTACCTGGTAGAATTCATGTTCAATTACCTGAGTCTAAACAGGCTTGGGTTGCTTTGTTCAAATGATAAAATTGTTGATTGTGCAGGTGCTCAATGATGCTGAAGATTGTGAGATTGTTAATTGGAGCAGTCTGGCACAGGAAGAGGTTGAAGAACCCTGGTTTTGTGTCAAACAGGGAGTTTATTTGTTGATTTGTGTACTGTGTGTATTATTTGTTGTTAAGTTTGTTTGAATAAGTGTTGATGGACTACGCCGAAACCCTCACGGCTGAACAAGCATGATTACTGTCACAGATTGAAGCACGGTTTTTTAACTGTCAAAATCAATGGGTTGTAAATCATGGGGGTACTATATGCTAGATTTTCTGCAAATCAGAGCACTTTAAGCAGAAAATGGATGGCGAGACAAAGCTATCAGTATCGGTTTGTCAAATTTCTTTAATGATTTTGCATTTTAGGGGGATAAAGATTGTCAGAAAATATAAAAACATTAGAAAATTTGAAAAAGCCAAAAACATGATAAAATTCAAAAATTTGAGTTTTGCGTAAAAAGAGGAAATGATAGTACATCAGTAGACAGTTACAGTATGCTAAAGAATTGTAAAGAATTAATAAGTGTTAAACAGTCTCACTGATGATATGTCGATAGGTTTTTATACACTTAGTAAACTTTTTCGGGATATAAACCTAAATTCAAACACTTGCTTATTTAGTGGGGAACACTACTTGGATATATAGGTAACCCCTGAAATCTCGTTTGAAAGGTCCCATATTCTGAGATACTAGGTCTTTATACTCAGTGATATCTGGGGTATTATTCCGGGACTTCTGCTGTATGGAAGTACTGACCTAGTCCCCGAATAATACTTTCTGCAAATGCTTGAAACACAGCATCGCCCTCAGCAAGCTGATGAAACAATAAAATTGATAGTCGCTGCTGTTGTAACTAAAAGATCCTCTAAAGGGGACACACCAAAAGTCGAGCCGTCATCTCTCTGCTGAACGGAAGTTCTGACCTGAGCTCTTACGGTTTCGCATCTAACCCCTTACAGATATCATCTGTGGTATACTCACCTGTAAGACTGAATATATGGGATTCTGGATACGGGAGTATATTCAAGAGGTGGGATACATGAATGAGTTAAGTTCTTAAAACATCTAATTCGTATCCTGAATCAGTTGAAATTTGTATGGAAATTTAAGTGGATCAGTATATCGACAATCTAAGTGAATTGTTTAATTCTTAATGTGTAACTAAGCTCAATGGTACTTATGACTTGTCAAAAACTGATATGATCCTCTGTCGCATACTCAAAACAAAAATATTTTCTGTAAATATGTTTGTATATATTTCTTTACTGCTTTATATTTTCAGAAAATACAAAAAGATTTTGATTTCTGCTTTATTTTCGACAACCGATGTCTGAGTTGCTGAGTTTCAAAATCTAAGTAAGTTGATTGTGTTTCTGAAAATAAAACAAGTTCATTAAGTTGTAACTTGATATTATCAAAATCAAAAACTTCAAAAACAGTTTGTGATATATTCAAGGTCATTAATTTGAACTTGAATGATTAACTGAGAGGGATTTGGATGCATGGATTGTTATACTGTCAAATTTATGAAGTTTATTGATAGGGGGAGTGAGTTAGAGAATTTTATTGATAATTTCAAAATGTTTGTGCTAATAAATGTTTGAGATTTGCAGATATTAGACCAGACTACGATCCCGAAAGCAAAGTCTGAGGGGGAGTCTGAAGACAAGCTGAAAGAGAGGATGAGCTTGTAGCTGGAAAGCTAGGTGTCGATCCCTAAAAGCACGAAAGCTTGACGAGAGGAGGAGCCAGCTGACAAAGGAAAAGTTTGATGATAGAGCTAATGATGAGATCTTGGTGAAAAAGTCAAAGAGAGAAGATGATCAAAGAGAAAGGTTGAAAGATACTTACATTGTTACAATCTGAACGAGATGGTAAGATGATCAAGAATGAAGAGGTGGCATAGCAGAGAATGGTCACTGAAGACTTCGTCAATATCCGAGGGGGAGTCTGTTAGTGCACTACGTCTATTGACTTCGTCTTGTATCATGTATTAGAATAGGATAGGTTAGAATATCCAGTGCACGAGGTTCGAGTACTGAAAAGTGATGGTTAAGCAAGGAGGTCCGCTTATATGGACATTGTCCATATAAGCGAACCACACAAATCACAACAAGTCCGCTTTTAAGGCATCCACATAAGCGAACCTGTTTCACTATAAATAGGGCACTGGTTAGTTCATTTGGTAACGGATCTGATTTTGTAACGAAGTGCTGCCAAATTGCTTCCAGGTTGTAAACATTGTCAAGAATCAATATAAGAAGCATTATATTTAGTTTGAGCGTCTGATTCATCGATTCCGCCTTTTAATTAGATAAACGACTCTTCTGATCGACTCATTCAGGGTCAACGACGATCCAACAACGTTCAGTGTTTTGCCTACAAGTTTCCTTAGGATGCCCCCTCTTACCACAGTTATCATATTTTCCATATTTACATCGCCCGACATGATAACGTAGACAATTGTCGCACTTAGGTAGGATACCCATGTAGTCTTTTCCCTTTTTGGCCTTCTTCTTGTTACTCGCCCGAGTAACCTTCTTGAAACTTGCGAGCTTTCTGTTGTTATCCCCAGATGACTTTACGGGAGTCTCATTTTTCTCTTCCGGAGTGGAAAAATTCCCTAGTCTAACTGCTTCTTTAGTGAGCGCCACGCTCATGTCGATAGCTTCGATGATCGTTGAAGGCTTAGATGTTGTTACCAGGCTTAGAATCTGAGGTGCCAATCCCTCGATGAAGCGTTCGATCTTCCTAGATTCTGGTTCCACCAAACGTGAAGCAACTTGTGATAATTCGCCAAATTTCTGTACATACTCAGTTATCTTTGGGCCTTCCATTTTCAAGTTCCATAGTTCAGTCTCGAACTTCTGGACTTCTGCCCTAGAGCAATATCTTTTACGCATCAGTTCCTTCAGTTCGTCCCACATCAAAACATGCGCAGCAGTCTCACCCATTGTCTGAACCTGAAGGTTCCACCATGACAGAGCCTCATCTATAAACAGTCCGGAAATGTACGTGACCTGATGTTCTGGGGCACATTTGCTCAACCGTAAAACAGAATCCGTCTTCTCCACCCAGCGCACGAAGGCTAAGGCACCCCCAGCGCCGTCAAATTCTCGAGGTTTGTGGTTCAATAACTGCTCGTAGGTGGAGCCGCTGGGTGGATTATTTCCTGAGGTACCTCCGCCGTGTTTGGAGCGAAGGGCCTCGAGCTGTGCGATGGCCCGTGAGATGCGCCCTTGCAGTTCTGACTCTGCTGTTGTTGGCGGGGGGTTGTTGGCATCGGTGTTCCTTTGAATCAACATCTTCCTTGAAGAAGATTGGTTGGGTCAAGTCTTATTTGTTCAGGGAGTGCATATAGTTGTTTAGAGGTCATGTGTACATACACATAATAGATTATCATATCAACCAATCAAGCAATAACATAATCATAGCATAACCAGATAATTTTGGTAATTATGTTTAATGAGAGCATAGTAAGCAAGCACGTAGCCTTATAATTATAGCACACACATATAGATCAACAACGTGCTTAACGAAGACCTAGCGACTGAGCTTTCGTTGGTCGTTGGCCACAAAGTATTGTCGCGTGTTTAATGATGATTGGGCTTTCATTTTTCTCCGACCACAATTGTATTGTCTTTCAAAATGTATCGCATCAAAAGGGACACAGGGTCACCCTACCCTTGTCTAATAAGTATATTGGTGTATCAAAATTACGTAGTCAGGTGTGGTCTTCAAAAGTCTCCACAACCCCGGCTTATCATTAGTGTCTTTACCCAAATGTAATGTAATCCGTATAATCAAGAAACCACTATACTGGTGACTGAGGTGGAGGAGGAAAGAAAAGTGAATCGTTAACATGTGTGAACTTCCTCCTCGGGCTTGTATATACGTCGAAGTAATTATCTGATCTGCCGCTCGACAGTAAAAAAAAGAGCATCAAAAACCTTGGAAAGGTGTAACAGCAGCAGGTGAGAGCGCAAGAGGAATCTTGATAAATGTGGAGGATCAAAGTATACTGGCAATAGACAGGGTGGAGGACGTGGTGTTAGCTCAAGCTCCAATATTCTGCGACTTATAATCTCATACAGTAGCTGATGTTACAGGGGCACTCATCCCGTGTGTAGCCTCCATAATGTGATGGATGGTAAGGGTCTAAAATCAGCATAGTGTATTATAGGAACCATCAAAATGGCTCGTTCGGCGATGTAGAGGTGAATGTAGCAAACGGTGCGGCCTGGGAGGCCAGGGAAAATGTTGTTGTAGCAAAAGGGTCGTCATGCGGGTGCTGGCCTGGAGTACCTTCCCGGGGTGCGGGTATGTGTTGAAAGGAAACGATAGGCATGTTGGCGCATTGAACGTCGGTCTCCATAGGAGCAATATCAGCGGGTGAAGGTGCAGGAACAAACGTTTCAACTGATAAGGAGATCATCAGGTGCAGGTACTGGGTCAGGTATAAGGGGTGCAATGTCTGGTAAACCATAAAGAAACAGAGTCATGATCAAGCAATGGTGCAGGATCAGTAGGTGGAACATCAAGTTGACCCAAAAGGAACAGGAGCTGGCTCAGGAGCGGGCTCTGGGTCGTGTAAAGGTGTGTCATCTCAAACAGGTGATAGTGCAGCAATCATAGCGATGTCGTCGGCTAGGTCAGTAGTAGAAAGCTGTAATCCGGCCGTCTGTAAGGCTGCAGATGTCACAGACTCAAAGGAGTCTGAATTCGAGTGCATGCTAGAATCAGAGGATAGTTAGTTAACAGGGGTCTCCAGAAGTGAAATTAGTAACAACGTTCTCATCTAACTTCCCATCATCATGGGCGTTATTAGAAGGACCATCAATAACGTCGTCATCAATTATTCGTCGAGTAGCCAACCTTCGGAAGAAATGTCCACAGGAGGCACATTGTCGAGGATCGGAGCCATGGTGTGTTCACCATTGGGATGACCAGTGGTGAAGTGGTCATGGACTAAAACCAGAGTGACAGGAGGATTCTTGTCAGAGAAGCCATCAGTAAGGCTAAATCATCACCAAAATCTGGTAGCGCGGACTGTTGAAAGTCGTCCTCGTCCTTGGTCAGCGTATCAGGATCAATCTCAGCGTCTGACGTAAATATCTCCGGTGCAGGTGCAATCTCATTATTTGTGGCGGTGGCCATAGGGTCATCAACGTCTGACAACTCGCTTTCTAACCAAGGTGACGTGTGTGCCGGTACATAATAGTCATAGCATGTATATCCATAGTAATCACTGACAATTAGCGTATGCAAACAAAAGTAATTTATCATGTAGTCATGTATTCACATTATTCTTCATGAAACTTTCTATCCTTCCCGGTCTCCCAGACTAACCCACCTAGTCTCCCAAACTCATCATCCAGTCTCTTAGACTAAACACCCAGTCTCTAAGACTAAACTTCCCCATTCTCTAAGACTAAACTTCCCCAGTCCCAAAGACTGAACCTCCCCAGTCTCTAAGACTGAACCTCCCTCGGTCTCTAAGATTGAACTTCCCTCGGTCTCTAAGACTGAACCTCCCTCAGTCTCTAAGACTGAACCTCCCTAAGTCTCAAAGACTGAACCTCCCTCAGTCTCAAAGACTGAATTGTAAACATAAGTTTTGAAATGTGTCTTTGTGCCTTTTGTTTGTAAAAATGTTTGTTTTTGGGATCTGGAGGTTTTGTGTATGCGATGAAAACATGTTTGAAAACATTTTCGTGAGCGCCCTAATGATCGTAGTCTAGACTCGAGAAGGAATCCTAGTTCGCTACGATCGAAGCTCTGATACCAAGCTGTCACACCCTGACTTTTGCGGAAGCGTGATTATGGTGTGACTTTCTTAATATCATTGCATTCAATTATAACATCAACTATATGATAAAACCATAGGTTCGTCATCCATTAAATAAGTTTAAAACATAACAACATCGTTTAGAACGTAGACTTCAAATTCAAGTTTTACAAATCATACAAATTGTTTATGAGTTCATTAAGGACTCGTCAAAAGATATTGAATAACACCAAGGTTTGGAAGACGTGTCTCGTCCAGGAATAAGACACACTAACCAAACTCAAAGACCATGGATGACATCTTTATTCTTAACGCAGCATAAAAACTTCCAATGCCCGCCAGATCCACTTTACAATTTTCCTGAAATACATGTAGTTTGAAAAACATCAACAAAAGTTGAGCGAGTTCATGTGTTTGTTGAGTGTATGTATAAACCTTTGAAACGTTGTAAGTATGTATGTAAGTCCCTGGTATGAAGCAATAAGGAAAAAGAGATCACCAATGGTTTGCAAGGCCATTGATATGTGTGAAGTGATGCAGGAAGACACAAACCTAGCAGACTTGCACCGGGCTTCCGGCTGTAAGACATAGTCACCACATGGTCCACTCGACGGACTCACGGGTGGGGCTCGCTACACCCAAATAGATCTATCACTCATGCCCCTCGGTCCTACAACGAGGATTGATGGTCTTAATCGCCCTACCCATTCACATGATCTAGTAGTAACCCTCCTTAGCTAACCATACCATGTATAAAACGTTTGTAATAATTGTAACATGTATTTCACCCCCGAAGTATAAAACTGAAAACAGTTAAGAGAAAAGGGGGACATGAACTCACAGTATTGCGTCTTCGGTACTTGTAACTCAAAATCTCCTCAGCAAACACGACTACCTACAATGTTCTAACGTCTATTAGACGAACGGGCCGTGCCTTGTCTTAGTATTTACGTTTTTGAGTTACGTTTCTGATATTATTCCAAGTTATATTTACTTGCTAAAATAATGATTATTTTAACTTTAAGTTACATTTTATTTTGGAATGATTGTTAAACAATAATTTGTAACAATACTTCTCAAATATTTCCTTCCCAAGGATGGGGGTATTTTATACATGTATATCCGTATTCTTGTATTGGTATATCTTGCCATTTGTTGGCGTCGTATTCCGGTATATTATTCCAAATAAAAAAAACTATGCCAATATATCCTCAATATATATCTCCAAAACAATATATTTTCAAGTCTCACTTAGAAAATACATATATAACTCATTTGTCAACAAAATAATATATTCCAAGAAAATATATATTTTTCCCAAAAATCATATATCTTCTAAATATTCAAGAAAGTGTATTTCTACTTTCCAAAAATAGTATATTTTCTCCTTGTTGAAAATATGTTGTAACTTGGTAATATTTACAAAAATCTTATTTTCACTTCCTTTGTATCCAAAATAATATTTACCAAAAATATATTTTCACTTCCTTTGTTATAAGACTAATTTGGTGTCAAAACTTTAAGTTTTAAAACCCGAAAACAGTTTCGTCGCAAAATGCACTTTTGTGCATATTTTACTTTTGATTAATAAAACTTTGACTCGTCACCTCACCTAGTAAACGTGGTAATCAGAAGGTGCAATCGCAAGGGATTATAACCTTTGTGATTACGATCACGTTGCAAAGTTCAATTTAACTTTGACTTGACCAAAAATGGTCAGAACCGAAATTAGTCAAATAGAAAGTCAAACTGTTTGACTTTTGGCTCAAAATGCCAAAATAATGAAAGAGACTAGGATAGAATACTTACTTGTGTTGAAGACACTATAAGAGTTCAGTAGGAGGCTTCCAATGACTGGAAACAAGTTCCAATAGAGTGGGAGAAGAAAATGAGCAAGTTGGAAGTGAAGTGTTCTTGGCTATTTATAGTGTTCAAAACCTCCTAAGATCATTCTAAGTGTCCCTTGATTTGTGATGATCAGAGGTATGACATAACACATGTCCAATGGAGGTAAAAACCTGGAAAATTCGCGAGCTTGGGGACCTAAGCATGAAACAAGAAGCAGCCAACAAATTGTTGTGCTGGGCACCCCATATGGACCGTATGGGGTTGCTCTCTACGGTCCGCAAAGCCTGGTCTGGTGGTCAAGTTTTGCAATTTGGCAGATTTGGTCCCTAGACTTGTATTGTCGCCTTTTGTCACTTCTAACCCCTTTTAACCTAATATTTAGGTTATATAAAGGTGTTAAGGCATGTGTAACTTGGATTTTGTCCGGAAATGTCGTGGATATCGTTACATTCGATCGTACGGTTACGCGTTTCGCAAATAAAATACAACATTCTATTGAACGCGAAAATGATCGAAATTGTTCAACGATTGATAATTATACATTCTCGTAAATAAAATACAAGATTTTATTGAATACGAAAATGTCCGGGATTGGACAATGATTAAAAGTGTGCAAATGTCACAGGAAGTAAATGTGTTATAAATTGCAAACAACATGGATCATCCGTGTATTTTAAAAGGCCGCAATTAACATAAAAGGCTGCAATTTGCGACGGTTGTGACTTGTGAATCCAACATTGTTATAAGGTATTAGGTGTGTATTACAACTATACGAATATTTATTGAAAGGCATATAAATATGAATAAGCATTATGCAATATACAATACACTAATATTTATTAAATACTTTATTAGTGATAATTTTGAAGTATTTAAATAAAATATAAAAGTTAAAAACCCTATGAAACTATAAAACATGAACGATCGTAAATGAAAACGTTTCCGAACATATACGAACATAAATGAACAAACACTGTCACATCCTGACTTTTGCAGAAGCGTGATTATGGTGTGACTTTCTTAATATCATTGCATTCAATCATAACATCAACTATATGATAAAACGATAGGTTCGTCATCCATTAAATAGGTTTAAAACATAACAACATCGTCTTAAAACGTAGACTTCAAATTCAAGTTTTACAAATCATACAAATTGTTTATGAGTTCATTAAGAACTCATCAAAAGATATTGAATAAAACCAAGGTTTGGAAGACGTGTCTCGTCCAGGAATAAGACACACTAACCAAACTCAAAGACCATAGATGACATCTTTATTCTTAACGCAGCATAAAAACTTCCAATGCCCGCCAGATCCACTTTACAATTTCCCTGAAATACATGTAGTTTGAGTGTATGTATAAACCTTTGAAACGTTGTAAGTATGTATGTAAGTCCCTGGTATGTAGCAATAAGGAAAAAGAGATCACCAATGGTTTGCAAGGCCATTGATATGTGTGAAGTGATGCAGGAAGACACAAACCTAGCAGACTTGCACCGGGCTTCCGGCTGTAAGACATAGTCACCACATGGCCCACTCGACGGACTCACGGGTGGGGCTCGCTACACCCAGATAGATCTATCACTCATTCCCCTCGGTCCTACAACGAGGATTGATGTCCTTAATCGCCCTACCCATTCACATGATCTAGTAGTAACCCTCCTTAGCTAACCATACCATGTATAAAACGTTTGTAATAATTGTAACATGTATTTCACCCTCGAAGTACAAAACTGAAAACAGTTCAGAGAAAAAAGGGACATGAACTCACAGTATTGCGTCTTCGGTACTTGTAACTCAAAATCTCCTCAGCAAACACGACTACCTACAATGTTCTAACGTTTATTAGACGAACGGGTCGTGCCTTGTCTTAGTATTTACGTTTTTGAGTTACGTTTCTGATATTATTCCAAGTTATATTTACTTGTTAAAATAATGATTATTTTAACTTTAAGTTACATTTTATTTTGGAATGATTGTTAAACAATAATTTGTAACAATACTTCTCAAGTATTTCCTTCCCAAGGATGGGGGTATTTTATACATGTATATCCGTATTCTTGTATTGGTATATCTTGCCATATGTTGGCATCGTATTCCAGTGTATTATTCCAAATAAAAAAAACTATGCCAATATATCCTCAATATATATCCCCAAAACAATATATTTTCAAGTCTTACTTAGAAAATACATATATAACTCATTTGTCAACAAAATAATGTATTCCAAGAAAATATATATTTTTCCCAAAAATCATACATCTTCTAAATATTCAAGAAAGTGTATTTCTACTTTCCAAAAATAGTATATTTTCTCCTTGTTGAAAATATGTTGTAACTTGGTAATATTTACAAAAATCTTATTTTCACTTCCTTTGTATCCAAAATAATATTTACCAAAAATATATTTGTATTGGTATTTCTCGGAATATTTCGTAAGTTACGTTTTATCGTTCGGCTTCACAATATTAAGTATGTAACTTATATTTCATTCCTTGTGATTTTTGGTGTTATTTTGGAGTTGTAAATTCTTGGTATTTGTAAGTTATATTATTTTACCCTAAAATAATATAACTATTCCACAAAGTATACAAATATTCGCACAAGTGTCTTAGTATAAAATATATATTCTAAATATATATTTATCCTACAAAAACCAACCTCCAATACTTGTATTTTATAACAAAATTTATGGCAAAGTTTATATTGAAAAACATAGTTTAAAACATACTTGTAAACACTTGTCTAGGAAATATTTTCTAAGTGTTTGTATTTTTAGAAAATTTTACCATAGTTCCATTTGAAAATGGAGGTGTCCATGCTATTTAGCATATCATTTTCTTTTCAAAATCAACACACAATGATCAACAATCAAACCTTATACATCTTGCACTTACCAATTGCAAAAACTATACATTTTACATAACACTATGAACTTGATCTTTTCACAAAAATGCGTAGTAACTTGGTAAAGTGTTTAGGAGCCTTAGTTACCCTCCAAAATATATTTACTTCTTGGTAAACTTCATTCTTGGAAATTTTAGATTTGTAAACATATTTCACAAAACGTTTCTTTATTGAACCTTCTTGTTTCTCTAGTGTTTTTACGCTTATTTTATCTCTAAAAATAGTGTAGGTTTAAATAAAAACCATGATCTTCCAAAATCATATTTTAAACTTGGTTTTATTGGAAAATCATTCACAAATCTTGGATCCATAAGTTTACTAGCTTGCTTTGTTTATTATTTTTCAAGAAATCTTTTTATTCTCAAGTTCATGTCTTCACTAAAAGATAATTATCTTATGTTGTCACATAATCATCATCCCACTTGCTAGATCATGTGTTTAATCACAATCTAGTAAGCTCCATGTGATGATTAACATCATCATCTCAAGAAATCAACAAGCAAGCATTACACATACACTTATTTCCACAAGATTTCATCATATTTCAAGCTTTATGTTCAAGATTCAAGTGTATGACTTTTAGTATTCTAGTGATTTCAACATAATACATCTTTTAACCACTAAAAATAGAAGTAGCAAGAGTTAAAAAGGATCTTACTACTAGCTTTAAGCTAGGGAAGAACAATGATGAAAATGGAGTGGATAAAAGTAAACGGAAGAGGTCCTTGATGATCCACAAGCTCCAAGCTTCGTTAGTGACCTTCTTACACCTCAAGATGAGCTTGGAATGCTTGAACTTGAAATGAAAGAATGGTGGTGTGGGTGTAAGGTGTTCGACCGAGAGCTTTATGAGGGAGAGAGTGAGAGTTGTGGTGAGAAGATGAAGGTATGATCTTGTTCTTATAATCCTCTAATCCCTTATTACCCAATGGTCATTATGTCTTAAGAAGTACAAACAAGATCTCATCATATCTAGGCAAGATCATATGGAGATTTAGGAAGATTGAAGAAATCTTGAGGTCGGGCCACCTCCTTTGGGCCGTAAATCATATGGGGGGGGGGTTAATTGTAAGTTTAAATGGTAAAGGTAGGTAATTAGTTGGAGGTTAAATGTAAAAGTCTAGTGTTTTATGTGTATCTAGCATTATGTAGTATGTTAGGGTGTTCGGGGACCATAACTAGCTCAAAAATAATAAAACAATGCTTCTAGCAATATTTTGGTGTTCCGGGTAATGTCCGGTTGTTCGGTTAGATACCGGTTCGTTAAAGTGCTAAGTTATACCGTATAGTGTCCTTTTATGTAACTTTTTGTGACACTTTTAATTCCCGACACTTAGGAAAGCATACAGGACCATTTTGCCATGTTTTTGCACATTACTGGCTTATTGAAAAGCTAAATTTTGCTGAGATATGCAGAATTCTGCATTTTTAGTGGGTTTTAGGCACTTTCCGGCACTTAAACTATCACCTAGTGACGCAGTTTTATGGTCCTTACTTCCCTACACACCATACTAGTGTAGTACCTTGTCTCTGGCCCTTACGAGGTCTCAAAACATTGTTTGTCTATGTACTGACATTGTCAGCATGTTTCTGAGTTATCCGCTAACTGTGCTAACTGTTCTTTGTGATCATGTATGTCACTAAAGTTTGTATGTAATAAATGGTGTGACAGTATGAAATGTGATGCACATGTACGTATGATACAGAAATCAAAAAACAGTTTATATCATCAGTTGTAATTAAGCACAGTCATTAAGCATTAATCAATATTAATTAATTGTACGGATATATGCAAATTTGACAGTTGTCATAAACACGGTTTCTGTTCATGTTCGTTCATATAACTAAACAATCTGAACTTCTTGTTCATGTTTGTTCATTTATATAACAACTCTCCTAAAATCCTTAAAACACCCCTATACGCCCTAAAATACACCCCGTATACGAAAAACGGCCCCGAAATACCTTTAATTTAACAAAAAATCAAATAAAAACAATATTTTATGTCGCTCGCAAGGCGCGACACACTCCTCTTGGTCCGTTGCGAGGCGCGACCAAGTGATAAGTGGCGTAACCCGGTGCCGCCACGTGGCATGTGGCGTGTCATGTCGACGCTAGTGGGTCAACTAAGCAAGGCTATGCCCTAGCGAGCCTAGCTCGCGGGGCGTGAAGACCCTGTCTTCATATCTCGCGGGGCGCGAGGAAGTGACGACCAGGCCTATAAATGGAGGGCTTCGGCTCTCATTTCAAATCGTTCAAAAAAATCTCGATCTCTCTCAATCTTTGATAGAAATTATAATACTCGGGTATAATACCCACTAAAAAGCGAAGCTCTGCCTCGTTGTAAGTATTATAACCCCCGATTATGTATTAGTTACTCTACCCGATTGATCTAGAACTCCGTAACGCATGTCTAGGCTCTGCTCGACTCAGTCGTTGGAGTTTTGTCTCGGGGGGAGGGTATAGCTAATGTAAATTTGGGTTATTATACTAACGCGTGTGCATTGTTTAAATTAATAGATTATAACCAGGAAGTCACAAGGAAATACCTAAATTAGCAATGTGAGTAATTCCTCTTTTTGTAAACTGTTTTTACAAAACCTCAATTGTGTTTACCTTATAATTAACAGTGATTGAGTATTTGTAATTCTACAATTATTGTCGGTATGTTGGGGTTTTGTATACAAATTTTGTTACTACACTGTGAGTAGTAACATTACCACAAGTTAGGATTGACAGTACCGTGGGTGGTAATTAAAGTAAATGTAAACAGATGTAATTGTTGGATTGCCCTCAATGTTGTAAAATGATAAAACCTATTTTGATTAAACTGTGATTTACTCGCCAGTATTTCTTGCTGATAAAATGTTTTTAAACGCGTTTCAGGTAACAAAATGTGAAAGCCAAATAGAAGGCAGCTGGAGAGCACTGAAGGCTTGGAAAAGTGGCTATAAAAGTTACCTAAATAAAGAAGAAGTTTTATTTCAATAAATTAGGATTTAACCCTATAAACATGTTTGTAATGGAAACTTGGGAATTTCCCATGTATTTATTAATTATAAAAGTGTGGTGTTTTACTCTGATAAAATATTTCCTAACTACAGTCCTGATGAAATTTCCCCTGCCAAATTAATAAACACCAATACCACTGGCTCTAAGTAGCTCGCGGCCGCCCACCTCCCGGGGCAGGGGTCGGGGGTTGCGACAGAAGGTGGTATCAGAGCTACAGCCACTGATTTCAGCCACTGATTTCAGCCACAGAAGTGTTCTGCTGCCACCAAAATTTTATCTATTATGTTAGGAAATAATATATGGGATTATGTGCATATCTGTATATTAATGTTTTGTGTTATTTGACAATTTGTTAGTTTACAGTATGAGTGATCAAGGTCCATCGGACGCCTATCATCACCTGTCTAGTTCTCCTAGAGATGAAGGAACTTCCTCGCAGCCTACTCCTTCGGGGTATTCAGCTGATACAGAAGAGGGGATCTTCATATTTAAGGCGCAATCCGAAGAACCATTCCCTACAAAAAAGAGAGGCTGGTTCAGTCGGGGAGCACACGAGCGTAGGAAACGAATGAGAAAATTACAGCAACAAAAGGCTTTAGCAGCATCAAATAGGGAGATGAATGCCCAGCCTCAAGACATAATCAATAGGCGATTAGCCAACTTTCACATATTAGCTACCACTGTAGCAGACCCAAAACTTAGACCAAATCATTGCACCAAAGCCACTACCACTGTTCCCAACCCAACCCATGGAAATAGAACCTAACCCAGGAGACCAGATTCCCATACCCGCCTTCGCCCAAACGAAATCCCTAGAATCCCAGTACCAAATCCTCTAGCTTATGACCCATGGGAAAATGAACATAGGGATTATCGAGAACTCTACCCACAGGAGGAACCCATACCAAACCCTATAGCACCATACCCCAACCCTGACCCTCTAGATCCATATTGGGATGCTGATCAGTATGTTCGGGAAATACTAGAAAACCCATACCCATATGGAGAACCCGTACCACAGTACCCTGACCGAATACCCGCACCACCACGTTAACCTAACTCTATATATATATATATATATATATATATATATATATATATATATATATATATATATAGGGGAGAGATAGAAAAAAACCCATATTAGTTAAGAAAACTAAGAAATCCAAATGAGTGACTTTTGGTGAGGATTTAGTGGATGAAGGAGAAAGAATAAGGCAAATAGGGGAAAGGCTCGTTTGGAAGTACGACGAGCAAAATATGCAGAATTGGATGAATCCTTAATAATATATATATATATATATATATATATATATATATATATATATATATATATATATATATATATAGGGGAAGGATAAATCGAAAACCCACTTGAGTTGAGAAAACTCAGAAAACCTTTGTAAAAAACCCATGTAAACTCAAGAAACATTTTAAAAAAAAATAGGAAATGTAATATACATATATTTGAACATTTTTAAAAAAGAAACACAAAAAAACACCGAGTAGTTTTTTTTTAAAAAAAATGTTACAAATTTCAGGTTACATAATATCTATGCCAAAAAAAAAATGTAACATACAAATTTTCAACATTTTTTAGAAAAAAAAACTATAAGCGTTTTTTACATTTTTTTCATAAATAGGTCCGTGTACATTTTACATTCCCTATTTTTTTTAGAAAAAAATAAAAATGTTACATAGGGTTTATTTGGGTTTTCTCAACTCATATGGGTTTTCGATTTATCTTTCCCCTATATATATATATGTATGTATATATGTGTGTGTGTGTAGTTTGAAAAAAAATCAACTAAAAATAGATAACCTAAACATTTACTGATGCATAACTAGCAGTGTATTTTAAATTCCAGTTGTAGCTTGTAATTTATATATATATGAAATAGAGTAAATGTCGCAATGCACGACGATTTTGATCAATATGTTTGTTTGTGTGATTGCTCGCATTAGATCTTGTTCTGTGATATTAATACTTGCTCGCATTAGATCTTGTTCCAGGGGTTGTTAGGGATCACATCACTTTACTTCACGTGTCCGCTGGACATGTATCGCGCATACTCTACAACGCAGTCTCGTGGTTAAGTTGTATACATTGTTAGATAGTTACTTGCTTCGCTCGTTACGTGATACATGCTGGTTATGCGTAAAACACTTTTTATACTGTATGCTATGCAAACTTGTGTACTCACCTTTACATTTTATGCATTGACTTAACGTATGTGACAGGTTGATAGGATCCTATGATGTGATGAAACAAGCTAGGAAGTCTAGAAACACGCTAAATAAAATCTGAGTTGTCGGAATAGTATTGTTTTTGAGACTCGCTATCTGTAAATGACTGTTATTACTTTATGTGTTAGTAGTATGGGATATTAACGTTAAACATATTGTCATTTAATAGTTGTTATGGATTCTCTTGAACAATCTGTTTCGCTCAAGGCCACGCCCCGATGTTTCCGCAATCGGTTGGGGTGTGACAGGTGGAGTTGATAAATCTGGGAATGGTTTATAAATATTGGAATGAAGAATGAACTGATGATGATGAACTTGATGTAAAGGATTTGTAAATATTGGTAATGAATTTGGTTGATTCTTGATTTTTATATAATTTTAATAAGATAGGGGCAAAAACAACTTTTCACACATTATTAACAGTCAAACAAACGTTGACTTGACAGAGTTGGGTGCCAGGGGGTAAGATTGCAGCGTTTCGCATTTGTTGGGGGGGGGGGTTAGAGCAAAAATTTCGTGGTAGGGGGTAAGAGTGCCAATGGGCTATATATCTAGGGGTAAAATTGCAGTTTACTCTAAAAACTTTGAATTGAAAACAATGATGATTCACAACTCTTGCATAAAAACACTAAACAATGATGTTCATGTTCGTTCATTAAGGAAATAAACGTGTTCATGAATTGTTCATGAATAGTTATAGAACAAAATTTTATGTTCGTGTTCTTTCATTAAGAAAATGAACGTATTCGTTTGTTAATTTTAGCTAACGAACACAAACGAAGCATTCATGAATGTAAACAAACGTCCACAAAGAACAAAAACGAATACAAATAAGCGTTAGTGAACAGAATCGGACACAAACAAACATATATTTTTATTTTAAATAAAATCACCATCTTTCATCATAAACATTACGTAGATTCATCCAAAATTTACTAACCTATTTATCCAAGCATATTTGACATATGGGTAAAGTACATGGATGATCAGTATAGTTAACCAAAATTTTGGATTTAGTCCATATGTTTTTAAAAGTACACACATGTTCTCTGTGGTTTGCAATTTGTAATGTATTCAGTTTCCAACTTTTGCCAAACGTACATTGTTGGTCCATATGGTTTGCACTTTGTAACGCATTTAGTTCCAAGAAATTAACTGACTAAATACGTTACAAAGTGCATATCACAAGGACTATCCATGTACTTTTGGTAAAAGTTGGGGACTAAGTGTGATATAAAGTGCAAACAACATGGATCATCCGTGTATTTTAAACAAAAGTTGGGGACTAAATCCAAAATTTTGGTTAACAATTACGAGTCGCTTACGCTAACTCAAGCAGGTATCGGGAGGTACATCTCAAGCAGTAGAATCGTGCGGTACCATCCGTGTACTTTACTTTTGACATAATCTTGATAAACACAATTAAGATAAAATTCTGCAATTTACGAAGGTTGTGACTTGTGAATCCTAAATTGTTAATAAGGTATTAGGTATGTATTACAACTACACTAATATATATTAAAATATATATAAAGATGATTAAGCATTATGCAATATACAATACCCTAATATTTATTAAATACTTTATTAGTTGGAATTTTGAAGTATTTAAATAAAATTTAAAAATTAAAAACCCTATGGAACTATCAAACATGAATGGACATAAATGAATATGTTTCCGAACATACATGACCATAAATGAACAAACACGATTTCTGTTCATGTTCATTCATATAACTAAATAAACTAAATTTCTTGTTCATGTTTGTTCATTTATTACAAACAAACACAAATTAACTTTCCACCGAACGGTTTACAAATTATTCACAAAATGTTTCGTATGTTTGTATTAGAATATATATTTAGTTAATATATTGATTGGTGTGTATATTTGGCAGTAGATTATTGTAATTATTCCTTTCCATTCTTTTGTATCATTCTCCCTATTTAAAGGGATTACTCGGTTCAATGAAGATACAATTGACAACCATAATTACTTTTATGGTATCAGAGCATTGCTCTTCTCAACCCTAGCCATACATCCTTTTTTCTTTCTTCCTCTGTTCCGACAGAAAATATGGGAGACAAACACCCAGAATCAACACCTAAATCAACCTCCACAAAAGTTGAATCCAAATCATCACCCTCCCTACACCCGGCATACACCGTAACAAACATCCAGAACAAGGTCCGTACCCTTGACGGAACCAAAGTTACCTACTCATCTTGGGTAAAACTGTTTAAACTTCACGCCAAAGCATACAAAGTACTTGATCATATTAACGGCACAAGACTCCTGCTGAAGACGATGAAAGCTACGGTGCGTGGGCTGAAATTGATGCTCTCATTCTTTAATGGCTCTATGCGACCTTGTCGGATGAGATCCTTGTTCGGGTTCTCGAAAACGATGTTACGGCTCATTCAACCTGGGTAAAACTGGAACATATATTTCTTAATAATAAAGGATCATGTGCTACGACCCTCGAACACGAGTTTACTAATCTCACCCTCGGTGCACGTTCGTCATTAGATGATTATTGTCAAAAACTAAAGGAAGTGGCTGACCAGTTGGCGGACGTTGGCTTTCCTGTCAGCGAACCGAGACTCGTCATGCAATTGATTCGTGGGCTACCTTCTGAATATGACGTCACGGCTTCCATCATCAACCAAAACATGCCGTCATGGGATGAGGCTTGAACAATGCTACAAAGGGAAAAACAACGTCAGGCAACACGTACAAACCAAATTTAATCAGTTTTGGTTAGCACACCAACCTCAAACACAAACAACTCGGTCCCAGAAGGCAGTCATAATCAGTCTGTTACAACCAACACCTATGACCCAACCCGGTATCCAAACTACAATCAGCAAGGCTATGATAATACACGTGGCAGGGGTCGTGGATGTGGTAGGGGTCGTGGATGCGGCTATCGGGGTAATAGTCCACAACAAGGGTGGCAAAACAACCAGCAGCCACAGCAGGCCCAACCGGCCCAACAGACACAATACGGTAACTGGCCTGTGCCGCCCAGCCCGTATCTATCTCAAGCTTCGGCTCGAACTCATACACCTGGTTCATCCTGGCAACTCCAATATAATCAGGCCCACATGGCTTATCAAAATCCACCTCCCATTGTGACCAAACGGCCCATATGAACCAACAGGCCCCAGTTCCAGTGGCTCCAACTTCCCAAACCCAATTTGCCGATCCAAATGCATTCAATGCTTAAAGTCCCACTGACTTGGGTACGGCTCTCTCTATGGTACAATTGAACTATCCATATCCAAATTGAAATATGGATACAGGGGCCTCCTTCCACATCAGGGCTGATTCAGGTAAAATACTATCCCCTATGTCAAATTCCTCTAGCACTATTTTTGTTGGTAATGGACAAAAATTGCCGATTACAGGAACCGATAATGGCCTTTACACCGTTTCCAATAAAACTTACAAATTAAACAATATCCTTCACTCACCGTCAGTTATCAAAGACTTACTTTCCATTCGTAAATTTACTCGTGATAATCAAGTTAGTGTTGAATTTGATCCTTATGGTTTTTCTTTGAAGGACCTCAAGACAGGCACTTTCCTTTCTCGCCACAATAGTACTGGGGACCTTTATCCATTTACACTGCCTTCTTATGCTTTTGCATCCATTACCCAAAAGACTCCATGGCACAATCGGCTTGGTCATCCAGGAGCAACTATCTTAGATTATCTTATTCGTCATGCATTTATTCATTGTAATAAAAATAATGGTTCTATTGTTTGTTCTTCTTGTCAACTTGCTAATAGTCAACGTTTACCATTCATGGATTCGCTTTCTGTTACTTTTGCGCCATTTGATATCATTCATTGTGACCTATGGACATCCCCCGTCTTAAGCAAATCCGGCTATAAATACTATATGGTCCTCATTGATAACTTCACACAACACGTTTGGGTATATCCCTTGAAATATAAATCTGAAACATTTACCAGTTTTGTTAAATTCCACAAATTCATCCAAACCCAATTTAGCCGCCCTATCAAAACTTTTCAATGTGACTTGGGCGGTGAGTTTGACAACCACAACTTTAAAAACTTTGCCTCTCAAAATGGCATGGTAATTCGTTTTTCTTGCCTTCAAACTTCGCCTCAAAATGGCAAAGCCGAATGAATGATCCTTCGCCTTAATAATATCATTCGTTCACTTCTCATCCATGCACACCTACCCCCATCCTTTTGGATCGAAGCTCTACACACTGCAACATATCTTCATAACATCTTGCCCAGTAAACGTCTCAACCATCTTACCCCTGCTTTTGCCCTTTACCAACGACACCCCACTTATGACCACCTTCATACTTTTGGATGTGCCTGCTACCCAAATACATCTGCCACACAACCCCACAAATTAGATCCTCGATCTATTCGCTGTGTTTTTCTTGGATACCCCTCCAACTTTCGCGGGTACCATTGCCTTGACCCTACCACCGGTCGTGTCCACATTTCTCGTCATGTAATTTTTGATGAAGACACCTTCCCATTTACCACCACAATCCAACCGACCACCTACCAGTTCTTCGATGAAGAGGCTTTCATACTTCCATACCCTATACCCAACCCACTACCGGCCCAACACACTGGCCCAACTCAACCTTATCAACCTGCGGCCCAACAACCTTCCCACCCACCTTCCGCCCCACACTCTCCGGCCCAACAACCTTCCCAACCACCTTCCGCCCCACACTCTCCATCCCCCCAACCTAACTCCTCCTCCCATACTGACCACCTATCCCTCGGTTCACCTACTCAGCCCACTCCACACAATAACCATCCCATGGTCACCAGGGCCAAAGCTTATGTCTCCAAACCCAATCCCAAATTCAATCTTACCACCCCCCTGCCTCTCTCATTTCACCTGTCCCTACTTCATACCAAAAGGCCTTATCGGATCCTAATTGGCGAAACACCATGAACAATGAATTTAGTGCTTTGCAGGAAAACCAGACATGGGAACTTGTCCAAAGACCGATCGACTCTCCAGTTTGTTGCCATAAAAATGAATGAAAAGTGTCGAACATTAGAAAGTACGAAACTCAAGATAAAGTAACTATAAGCAAGTTAAAATTGAAATTGTATAATGTATTGTTTTGAGTTTTGGAAAAGAATTGCACTAACCGTATGAACTCTTGTGACAAGAACCCTAGACAACACTAAATACCAAATACTGTTTTGTCACCAAAATCAATAATTAGAACCTTAAGACTAGAGGGTATGGAGAGCCCCATCTCCATGAGGATGGGCCGCCATGTAGGCGCCACATCATTATCCTATGAAGGATGGGCCTCCTTGCATTTTGAGAGGGGTGGAGGATGGGCCTACCCCACCTAATTATTTTATAATTTTCTAACTTTTTTATTGTTAACTTAATAAAAACTTCATAAAAATTAAAAAAAAAACAACATAAAACAACATAATTAGATTCATTTCATAACATAAAAAAAATTACATTTCCTAAAAACTAAAATTACTAATCCTAGAAACGGTAAACAAAAAAACGAAAAAAATAACGGTACGATTAAAAAAGTAAACAACCTACGACGTCCATTTTTTCTTAACCTCCTCTTTCATCCTCCGATAAACCTCGCGTTCATCCTCCGGAACCGATGTCACACCCCCAAAAATCCACACGCGGAAAACCACCGCTTGGAGGCGTGACTGACCAGGATCAAGCCACCAATCATATTGAACATATCAAGTAATAATTGAAATTCAACCACACAATATGAAAGGTGTTTCAAATCCAAAAACATAGTTAAGTGTTTAGCGGAAGCATAAATGTAAAACCCAATGTAAGTATTAAGTACGAAATAAAGTAATGTTTTTAGCATGGCACACACTGCCATGTCCCACAACGACCGCGCCTCCCTGTGCAAGCTCCATGTGTACCTAACGACCCGCAAGGCATGTAACAGAGAGTCAACAACAAAGTTGAGTGAGTTCACAGTTGGTTGTTTAGTTATAGTATTCGTTTCGTAAAGCATATGTCCGTTTTGTAAACCATGTATCGTATTAATTCGTACCGCGGTCTCCCAGACATGTGTGCGAAGATTAGTGGGGGCTTCCCATGTGTTACTAGACTGAGTGTATCGACTGCTACGAAAATGTAAGAGGTGCCCTAAGTCAATGTCTATCAGCATTGACCCTTTGCCCATAGTCCATTAGTACACGCCCGTTCGAACGACACGGTGTGAGGTTTGTTAAACCTAGTAGCGCTATTAACTAATGACCCGCTCGCCATAGGCCTCGACGATTAAGTTGATATAATGAGGGACTTCAATGATAGAGGTTTGGTCCAGTGTGTATACTTGGCATCCTACTCCCAGAGGATGGTTGTAATTACTGTTTAGTTCATTTACCCATTCCCAACCCTTGGGAATCCCATGCCTTGGAAGGAGTGTGAACTCACCTTGTTTTGCTCGGTATGCTAAAGTATGTGCTCACAAATAATCAGTCAAGTCCTAAAGTACGCACGTGTACATAATCAGTTTATATTCACAAAGTTCACATATAAGTACAATCACAGTAGTTATTGAATCAATGATCACCGAGTAGCACAAAGCACATATTCAAACTCATACAAGTCATGCTTAGCATTTAACAGCAGTTAGTTAATCCAGTTAACTCTTAACAGAGTTAAACTAAGTTACTGTGCAGATAACCCACTCGACGAAACACGCCTGTTTCACCGTGAATCCCCTTCGATGAAACCCCCCTGCTTCGTCGTGATATCCCTCGGCGAATCACACTTGATTCGTCATGTTCATTTCGTCATAATTGGTTTCGGCGAAACGCATTTGTTTCGTCGTCACCTGTGTTTCGTCTGAGATGTCAGTTACGTCAAATACATAACAATTGCAAAATATCACAGAACGCTAATCGTCCTAACAGCCGTTATACACTATCATCGAACCAGCAATTAACATATAAAACCATGATTACAATCATAACCCTTGAATCCTATGCATGACAGTTTGCTAGACAATCATACGATCTACGTAATCAATACATATATCCGATTAATGATCACTAAAGTCTACCGGTTCTCTATTAAACGAATCATTATTGGGTTACAATCCGAATAGTGAAGTCGGTCCTTACGCTAGCATTCGTTACCATACACAATCAACAACATTATATAAAACTTCATGAAACCTTAATAAACGTAACACATGATTCTATAATGAAAACCTATATTCACAGCCTTTTCATAAATCAGGCATATACACAAACATGTATCAAGAAATCAAAGAATCATGAAGCCGATTTAACAAACACGCAACTAACCGAGATATTAGCAATGATGCTTTGATCGCTATAGGGGGCTTGGGAGAACACGGAGTTGTCGTCGCACCAAGGAAGGGTTCTAGGGTTTCTGATTGCCAAACGTGTGACGAATGAAACAGAATGCCCAGTATATAGTCACGTAACGTATTGGGCCCTTAATGGGCTTCGGCGAAACTGGGCTCGGCGAAACACCCTGTTTCGTCGAGATAGGGATGACGAAACAAACTTCTGTTTCGTCGTGATTGGTTATGGCGAAGCACTTTGTTTCGTCGGGCTTATAATCTCAACAGTATACAAGTTCATGTTCAGGGAATCAAACAAATCAAACACTTTACTCATAATAAACACATAACATAACAAACAACCATCTCAAATTATAATTATGTGTACTGTTACAAGGCAACAATCAAACAACTAAACAGTTAACGTGCAATAAATGCGAAAGTGGAATCTTGAAATCTCGAGTTGTCACATTATCCCCAACTTGAAAGAAATTTCGTCCCGAAATTTAGCATGCGGTTACTGAGGAAGCTAGTTAAGTTGAGTAGTTTACTGGTTTTCCTGGGGTGTCACATCATCCCCCCGTTGGTTTGCAATTTCGTCCCGAAATTCTGTAGTAGCTTCGGCCTCAGTAGTAGTTGCATTGTTTCCGAACAATTGGGGATATTTAAGTTTCATTTGGTCTTCTCGTTCCCAGGTGAACTCTGGGCCACGACGGGAGTTCCTACGAACTCGAACAAGAGGTATTCTGGTGTGCTTGAGGACATTAACATCCCGGTCCGTGATTTCAACAGGTTCCTCGATGAATCGCAACTTCTCGTCGATAGTGAGCTCCTTCAGAGGAACTATGAGGGTCTCATCTGACAGACACTTCTTCAGATTCGACACGTGGAAAACGTTGTGAACTCCACCGAGTTCTGCTGGTTGGTTCAGTTTGTAGGCCACCTTGCCTATTTTCTCGATGATTTCAAACGGTCCGACATACCGCGGATTGAGCTTGCCTCGTTTACCAAAGCGAACTACACCCTTCCAGGGTGAGACTTAACCTGGAACTCGAGTGGTTTCCTGCGCTTATCAGCGTAGCTTTTCTGACGGTCACGAGCTGCCGCCATTCGTTGCCATATCTGAGCAATTATTTCTGTAGCATCGACTACGAGTTCTGGACCCGTGATCTGACTATCCCCTACCTCTGCCCAACACAGGGGTGATCGGCATTTACGCCCGTACAATGCCTCAAATGGAGCGGCTTGAATGCTGGTGTGGTAACTGTTGTTGTACGAGAACTTCACTAACGGGAGATGTTTTTCCCAGCCGTCGCCGAAGTCGATAACACATGCCCGAAGCATGTCTTCTAGAGTCTGGATAGTGCGCTCAGACTGCTCAACCGTCTGAGGGTGATAAGCTGTGCTCATGTCTAATCGAGAGCCAAAAGATTTGTGCATCGCTTGCCACAGTTCTGAAGTAAATCGTGCATCACGATCCGAAATAATGGAGGTTGGCACCCCGTGCCTCGAAACCACTTCCTTTAAGTAAATGTCTGCTAAGGTAGAGAACTTGTCTGTTTCCTTGATAGCCAAGAAGTGTGCAGACTTTGTGAGTCGATCCACGATCACCCAAATAGTATCGTTTCCACGCTGAGATCTAGGCAGGCCGGTAAAAAAGTCCATGTAAATTTCCTCCCATTTCCATTGTGGTATCTTTGGTTGCTGGAGTAGGCCCGATGGTTTCTGATATTCTGTCTTGACTCTCGCACAGGTCAAACATTTGCCGACGTAAGTTGCTATGTGGGCTTTCCTGCTAGGCCACCAATACATAGTTCTGAGATCGTGGTACATCTTATCTGAACCAGGATGTACTGAGTAGCGAGACTTGTGCGGTTCATCCATCACAAGTTCTCGTAAGCTGCCATAGAGTGGGACCCAGATGCGCCCTATTACGTAATAAGCGCCGTCTTCCTTTTGTTCTAACCGTTGCCTCGAGCCGCGTAAGGCTTCAGCCCTGACGTTTTCTGGTTTCAATGCTTCTACCTGAGTATCTCATATCTATGGAGGAAGACTAGACTGGATGGTAAGCCGTAATGCTCGCACGCGTCTAGGTGCAGTGTCTTTTCGTCTGAGGGCGTCGGCCACAACGTTGGCTTTGCCCGGATGGTACTTGATGGCACATTCGTAATCGTTCAGCAACTCGACCCATCGTCATTGATGCATGTTCAATTCCTTTTGCTTGAAGATATGCTCGAGACTCCTGTGATCGGTGTAGATGGTGCACTTGGTACCGTACAGGTAATGTCTCCATATCTTCAGCGCGAAAATAACAGCTCCCAGCTCTAAATCATGCGTAGTGTAATTTCGTTCGTGAACTTTAAGTTGGCGTGACGCATAAGCAATGACCTTGTCACGTTGCATCAACACACATCCAAGACCCTGAATGGATGCGTCGCAATAGACCACAAAATCGTCTGTGCCTTCCGGCAATGAGAGTATAGGTGCGCTGCAGAGTCTATCCTTTAAGTGCTGAAAAGCAGTTTCCTATGTATTACCCCAACGATAGGTAACGCCTTTCTGCGTCAGTAGTGTAAGCGGCTGCACAATCTTCGAGAAGTCTTTGATGAACCTTCTGTAGTAACCTGCCAAACCCAAGAATTAGCGTATTTCCGTTGGTGTACGCGATGCAGGCCAGTTCTTAATCGAGTCTACCTTGGATGGATCAACATGAATCCCATCCTTGTTTACCACGTGGCCTAGAAAGTGGACTTCACGAAGCCAAAAGTCGCATTTCGAAAACTTAGCGTATAACTGTTCTGATCGAAGGAGTTCCAAAATGAGTCGTAGATGCTGCTCGTGTTCCTCCTGACTCTTGGAGTAGATCAGAATGTCGTCGATGAATACAATCACAAACTTATCCAAGTAAGGCTTGCACACTCTGTTCATAAGATCCATGAAGACTGCAGGCGTGTTTGTTAACCTGAATGGCATGACCAGAAACTCGTAGTGGCCGTAGCGAGTTCTGAATGCTGTTTTGGAGACGTCCTCGTCCCGGACTCTTAGTTGATGGTAACCTGACCTCAAATCAATCTTGGAGTAGTAGCTCGACCCTTGCAACTGGTCAAATAAGTCATCAATACATGGAAGAGGATAACGGTTCTTCACTGTCACCTTGTTGAGTTCGCGATAATCTATACACATCCGGAAGGTACCGTCTTTCTTCTTTACGAACAACACTGGAGCTCCCCAGGGCGAAGAGCTAGGACGAATGAAACCCTTATCCAAGAGTTCTTGCAGTTGTTTGGATAGTTCTTTCAGTTCTGATAGAGCTAAGCGATACGGTGCACGAGCTATTGCTGCTGCTCCAGGAGCTAGTTCGGTTTGGAATTCGACCTGGCGATGAGGCGGTAGCCCAGGTAAATCCTCAGGAAACACTTGAGGAAACTTGCGTACTACTGGAATATCCTCGATCTTCTTCTCTTTTGTTGACGCGTCAGTGACAAGTGACAAGTGCCAAGATAGCGGTGTGACCCTTTCGCAAACACTTCTGGGCCTTAAGAAAGCAGATGATGCCTACTACAGCACCACTCTTGTCGCCCTGAATCACAAGAGGTTCTTTACCAAAATGTGGAATACGAACAATCTTCTCGTTGCATAGGATCTCTGCTTGCTGTTGGGACAACCAATCCATCCCACTGACTATGTCAAAATTACCCAAGGCTATAGGAATGAGATAAATAGAGAAAGTCTGACCAGCTAAGACGATGATACAACCCTTGACTATGTGTGTGGCCTCTAAACCTTTACCATTAGCTAACTCTACGACATGCTTGGTGTTCAAAAGTGTTGGTGTGCGCTTTAACATTTAACTAACTTTTAGAGACACATAACTGGTATCCGCACCCGAATCAAATAATACAGTAACATAAAAGTCATCGAGAAGGAACTTACCCATCACCACATTAGGATCGTTCCTTGCTTCACCCTGCCCCAGCACGAACGCACGACCCCTAGCACCATTGTCATTATTGTTTCCCCCGTTGTTGTTTCCATTGCCCTGATTATTGTTGTTGTTGTTGTTGTTCTGATTCTGGTTTAACTAGGGATAGTCCCGCTTGAAGTGGCCTTCAGCACCACACTGAAAGCATCCCCTATTGCCTCGCTGCTGATGCTACTGCTGGTTCTGTGGGGCTGGCGGTTGTTGTTACTGGTTCTGATTCGCAGGTCGTGAGCTCCTGCAATCTTTAGCTTCATGACCCATCTTGAGACACCTCTGACAACGACCCTTGTTGCACTGACCATTGTGGTGCCTGTTGCATGTATTGCACTTCGGAAGGTTTCCTCGCTATCCACCCTGCCTTTGACTACCGGAAGATTGCTGACCAGGACTCTGGTAGTTATGAGTCTTTCGTTGCTGTGCCTGGGACTGAACTGTAGTCGAACCCTTGTTGGAATCCCCATCCCATTTTCTCTTGTTGTCACTGGGGTTAGCAGAAGTAGTAGTAGTAGCAGCACTGATACGCTTAGGCAGTCTGTTCTGTTCCACTGCCTGATCTGTGAGACGATGAGCAAGACGGGTAACATCCTGAATAGTAGCAAGGTTGGCAGACGTCACATGGCTTTGAATCTCTGGTACTAAGCCTCTGAGGTATAACTCAATGCGTTTGATTGGAGGGTCCACCATAGTTGGGCACAAGATGGCCAGTTCGTTCGATCGCTTCGTATATGCTTCTATCTCTGACCCCGTCATTTTCAGATTAAAGAACTCCACTTCTAGCTTGTGGATGTCATCACGACTGCAGTATTCTCGCCAATCCCAGCATCTGTACTTGCGCATTCCACCAAGTCAGCGCAATGCATTCGAGAGTACCAGTGGCATACTTCACCCTGCGAGCCTCAGGGCATTCACACATCTCAAAGACGGACTCGAGCTTTTCAAACCAATGGAGGAGTCCAACGGCTCCTTCAGTGCCACTGAATGTGCTTGGACGACAGTCCATGATAGTCTTGAAGGTGCAAACAGGTAGCTGAGCGTGTTGACCTGTTGTGTATAAGAACAGGACAAGGTTAAACACAAAAGTTGGTTTATGAGGGTAGGATCTAAAGATCCTAGAGAGAGTTTGCGACTGCAGGGTATACCTCCTGCTTGAGCGGCTGCAAGTGCCGCAGCAACTTGTTCGTTAATCAAAGCCGTCAGCTGGGCTTGAGTCATGTTAACGCGTCCACTCATGATCTTCATACCAAAAGGAAACATGAGGTTCGCGAAAGTGCGATGACAGAAGAGAGTAAGCACACAAGTGTTCTCATGCAATAGTTGTTACGTTAATCTAAGCATACCAAGAGCGAAGTTCTATGTAACTAACAAGTAGGCAATAAAACATAAACCATATCACCTATAGTGTTGAGTATTGCACGTGGAGCGAAGCGTCGTTGTGGATCGTTGAGCACTGTACAGGTTATAGTCTGGTTTTAACAAAAACTTTTCCCCCTTATTAAAACCAAGTTCACTATAACCAATGGCTCTGATACCAATCTGTCACACCCCCAAAAATCCACACGCGGAAAACCACCGCTTGGAGGCGTGACTGACCAGGATCAAGCCACCAATCATATTGAACATATCAAGTAATAATTAAAATTCAACCACACAATATGAAAGGTGTTTCAAATCCAAATCCTATGAAGGATGGGCCTCCTTGCATTTTGAGAGGGGTGGAGGATGGGCCTACCCCACCTAATTATTTTATAATTTTCTAACTTTTTTATTGTTAACTTAATAAAAACTTCATAAAAAGTAAAAAAAAAAACAACATAAAACAACATAATTAGATTCATTTCATAACATAAAAAAAATTACGTTTCCTAAAAACTAAAATTACTAATCCTAGAAACGGTAAACAAAAAAACGAAAAAAAATAACGGTACGATTAAAAAAGTAAACAACCTACGACGTCCATTTTTTCTTAACCTCCTCTTTCATCCTCCGATAAACCTCGCGTTCATCCTCCGGAACCGATGTCACACCCCCAAAAATCCACACGCGGAAAACCACCGCTTGGAGGCGTGACTGACCAGGATCAAGCCACCAATCATATTGAACATATCAAGTAATAATTGAAATTCAACCACACAATATGAAAGGTGTTTCAAATCCAAAAACATAGTTAAGTGTTTAGCGGAAGCATAAATGTAAAACCCAATGTAAGTATTAAGTACGAAATAAAGTAATGTTTTTAGCAAGGCACACACTGCCATGTCCCACAACGACCGCGCCTCCCTGTGCAAGCTCCATGTGTACCTAACGACCTGCAAGGCATGTAACAGAGAGTCAACAACAAAGTTGAGCGATTTCACAGTTGGTTGTTTAGTTATAGTATTCGTTTCGTAAAGCATATGTTCGTTTTGTAAACCATGTATCGTATTAATTCGTATCCCGGTCTCCCAGACATGTGTGCGAAGATTAGTGGGGGCTTCCCATGTGTTACTAGACCGAGTGTATCGACGGCTACGAAAATGTAAGAGGTGCCCTAAGTCAATGTCTATCAGCATTGACCCTTTGCCCATAGTCCATTAGTACACGCCCGTTCGAACGACACGGTGTGAGGTTTGTTAAACCTAATAGCGCTATTAACTAATGACCCGCTCGCCATAGGCCTCGGCGATTAAGTCGATATAATGAGGGACTTCAATGATAGAGGTTTGGTCCAGTGTGTATACTTGGCATCCTACTCCCAGAGGATGGCTGTAATTACTGTTTAGTTCATTTACCCATTCCTAACCCTTGGGAATCCCATGCCTTGGAAGGAGTGTGAACTCACCTTGGTTTGCTCGGTATGCTAAAGTATGTGCTCACAAATAATCAGTCAAGTCCTAAAGTACGCACGTGTACATAATCAGTTTATATTCACAAAGTTCACATATAAGTACAATTACAGTAGTTATTGAATCAATGATCACCGAGTAGCACAAAGCACATATTCAAACTCATACAAGTCATGCTTAGCATTCAACTAAGTTACTGTGCAGATTACCCATTCGACGAAACACCCCTGTTTCGCCGTGAATCCCCTTTGACGAAACCCCCCTGTTTCGTCGTGATATCCCTCGGCGAATCACACTTGATTCGTCATGTTCATTTCGTCATAATTGGTTTCGGCGAAATGCATTTGTTTCGTCGTCACCTGCGTTTCGTCTGAGATGTCAGTTACGTCACATACATAACAGTTGCAAAATATCACAGAACCCTAATCGTCCTAACAGCCGTTATACACTATCATCGAACCAGCAATTAACATATAACACCATGATTACAATCATAACCCTTGAATCAATACCCTATGCATGACAATTTGCTAGACAATCATACGATCCACGTAATCAAAACATGCATCCGATTAATGATCACTAAAGTCTACTGGTTCTCTATTAAACGAATCATTATTGGGTTACAATCCGAATAGTGAAGTCGGTCCTTACGCTAGCATTCGTTACCATACACAATCAACAACATTATGTAAAACTTCATGAAACCCTAATAAACGTAACACATGATTCTATAATGAAAACCTATATTCACAGCCTTTTCATAAATCAAGCATATACACAAACATGTATCAAGAAATCGAAGAATCATGAAGCCGATTTAACAAACACGCAACTAACCAAGATATTAGCAATGATGCCTTGATCGCTATATGGGGCTTGGGAGAACACGGAGCTGCCGTCGCACCAAGGAAGGGTTCTAGGGTTTCTGATTGCCAAACGTGTGACGAATGAAACAGAATGCCCAGTATATAGTCACGTAACGTATTGGGCCCTTAATGGGCTTCGGCGAAACACCCAGTTTCGTCGAGATAGGGATGACGAAACAAACTTCTGTTTCGTTGTGATTGGTTATGGCGAAGCACTTTGTTTCGTCGGGCTTATAATCTCAACAGTATAAAAGTATACAAGTTCATGTTCAGGGAATCAAACAAATCAAACACTTTACTCATAATAAACACATAACATAACAAACAACCATCTCAAATTATAATTCAGTGTACAGTTACAAGGAAACAATCAAACAACTAAACAGTTAACGTGCAATAAATGCGAAAGTAGAATCTTGAAAACTCGAGTTGTCACATTATCCCCAACTTGAAAGAAATTTCGTCCCGAAATTTAGCATGCGGTTACTGAGGAAGCTAGTTAAGTTGAGTAGTTTACTGGTTTTCCTGGGGTGTCACAACCGAGTCGAGATCCAACCTCATAATCCTAAAATCCTCCGCTCGAGCATAGTCGGCTGACAAGGTTTTCTTGTAACTATATTTTTCGGCCGCGAGCTCTTTGAACGAACGGAATTCGGATATCAAGTCGTCCATTTTCGAACCCGCCCCCGAGCCGCCCCCTCCACTCGAGCCGCCCCCTTTTCGCTTTCCGGCCGCCTCTTTTTTTCCTTTCTCCCTTCCGCTGGGACGTTCCGACTCGTGAACGGGCAACACATCCTCGTCATATTCCGAGTCGTCGTTTATGTCGATTTGACAACGAGCGGTGGAGCCTCCCGCACTATAACTTCTGGACTCGGAAGTTTTACTCCATTTGGCGGTTGCGACCTCATTTGGAACCGGCTTCCATTTGTTTTCTTTCTTTAAAATGTTCCATGCTCGGAGGTGCGGGAAAGGCGTTGAATTTTTAGAGTCCCACTTAGCCAAAGTAAGGTTAAGAATGTCCTCGTCGTTGCTCCCACTAGGAGGATAAGTGTAAATTTGGTTATAATACCCGCTACAGGCATTGATGGCCTTGCTCATTTTACGCCTTCTTGCCCGAGACGGAATCGAGATCACGCATCGCGCCTTGCTCCATAAGCCCGTTAAATTTTTCCGTTGTCGCCTTCCAAAAACTACTACCCGTTTGGTTGTTCCCTAAATTTAAAAAAAATGCATTAGTAAAAATAAAAAATAAATCTTTTTAAATTTAAATTAAAAAAATAAACTTTGGTTCATACCGATAATCGGGCAAGTTGAGGACTTAACAAACGCCACTGCTAGCGCCTCCTCCTCTATTTTTGTCAACGGTCTCGGCTTTGCTCTCGAACCGCTTTTTGGCGCTGTTTCGGCTAGGGTTTCAACCGCCTTCCCCTTCCCCATGTTTTTTTGCGCTTGAGCTCTTTAGGTGGCGATTCGGGGACGACTTCTTCATCATCATCTTCAAGTTGAACCGGGGGTTGCGGTTGGGAAGTTGGCGGTTGCGATTGGAATTGTTCAAACGAGTTGCGTTGCATGAATTGTTGGAGTGCTTGGTATTGTTGCATTTGTTGAACTTGGGACATTTGTTTGAAGGCGTTGGGTGATTGTTGGAAACCCGAAAACGTAAATTGCGGAGACACCCATGAAGGATCCATAGTCGGAGTGTAAGCAGGACTCGAAAAAAAGTTAGGTTGGTTCGGGTTGGGATTGTTCGGGTTGGGGTTGTTGGGTTGAATGGATTCATGATTGTATAAAAAAGATGGAGAGTTTTTTTTTATAAAAGTGGATGAAAATGGGAGAAGTATTAAGAAAATGGTATAAAAATGGATGAGATGAGGGGTATTTATTTAAAGTTAAAAAGTTTTTTTAATTAAAATATAGCCGTTTGTAACGGCTACAAATTTGAAATCAAGGCCCGTCCTCAACGTCTTGTGAAAGCCGAAAGGGACTAGCCGGGCCGAGGGGGGCGGTGTGGGGGACCGGCGTCGGGCCAGGCCGGGCCTAAGCCGCTCATACCGTCTGGTCTAAGAGGTGATCTAGCGGTAAGGGGTTATGATTTTTCCAATTTTAAATAGTCATAAATTCGAATCTTGAAGATATAACTCATTTGGGGTTAGTGCGCTCAACCCAGTAAGCCACAATCACCTATGATCGGCCACTAAGTGTTAGGTTAGATAATATTTAAGTGTAAAAATTTGTTATCACATGTGCTTGGCTATTTGTATGGTTCCATGGGTCTTGCAAGGTGGTCTATAGAGTCTAGATTTACCTGGCAAGTTACTAGTGATAGTACCAAATAAATGATCTGAATAACACAATTTGATATTTATCCTATGGTGTGGATATACCACTAAAGTTTGGGTATCTATTAGATTATTGTAATCACGCGGACAATGACCGTCACCCTTATAAAAATATGTAATTATTGTAAATATTTGTATCGCATTTTCTATATTAAATTGTAAAACGTGATGCAAAGTTTCATATAATGCAACGCAACAAATATTCTAGTTGTCAATAATTTCTTGACTTGCAATTTTTTAATAAATAAATAATTACTTTAAAGTATTAGTTTATGTTATATGGATGGATATGTATCTAAAGATATTGTTATTCATAAAATTGTCATAATCATGCCTTTTATAAGTAGGTTGAATAAACTAATTATTGGTGGTGTGACAAGTGTCGAACGAAGTGTTTCAGTTTAACTTGAATTGAATAAAAATCTAGAACATAAATACCAAACAACTATGCATGAGAATCCCCTTTCTCATTGCGCTTTAATTGATTAAGTTATGATTTGTATTGCTAATTGTTTTAGTAACCACAGTTTATTTAATATTTTTATGCGCTTTTAAATAACGATCTAAATTGAATTGCTAAAAATACATATATAATTGTAGAGGTGCTTGTTTTGGGAATAAGTTTGGCCCATCACTCTTCCATATTAAAGGAATAAGGATGACAATCCTTTCTTTTTCACACTTTCATTTTCTATATTTATTAGGTGGTAGTGAGTGACCCCAATCTCATATCAGCTTTTATACATAGGTCCAGCCACCAGTCATTCTAGAGAACTAACCCGATACCAATGTCTTGCAGTGGCGAAGGTTGAGATTTCCAACCGGGGGATCGAAAACGTATATACTCAAAAATTTCTATAAAACGAGGGGGGGGGGGAACGTATATACCCAAATACTTATATACGAAAACTACATAGTCTCCATTAATGAGCGAAAAGTTTGGAGGGTCTGCCACCCCCACTATGTTGCGCCCTTGCTTGGTTGTATTTTAAAGATAGATCTCCAACAACACAAATACAAATCCCTCTACCCCACCCATTTATCAAATTTTAAATTACGAGTTAAATGCCAATTTAGTCTCTGTGGTTTGATCTATTTTGCCAGTTTAGTCCAAATGTTTTATTTTTCACATGTAGGTCCAAAAAGGTTTCATCGTTGTCATTTTAGTCAACTGGGTTAACTTCATCCATTTTTTCTGTTAACGAGAAGGGCAATTCAGTCATTTTATATGTAATTCTGTTAACTAGAAGGGCAATTCGGCCATATAAAATGACCGAATTGCCGTTCTCGTTCACAGAAAAAATGGATGAAGTTAACCCAGTGGACTAAAATGGCAACGGTGAAACCTTTTTGAACTCACAGGCGAAAAATGAAACTTTTGTACTAAACTGACAAATGATCCAAACCATAGGGACTAAAATGACATTTAACTCTTAAATTACTATAATCGTCTAACATGGCCAGGGGCGGATCTTAGTGGAGCCGTGGCAGGGCTACGGCCCTGGCAAGTTTTTCGGCCGTAGTGCTAATTTTCCGCATTTCGATCGAAATTTTGTATATATACTATGTTCGGCCCTGGCAAGTTTTTCGGCTGTAGTGCTAATTTTAGTGTCTGTGTCTTTCGGCCCTGGCAGGTTCAACGGGGAAGATCCGCCACTGAACATGGCTATGGTGCTGCGTGTACGTATATACATACATGTATGGTATAGATCAGGTACTTTTTGTAATTCTGAAAAGATGGAGGTTTATTGTGTTACATTCAAACATTGATGGTAGATTATGTAAATAAGAACACAATAATACTAGGTGGTCCTTGTGACCTCAACTTGCCCGTGCGCTTTGCACCACTGGAATAAGACTTTTATATGGTGGGAGATGACGCATCATCTTATAAAAGTGATCATTTTTCTTAAACAATTAAGTATACGATCTTATATATGCCTTATTTTAAGCTCAAATTATAAAGTAAGAAAAACATTTAAGATAACAAATATAAATTTCATGTATTTTAATATTGAAATCGTAATAACTATCATAATCTATTGACTTAAACTAAACCTAAACAAAGACAAGTATTTTAATATATCAAAAGCCTCATTATCCTAACCAAACCAATTTTTACACAAAAAATATACACATGTATATTAAAACTCATTACAACAATAATTCAAACATGTGAAGGCTGGATTGCATCTTTATAATGAGTTACATGAACCATCATACATGCATGACAAACTAATTACAAAACTAAATCATATATAAGAAGTTAGACACAACGTTGCAATGGGTAGACGCCCCCTCGTAACGAGTTAGACACATTGTTATATACGAGTGTGTAAAAACTTATTACAAGAGCAGATCAAACTCAGAGGTTTTAGCACACACCACAAACATATGTGTCAAATACTTATCACAACAACGAATCAAACTTCATAAGTTGAATGCACTGTTTTAATTAGCTTATAAATGGTTACAAATTTGTGCGTCAATACCCATAATAAAAGTATACATGCCTCATTAGCTCCTATGTTGTTTCGACACATCAATGTAAATAGTTTGACATACCACAGTAATCCATTAAAAAAAAAAAAAAAAGTATTTTAATATGATTCAATATGCAATTCTTTTTTTGATTTTCCGTATATATATGGGAAGACTTATATATAGCCAGTACAACACTTTATACTCAATATTTTATCGAAATGGCGCATCTAAATACTTGATACTTACTTTCTAAAAGAGATTCTATTCTACATTATGTCACTAAAACCTGTATGTGTGGATCTTGTGATAGCACTTTATAAATAAGAACTAGTATGTTGCCCGCCGCGCGTTGCGGCGGCGCACGGCGGGTTGAACCGTGCAGTCACACATGAAGTGTAAAACACAGTGCGTAGGGCGCATTGCACTACATATAATTCGTAAAACACAACGCGTGAGACATAGTATGCTACACATAATTCGTAAAACACAATAACTAAAAGACAATTAGTTAAAGGTGTATAATACAAAGCTTTTAACCATGTGCATAAAACATTTCCAACATATACAAACACAACTTAAAATTTGTCGGCGGGAATAGTGAAAGTAAATGGTTGGCCAAAAGTGGCAGCAAAGATTTTTTTTTTTATTTTTTTTCTTTGCATAAAATAGGTATTTATAAGCCCTGTCAAATTACGATTTTATCCCCTGTTTAAAATTACGATATTGCCATCAGTTCGAAATTAAATTTACTGGCAAGGAATAGTAGCACCCTGCCATTGGTTCAAATGGGCGGCCGCCTCTCCCTCATTGGACCAAGCAGTTTATTATTTTTCTACACGCTTTAAAATTACGTTTTTGCCCTACAATAGTGTTTCTCTCCCATTGGTTCAAATGGGCGGCGAGCAATACCTATTGGACCAACCAGTTTATTATTTTATATCCACTTTAAAATTACGTTTTTGCCCTTAGTTAAAAAATACGGTTTTGTCTCAAATTCAAAATACATTTACCCTTTTTCCCCGGGCTAAAAAATACGATTTCGCCCTCGGTAAAAAAATTATGCTTTTATCCTCAGCCAAAATTACGTTTTCGTCCCAGTTCAAAATAAAATTTTGTCCCCCCCCCCTCAAAATTACGAATTTACATCAGTGTATTATTTTATACCTACTTTAAAATTACGGTTTCGCTCATAGTTTAAAATTACGTATTTGCCCCCAGTTCAAAATAAATTTATGCTTTTGCCCCCAGCTAAAATTTACGAATTTCCCCTCGATTCAAAATGACGATGTCACCATCAATTCAAAATTACGTTTTTGCCCCAGTGCAAAATAAAATTATGGTTTTCCCCTAGCTAAAAATTAGGATTTTACCCTTGGGAAAAAAAATTGATTTTCCCACAAGTAAAAATAAAAATATGACTTGGCCCCCAGCTAAAAATCATGTCAAAAAGTTGACTAACACTCTTTTTACTTTTTATTTATAGCAAAACTATAATACTGTTTTTTAATTGGTTGAGAATTATTCGCCCATCGCCCCACGCAACGCAGGCGGGCATCACCTGGTTAAAATACAAATATGCGGCTGAATCAAAAATATAAGTTTGAGACCTTGATGATGACACGTATGATGTTACACGTGGAAGCAGAAGGAGAGAGGGCATATGTATGTGTCAAAATGAGCCAGATCCTAGGTGAAATGTGTCATATGATTGTGGATATCATATTCAAAATTGGCTAAAGGTATCTCATCCTTTAAACTTTATATGGCAATATCGTAGATAAGTCGCTTTTTAAGACATGTATATAAGACAAATACGAAGAAAATGTCGGTGGCATTGCCACCGACATTGTAATTTAAGATAGTATATAATAACAACAAACACTTGTGATCGTGCCCAACTCTTTAGTAAAACTAATTTTCCATAAATTCTTTGATTGATCACATGTTAAACTAGGGGTGTGTATGTGTTAGTTTTGGTCGGTTTTGGCCCAAAACTATAACTGTGATCAGTGGCGGAGCTAGAATTTTTTTTCTTATGGTGTCTTTTTTTATGGATACCCCGGTTTATAGTAACCCAGAGTTGAATTTTTGGATCGGTTCGGATCTAGTCGCGCCAAATCACATAATAAAAGCAAATATCACAGTAAAAGTACAATGTTATTGAATAAAAACACATAATAAAATTACAAAGTCATTTGAAATATATAAAAAAATTATTTAATAGTTGCTCTTTACCCATTTTCATGTTTTGAAAACGATTCATAATGTTTTCAATGGCAACTTGCAAAAAAAAAAAAAAAAAAAAACTCTTTTCATTATAACAAACAAATGCACGCATCATTCAAATGATTATCAAACATCCTGTTAGGTTAAACAATTGAAACAAAACCAATTAGACATGGGGCTATAATGCTTAGCGGATTAGAAAAAAATAAAAATTAAGGATGGAACTTTAATGATTTAAAGTATACTAATTAAATTCAAGTAATTGGGCTTAATTTTTGAAATATAAATTTGTTTATTATATAATTTTTTTTAGAAGAAAACAAAACAATGGTGTCGTTTGTAAAAAGACAATGGTGTCCCTCGTGAAAAAAATGGTGTCGCTCGAATTTTTCCTATTATACGTTGTATTTGCTACACAAAATTCAATGGTGTCGGACGACACCGTTGTTCAAAGTGTGGCTCCGCCACTGACTGTGATGTCGATTAATGGATAACTATAACTGTGATGTCGATTAATGGATAACTATAACCATAACTGATTGGTTATGGTGGTTTTGGTTAATCGGTTTTGATGGTTATAACAGGTCGATTATGGGTGGTTAACTGTGAATTTAGGTCTACCTAAAAACAACTTATTTTTTTACATGGAATAAATTGTTATTACATATTTCTATATATTATTATATTACACAACATTAAAAAATACATATAATTTATAATATTAATACCGATTATTACCGAATATTCAAACTAAAAGTGATATAATGTATTCCATAAATTCAAATAAACATTTAACCAAACCAATGAAATAAGCCATAAATATATATTAAAACATTCAACCAAAAACATCATATATTAAAAAATGGTGAAAACTAAAAATCCGACAAAGATTTTACTACATGTCCAAGGGCGTAGCTTAAGAGGGGCCGGGAGGGGCGCCCAACCCCCCGAACTTTTCGCTCAGTAGTGTTATATATGTAGTTTTCGTATAGAAATTTTTGGGTATATACGTTTTTGACCCCCCGGTTCTATAGAAATTTTTGGGTATATACGTTTTCAACCCCCCCCCCCCCCCGTTTTCATGGCCAAGCTTCGCCACTTACATGTCGGTTCTGTTCAGATATGGTGGTTATGGTAACATTGATAACCATAACCGACCCGCTACTTTCGATTTAAAAAAAAAACAATTAACCGATCCACTAGTTTTTCATTTGATTCGGTTTTTTTAGTTCGGCTTTTTTGATTAATTTGCTTATAGGACGGTTAATTCGGTTTTTTGCAAACCCAATGTTAAACACAATAAACATATTTATCAAATGTGTAATACATTTAAACTTAATTTTTCACCCTCTTTATTTTGACACATTGTTGTTTCTTGAGACACCAGAAATTATATATTTTATAACATCTTAAAACACAAAGTCGGTGGACTTTTATGTTTTAAGTCCTCAACATTTAAAAAAATACACATTTAGCCCCTTTTGTGTTTTAAGTCCTCAATATTTACAAAAAATACACATTTAGCCCTTGAACATTTATCTTCTTTTAATTTTCATATATTATAATTCTAACTCAAATACTTTTACTTTCTAACCCCCTATACTTTTAATTTTTTCACTTTACACTTTCAAACTAAGTAAGTTACACATTCACTTCTAATTTTTGGTAATTGACAACTTTGATCCGCCAACCTTTTCAACTTAATAACTTAACATCTCATTTTATTTGAATTGCTTTACGACTTTAGACCATAGCGTCACATATTATTATACTATTTTTTTATCTATGTATAACCATGTTAATTTCTAAATTACTTTTACGACTTTACACCACAATGATCGAGCCATAATATATATATATATATATATATATATATATATATATATATATATATATATATATATATATATATATATATATATAGTGGGGTTAATGTCACGAACGTACCGTGTGTAACAAAGTAAAAACGTGTAATGTCACGTGCGGGCATCAAACGTTATTGTCATCATTGTACATTGTAACCACAAATACTTATATAGGTTACACTGAATTTGATCGGATACATCAAACATGTGTTTTATATGGTCAACGCATCACATAATGTGTCGTCCGCTATAAACAACTAAGGTGCCGGTAATGTGTTGTGTATCGCAGTTTTAACGTACCTGTCATTTTAAATTCACGTTTTGACATAAATATTTTTCTCAGGTGAGTCAGGTAAAAAATAATACGTTTTATACTTATTTTATGTACGTTCGTAAACTGTATTCGAAAGCGAGTTGGGTCAAATATAATACGTTTTCATTCGATGGCAACGTAATTTTTTCAGTAAAGAGTCGGATTAAATATAAAGTATAAATACGAGTGACTTTAACTTTTGACGCCGCCCCAACACGCGCGTCAGGTCAAAATCCTAGTAATAAACTATTACTCCCTCCGTCCCATAAAAAGTGTCATATTTTGAATTTTCAAAGTCTTTATTTATAAACTTTGACTTTAATTATATATTTTTTGTGTTATATAAAACTTGATGAAAATTAACCCGATAAAAACACTTGTAAAACACACTTAAATCATATAATTTTCATCAAGTATTATCTAATACAAACAAAATTATTTAAGGTCAAAGTTTTTTAATGGGACGGAGGTAGTAAAACACTACCTCGGTGGTTGTCATTTTCTTTGATTAAATCAAAATTGATACAAATGAATTATGACAGGAAATAAATAGACATGTGTAATGGATGACACTGATCTGACCATGTAGCATGAAGTCATTATATTATAATATTTATAATATTTGTTTTCGTAATGAATTATACTATTTTTTTATTTTTTATTTTTTTTAAAAAAAATATTTGCTATTGGCTTTTTATCTCTTTACCCTCTCAACTTTTTAGCATTAACACTTATTACCTTTTAACTTTCTAAAATTTGTAAAATGTCATTTTGACCACTCGAGTTACTAAAGTTTCAAGTTTACTATTCTTCAACTTAAAAAAAACACTATTTTATTACGTGCTTATTTTCATATACGTATCGATATAAATTTATGTTGATTTATGTTTTGACATAGATTTTGTTCGGGAATGTGTCCGGTCTATAAAATGTTTTTACTATTAAAACACTATGTTGGTGGTTGTTGTTTCCCTGAATTAAATAAAAATTGATACAAATGAATAATTCTTAACTATGATTTGTATCAAAACTATGATACTAGTGTTGCCATGTCCGCGTTGTGTGGCGATAGGCGAATAATTCTTAACCAATTAAAAAAAACAGTATCATAGTTTTGCTAGAAAGAAAAAGTAAAAAGAGTGTTAGGCAACTCCTTGACACGATTTTTAGTTGGGGCAAAGTCATATTTTTATTTTTACTTGGAAGAAAATCAAAATTTTTCCTGAGGGTAAAATCCTAATTTTTAGCTAGAGGAAAACCATATTTTATTTTGCACCATGGGCAAAAAAAACTTAAGTTTGAATTGAGGATGATATCGTAATTTTGAACCGATGGGAAAATCGTAAATTTTTGCTGGGAGCAAAAGCATAATTTTTTTTGAACTGAGGGCAAAGACGTAATTTTAAACTGGGGGGAAAAACCGTAATTTTAAAGTGAATATAAAATAATAAAATGGTGTAAAATCGTAATTTTTGAACCTATGGCAAAATCGTAATTTTGAGCTGCTCGCAAAAGGGTTATTATATTTTTTAGTTGGGAGAAAAGCGTACTTTTAAACTGGGAGCGAAACCATAATTTTAAAGTGGATATAAAATAATAAAATGGTTGGTCCAATAGAAGAGCGGCATCCGCCCATGTCACACCCCGATTTCCACGTGTCTCATCGGTGGGCCCGGTGGGGGATTTCCGTGACGTAGTTGGCAACAATATAGTCAAACCACACAATATATGAATGCACAGCGGAAGCATAAAGATAAATATATTTCAACCATTGTTTGCAATATCAAACGTATTGCGAATAGTCGAAAAGTATCCACAGGGGATCAAATAAAAATATAAGTTTTGTTCAACAGACGAAGGCATCTTAAGCTTGCGAGACTCTTTATGATGCTAAGGAGAATATCCTGCCAATTACGCATAGTACCTGCATTTAGTCTTTTTGGGAAAATACGTTAGTTTACAGTGGTAAATACATTCAACCGACACTTTTGAAAAATGTTTATTAAAATTGATTTGAATGCACAAGGCACAAACTCTTTTATAACTTGGGAAAATTATTTAAATATATAATCTTGTGAACGAATTACATGTTCCTTATGCGTTCAGTAGCCCGGATCAAGTCCGGGTTAAAGATCAATAGACACACCATATCGACTATTTATGCACTGACGAGTGTACGCCTACACTCCGCGCTTAGGTCGTGGCCATTTCGTAAAATGATGCCAGGGATATCCGGGACATGGTCATTAACCCCCCAAAGGCTTTTAAGTAACAAGACTGTTTAAACGAGCCGATCAAATTTATTCAATTACCCACTCAAGTGGTGGAGAATTTGAAGCCCGATCAAGCGGTATACTATATACCGTAACCCAAGCCCGTATAACGGAAAATAAGTTAAAAGTATTTACCTTTGCAAGTATAAATCCTTAATCGAAATAAATTGCAGATAGCTTTTACTGGTCTCCTATTCTGGAACGAAGGTTTAAAATAACCTATTAGAATCCTAACGGGTCTTTAATTTAGCCGTAGCTTAGACCGGACAGTTTCAACGAATAGTTACGGTTTAATCGCGTGAAAGGCGAAAACCGGGAATGGAATGTGATTTTGACCCAACAAGTTTGAAGACTTGTTTTATATGGGTATAATAATCACACTCTGGATTTTGGGGTCAAAACAATATGGTTTGACCCGTTTCGGCTAGTTTATGTAAACTAGTTACATAAGTCGAACCGTGCGCGCAAATGGCGTAACGGGTAACCGTAAGAGTCCTACACTGGTTTCCTAAGTCAATATGCTTTAAAGAGGTTGTGGTATCAGTAGGATGCCTTCCCTAATGCCCGTAACGAGTTTAAGTTCATATTATGCCCCGTAGGGGTATTTCGGTCTTTTTAAAGATTATAAAAGAGGTTTCTGAGTTCTACAGGAAATCTGAGTTCCCCGAACAGTTTATAAAGTCCAAAATACTTTATTTATTATTTAAAATCAGTAGCAACTGGAATCGGGTCAAAAGACTTTGTAGAACTCAAGTTATGGCCGAAAAGGGTATATTTGGTATTTACCGAACCGTTGCCATAACCGCAGGTTATGAGCAGGTTAAAAATAATTAAAAATCTTTAAAAATCCCAAAATATTATTTTACATCAGTGTGTAAAAGGTTTGGTGTCGAAATCTGGGTTTAGATAGGCGTTATGCTAATTGCGCTATTTAATTACTAAAGTTTCCGTAATTTGCGCTATTTAGCATAACTCCTATTCTGGACCTCGGATTGACGTGAAATTTTAGGGACATGCTTAGAAATCAGTAACCAAGGTTATGGTCCTTTCACATGTCCGAAATTCTCGTTTTAAATTAAAAAGGGCGTTACGGTCAACTTTTAAGCATTTAACGGAAATGTGTAAAAGACTCGGACAAACAACGAACCGGTCACAGAGGGTTGTACCATCATGTAACCTGGTTCTAAGAGAGTCCTAAGGCATATCTAAATCATACTTTAACGGGTCAGAACTGACGTCAATGCAAAAATCAAAGCTTTGCGACTTTCGGCTCCGAACCGGGTCAAAACAATTAATGGTCGGATCAACAAGCTTAGACTAGTTAATATACTTATTATCATGTTTTATGAGTGTTTAAACAGGTTACACACTATCTACATTACTGATTATGCAAGAAATCGCAAAATAGCATTTCTGTTGACTTTTTCTAAGCACGTTTGACTCGACATTCGGACTAGTTAGAGTGGGAATCAGAGGGTGCCCTTTTAGGGTTTAAAGCCCACATGATTACCAACATATAACTACCTTTGATTCGACAAACCACTGGACCATTTGTGATTTATCGTGAAGTCAATCGTTAATTACGACGGATTGACTTTTAAGCTAAACTAAGCAAAAACTAAGCCACAAAAGGGTAGGCATACTTACAGAAGCTTGGTGCACGACTAAGGATGATAGAAGAATGCTTTAGAGCTCCAGAGAAGAACTAGAAGGCAGGTTTGAGGTGTGTTTCACAATAGAACACTACCATGCCTTTTATAGTGAAAAACTTAGCTCAAGATCATTACAACTCAACCTACAAGGGTTCATGGATGATCAGCAGGTGTCCCTGGGTGCTAGGGGGCATGTAGAGGGCGCCCATGCTTCAATTAATGCATCAATGATCGTTCACAAGCTCAAACATTGAATCTGTCCAAGTTTACTGCATCTGGGACTCGTACGCGACCCGCATTAGGATTCAGGCCACTTGGACGCGGGCCACATGAATCCTAAAGTCAGTAACGTATCTTCAACTGGCGTGCGGCCCGCATTAGCTCAACCATATCCTTAACGCGGCCCGCCTGAGGGTTAAATTCCAAGATTTTCAAATCTTTTGTAATGATTAACCTGACCTTTCGGTTTCGAAGGGGTAACTTTGCGATTTGGCCCTCGATTAATTACAATTAAGGGCCTCGTGACTTTTACCCGCATTGTTAAGTTCCCGGTTAGTTTAATTACTATCCGAAAAGCCTTAATTTTTATTGTTGACGCTTTTAACCCCTCGTATACGAATTTGATCATAACTTTCTCGTTTTAAAACGGAACTTCGTAGAATTTATATCGTATATTCTAGTGAGCGTATTTTACTGTTACAAAGCCTCGGGTTCGTCAAAGGGTCACTCAGAGGTATAAATTAAACATGTTGACACAATTAACCCCTGTAGCTTGTAATCTCTCACTTTCTCCCGCGTTTCGCTTCGTACGATCCATGATTTATTCGTTTGAAGGTACGAGCATCATTTAGGGTTACTATACAGTATATTTACCCTTCGTTGACATTTATAACCCTCGAATTTACATACTTTCAAGGTTTGTCAACTTTAGTCCTTTATTTAGTATTTAATACCACGCGTAAACTCATGACACGTGTCAACACATTATTGGACACAAAATTTCGAGGTGTTACATCCTCACCCCCTTAAAATAAATCTCGACCCGAGATTTACTGAAACAAATAAGGGTATTTTTCTTTCATCGTGGATTCAACCTCCCACGTGAATTCGGGACCTGTACGGGCATCCCATTTGACCTTCACAATAGGTACATGCTTCCTTTGAAGCTTCTTTACCTGTCGATCTTCAATCGACAAAGGTTTTTCCACAAATTTTAAGCTCTCATCTATATGCACATCTGTATGTGGTATTACCAGTGATTCATCAGCGAAGCACTTCTTTAGATTGCAGATGTGGAACACATTGTGAATTCCATTGAGCTCCTCCGGTAAGTTTAACTTATAGGCAACTGACCCGACACGTTCGATAACCTCGAAAGGTCCTATGTATCTCGGGCTTAGTTTGCCTTTCTTACCGAAACGCATCACCCCTTTCCAGGGTGATACCTTAAGCAACACTTTTTCACCTACTTCGAAGTGAAAATCTTTACGCTTTGGATCTGCGTAACTTTTCTGCCTATCTCGGGCAGCTTTGAGACGGTCTCGAATCTGGACAATCTTGTCCGTCGTTTCGAAGACTATCTCTGGTCCTGATAATTGGACATCTCCAACTTCCGCCCAACAAACAGGCGATCTACACTTTCTACCGTATAACGCCTCGAAGGGCGCAACCTTAATGCTGGTATGGTAGCTATTGTTGTAGGAGAATTCGATTAATGGTAGGTTCTTATCCCAACTACCACCCAAATCGATAGCACATGCGCGAAGCATGTCTTCCAACGTCTGAATAGTACGCTCACTCTGACCGTCTGTCTGAGGATGGTAAGCCGTACTAAAATTCAAACGTGTGCCCAAAGATTGCTGGAAGCTTTTCCAGAAATGAGACGTGTATCTAGTATCTCGGTCAGAGATAATAGACACAGGTATGCCATGTAAGGCTACAATCTTATCAACGTATAACTGGGCTAACATGTCGGAGCTATAAGTGTCCTTGATGGGTAAGAAATGAGCTGACTTGGTCAGTCTATCAACTATAACCCATATTGTGTCATTTCCTTTTCTCGTCTTGGGTAACTTGGTAATAAAATCCATAGTTACACATTCCCACTTCCATTCGGGAAGTTCAGGCTGTTGTAGCAAGCCTGATGGCTTCTGATGCTCAGCTTTGACTTGCGCACAAGTCAAGCATTTGGCTACATAAGCGGCTACAGACTTTTTCAAGCCTATCCACCAATAATTTGCCTTTAGATCCTGATACATCTTATCAGCTCCCGGATGAACATAATATTTGGAACTATGGGCTTCCTGGAGGATAACATCTCGTAGTCCTCCATAAATTGGAATCCATATTCGTCCATTTAATCGTAAAATTTCGTCCTTGCTAAGAGTTAACTGCTCCTCAGTTACTCCTAGTTTTTCTTTAGGATAGTTAGCTTCCACACAGCTTCTCTCTGTGCAGCTAACAACCTTTCAATCAAATTATTCTTCACTTCAATGCTCTTGGCATTGATTCGGATGGGTTTCACCCTTTCCTTTCGACTTAAGGCATCGGCGACTACATTCGCCTTGCCGGGATGATATCTGATTTCACAATCATAATCATTTAAAGTCTCCATCCAACGGCGCTGCCTCATGTTTAATTCCTTCTGATTAAACAGATGTTGAAGGCTCTTATGATCAGAATAGATCACAAACTTGATACCATACAGATAATGCCTCCACAGTTTTAGTGCGAACACAACGGCACCCAGCTCCAAGTCATGGGTGGTGTAATTTTTCTCATGCACCTTTAACTGTCTTGAAGCATAGGCAATAACCTTGCCTTTCTGCATAAGCACACACCCCATGCCAGTGTGTGATGCATCGCAGTAAACTACGAACTCTTCGGTACCTTCAGGCAATGTTAGTACAGGAGTGTTGCTCAACTTTTGCTTCAGAATATCAAAGGACTCTTGCTGCTTAGGTCCCCAAACGAACTTTACTTCCTTCTTGGTCAAGGAAGTTAAGGGCGCAACAATCCTTGAAAAATTTTCAATGAAACGCCTGTAATATCCTGCTAACCCCAGGAAAACTACGAATCTCTGTGGGCGTCCTTGGCTCTTGCCAATTCATGAAAGCTTCTACTTTAGCGGGATCCACTTGGATACCACGCTCGCTGACAACATGTCCAAGGAATTGGACTTCTCGAAGCCAGAATTCGCACTTAGAGAATTTGGCATAGAGTTTCTCATGATGCAGGAGTTTGAGAATACAGCGAAGGTGTTTCTCATGGTCAGCTCGGTTCTTCGAGTAGATAAGAATGTCGTCGATGAAAACGATGACGAACTTGTCTAAATACGGCTTGCAAACGCGATTCATGAGATCCATGAACGCAGCCGGTGCATTTGTGAGCCCATAAGGCATCACTAGGAACTCATAATGACCATAACGAGTCCTAAATGCGGTTTTATGTACATCATCATCTCTGACTTTCAGTTGATGGTAGCCTGACCTCAAGTCAATCTTCGAGAAATAACTTGCCCCTTGTAACTGATCGAACAAATCATCGATCCTCGGCAAGGGATATCTATTCTTTATCGTGACCTTATTAAGCTCGCGATAATCGATGCACAGACGCATCGATCCGTCCTTCTTCTTGACAAACAGGACAGGTGCTCCCCAAGGAGACGAACTAGGTTTGATGAAACCTTTAGCTAGTAGTTCATCCAGTTGGGTCCTTAACTCCTTCATTTCGGTTGGTGCTAACCTGTAAGGTGCTCTGGCAACAGGTGCCGCTCCAGGGATGATATCGATCCTGAATTCCACTTGCCTATCTGGTGGCAAACCAGGTAGATCTTCAGGGAAAACTTCTGGGTATTCCGAAATGACGGGAATGTCTTCTATCTTCGGTTTGGGCTCATCAAAAATCACCTGTGCCATGTAGATGACACAACCCTTCTTTAGACATTTCGAAGACTTGAGCATAGTCACTTGCTCAGGCAATCCATACTGGGTATCTCCCCGAATGGTAAGTGATTCACCAGACGGAGTCTTTATCAACACTTGCTTTCTGTTGCAGACGATTTGGGCCTGGTTGTGAGATAACCAGTCCATACCCAATACTATGTTAAAACCGGCCAATTTAAAGGGAAGTAGAGATAGAGGAAAAGAGTGGTTCTTAATGGATATCACACATCCATCTAACACAGTGGAGACGGTTTCTATGGTGCCATCTGCTAGCTGTACCTTATAATTCACATTTAAGGTTTTGACAGGCATATTCAGCAATTTGCAAAATTTATGATCTACGAAATACTTATCAGCGCCCGAATAAAAAAATACTCTTGCAAAGATATCATTTACGAGGAAAGTACCTGTGATCACGTTATCGTCTAGCACTGCTTCTTTCGCATCCATCCTGAAGACTCTCGCATTGGTCTTCTTGGTCTCTTCAGGCTTCTTGGCGCTTTTAGGGCAGTTGGTTCTAATGTGCCCCTTCTCGTTGCAACTGTAGCAAGTTGCATCCTTTATCTTTTTGCAATCCAAGGTCTTGTGGTCCTTGGACTTGCATAACCCGCAAGCAACTGACTTCGACTGATTTTGCGAGTTTGATTCGAGTCTACACTTTCCAAAGTGATGTCTCTTGCAATTCTTGCACTTGGGCTTCTCACCAGACTGTTGCCCATCCTTCCTTGACTCAGACCCTCTCTTGTTGTCACCGTTTCCACGGTGCTTCTTGCCCGACCTTCGTGAAGTATCATCTTCACGCTTTCTCTTTTCAGCCTCTTTGTTCCTCAGCGATCTTTGTCGGACCGCATCCAGAGTAAGGGACAAAGAAATGTCAGCTACAGATCTAAAGGTCGCTGGCCGAGAGGCCTTTATGCTTGCCTTTATCTCAGGGGCTAACCCACCGATAAAACGATCTATTCTCTTTGGCTCCGGGGTTACCAGATACGGAACCAACCGGGACATTGTGTTGAAGCTCGTGAGGTAAGCTTGACAGTCAAGGTTCGTCATAACCAACGATAGAAAGTCGGTCTCGATCTTTTCAACCTCATGTTGAGGGCAGTAATTTTCCTTGATGAGAGAAATGAATTCCCCCCATGTCATACTGTATAAAACAGCCTTCCCCGAGGCCTGAACCAACGACCTCCACCAAGCCAGGGCCTCGCCCTTGAATGATTGTGAAACAAACTTCACCACATCTTTCTCTGCACAACCACTGATGTCCACCATGGTGTCCATCTCGTCTAACCAAGTCATGCAATCAACCGCGCCCTTCTCCCCAGTGAAATCTCGGGGTTTGCAAGATACAAAATATTTGTAGGTGCAACCCCTGGCGCGAGATGCATCAGTATACACTTTTTCTGGACGGACACTATTTTCATTGGATGAGTGATTATCATCGTCCTTTTTAGGCTTAGACGGTGGTTTGCTGTGAGATTTTGAGTGGGTTTTTGGCTTTGAGTGTGGTTTAGATATGGTTCTGCTCCGGGACTCAGTATACTCTTCGTACTGTCGATCCAGGGCTGCCTTAACAGCACCGTCGACAAGAGCTTTTAATTCAGCGCCCGTCAAATGAATCTGGGCATTATCATTTTCATCTTCTTTCGAGTGACTATTCATTTCATTAGGATCAGCCATTATAACTTGAATCTGCTACAGAAGATAACGAAAAATTTTATTTATGAGTTTATTATGGAATTGTCTTTTATGGCAATTCATTAACCATGGTAAACAGAGACCATATTTGGTTAATTTGTTACTCACTTTTTTATTTAGGATTTGAATATAACTTATCCTAATTACAATCAATATTGTTAGTGGCATAAAAGCCTAGTCACGAGGACATTTTTATAATATTAGCCGGGATTACAGAGAATCAAGGCATGAAGGTTCGAACCGTAGTCCTTTTACCCTTTCTGACAGGGAGTCATAGACTACAACTGCCTTTTGTCTTGTATGATAATAAATATGGCCCGTAGGCACTACACCACTAATGGATGTTTTATAAGTTTGGCCCGTAAGCACTACATCACTAATGGATGTCTAACAAGTTTGGCCCGTAGGCACTACATCACTAATGGATGTTTAATAAATGATCATCTTCATTGACGATTTAACCCATGGTTTACGAATCATTTATTTGGGTTTTGGAATCCTTAGAAGGATTCTTATATAAGAATGACGCGTGCGATTTTAACGAATCACATCTGCCATGAACGTTAACATGTTTACAGAGGTTAACAGGGAATCTGAATCTTTTAATCAGGTCTTACCATCTTGGCCGGGTCTTATAAAGACACCTGGCTAGGTTTCACTCTTAAGATTCTTTATTTAGGCAGATTTAAATTTAAAAGGAATGATTTTTGATCTATTTCATATATAATAATAACAAAAATGAAATTTATAACATAACATTCCATAGATTTCAAATATGATTACACGCTGCCCTAAACGGGACTTTTTAAATAAATAAATACCTACGCAGAGGTTTATAGAAAAACAAGTCCACGCAGGGACCAAATATAAGATAGATGTCCGCGCGGGGACTAAAAGATAAGTCCACGTAGGGACTGAAATACGATAAATGTCCACGCAGGGACTAAATTGCAAATACAACAATACATAAGGAGACTAATGATCTCGTTTCTTCCTCCCTTTTAGCAGGTTTGCTAGGCCCTTGAGAAATCCACGATTACTCTTACGTTCTTGTTCGAAGTCTCGTTCCACACGGTTTAAACGGTGGAGTATTTCTTCTTGCTCCGGAGGAGAAAAACGTGGCTGCTGCGACGGTTGCTGAACCGGAGGTCTAGGAGGTATTGGATACCCATGAGCTGAGTAATCTGGTCTCCAAGAGGTTCCATGGAGGGCATTGTAGTTAGCCGCTACCACGTATGGATCGGCATCATAGTTATAGTTGTAGTGCGTGTGAGTCGGTTGCTCAAACGGATTGTACGCGGTGGAGCCGCCCTACGCTGGTATAGGGTTATCATAGCCGAAAGGTGGCGGAGGTGGTGCAGAATTCACCTCTGCAGGGTGACCAGAAGGTTCCCCTAATTGTGGTTCTTCTTCAGGCACTGACGAAAATTGACTCGCACTCGAGTGGCGAGGGGTGCTGAAATGGAATTCCCCTCCTCGGGTGGACATCCATGCGCCTGATCATCTACGCCTTGGCGGATCTGGAATTATTAGTTGAACCGGTGGCGGTGGCGGTGGTGTAACTGCCACGAACCGCGAATCCTCAGAAGGATCCTGTTGTTGCTGTTGGCCGTGAGGCGAGAAATGATGAGATGGTGTAAAGTACCAATTACATTGGTCAAACCTTGCCTGGTAGCTGTCGGGACCTTGATAGGGTGTTCCATGAAAGGATGACCCATCAGAGATCTCAATTGGATGGTTGGGAGTACCCCTTGCAGGCTCAACGGGGTCTGTATCCTCGTCCATATCCACTGCATTATCTTTAGAAAAGTGATCCTCTGGTCCTAAAGGGTTATACCCTATTGGTTCTTGGACATAATCCGCTGGGTTGAATTGTCCTACGAAGAAAGGTGAAGGATCGCCATAAGAACGGTGCGAAGCAGATCGCTGGAGGGGTATGAATGATGGTTGAGGGTTATTGGGGTCATTTTCTGAGTTTGGTCCAAAAGAATGTCGGTATGAGGGTGTTGAACTATGCGAGGTAGAATGTCTCGCAGGTTCAAAGAGGTTTCTTGTTCGTCTCTGTGGTTCCTCACTTCTTGTACTGGAAGGAGCTCGCATGTTCGAAGGACCAGCCTCGTGATCATTGTGAGTGATCTGCCCTTTGCCTCTTCCTCCTCTTCCTCTTCTGATTGCTGGTGGCATAATTCCTGCTTTCAAAACTTTAAATAACAATAAACAATAAAAAGACAAACTGGAATAACAATTCGAATTTGTCCTATGTTCTTGTCTAGACTCAAGTATGTGCAATTGTGTAACTGGGATTAAACACAAAGGTTAGTGCTTAATTCACTCAGTGTTAGCTCTGATACCAACCTGTCACACCCCGATTTCCACGTGTCTCACCGGTGGGCCCGGTGGGGGATTTCCGTGACGTAGTTGGCAATAATATAGTCAAACCACACAATATATGAATGCACAGCGGAAGCATAAAGATAAATATATTTCAACCATTGTTTGCAATATCAAACGTATTGCGAATAGTCGAAAAGTATCCACAGGGGATCAAATAAAAATATAAGTTTTGTTCAACAGACGAAGGCATCTTAAGCTTGCGAGACTCTTTATGATGCTAAGGAGAATATCCAGCCAATTACGCATAGTACCTGCATTTAGTCTTTTTGGGAAAATACGTCAGTTTACACTGGTAAATACATTCAACCGGCACTTTTGAAAAATGTTTATTAAAATTGATTTGAATGCACAAGGCACAAACTCTTTTATAACTTGGGAGAATTATTTAAATATATAATCTCGTGAACGAATTACATGTTCCTTATGCGTTCAGTAGCCCGGATCAAGTACGGGTTAAAGATCAATAGACAAACCATATCAACTATATATGCACTGACGAGTGTACGCCTACACTCCGCGCTTAGGTCGTGGCCATTTCGTAAAATGATGCCAGGGATATCCGGGACATGGTCATTAACCCCCCCAAAGGCTTTTAAGTAACAAGACTGTTTAAACGAGCCGATCAAATTTATTCAATTACCCACTCAAGCGGTGGAGAATTTGATGCCCGATCAAGCGGTATACTATATACCGTAACCCAAGCCCGTATAACGGAAAATAAGTTAAAAGTATTTACCTTTGCAAGTATAAATCCTTAATCGAAATAAATTGCAGATAGCTTTTACTGGTCTCCTATTCTGGAATGAAGGTTTAAAATAACCTATTAGAATCCTAACGGGTCTTTAATTTAGCCGTAGCTTAGACCGGTCAGTTTCAACGAATAGTTACGGTTTAATCGCGTGAAAGGCAAAAACCGGGAATGGAATGTGATTTTGACCCAAAAAGTTTGAAGACTTGTTTTATATGGGTATAATAATCACACTCTGGATTTTGGGGTCAAAACAATATGGTTTGACCCGTTTCGGCTAGTTTATGTAAACTAGTTACATAAGCCGAATCGTGCGCGCAAATGGTGTAACGGGTAACCGTAAGAGTCCTACACTGGTTTCCTAAGTCAATATGCTTTAAAGAGGTTGTGGTATCAGTAGGATGCCTTCCCTAATGCCCGTAACGAGTTTAAGTTCATATTATGCCCCGTAGGGGTATTTCGGTCTTTTTAAAGATTATAAAAGAGGTTTCTGAGTTCTACAGGAAATATGAGTTCCCCGAACAGTTTATAAAGTCCAAAATACTTTATTTATTATTTAAAATCAGTAGCAACTGGAATCAGGTCAAAAGACTTTGTAGAACTCAAGTTATGGCCGAAAAGGGTATATTCGGTATTTACCGAACCGTTGCCATAACCGCAGGTTATGAGCAGGTTAAAAATAACTAAAAATCTTTAAAAATCTCAAAATATTATTTTACATCAGTGTGTAAAAGGTTTGGTGTCGAAATCTGGGTTTAGATAGGCGTTATGCTAATTGCGCTATTTAATTACTAAAGTTTCCGTAATTTGCGCTATTTAGCATAACTCCTATTCTGGACCTCGGATTGACGTGAAATTTTAGGGACATGCTTAGAAATCAGTAACCAAGGTTATGGTCCTTTCACATGTCCGAAATTCTCGTTTTAAATTAAAAAGGGCGTTACGGTCAACTTTTAAGCATTTAACGGAAATGTGTAAAAGACTCGGACAAACAACGAACCGGTCACAGAGGGTTGTACCATCATGTAACCTGGTCCTAAGAGAGTCCTAAGGCATATCTAAATCATACTTTAACGGGTCAGAACTGACGTCAATGCAAAAATCAAAGCTTTGCGACTTTCGGCTCCGAACCGGGTCAAAACAATTAATGGTCGGATCAACAAGCTTAGACTAGTTAATATACTTATTATCATGTTTTATGAGTGTTTAAACAGGTTACACACTATCTACATTACTGATTATGCAAGAAATCGCAAAATAGCATTTCTGTTGACTTTTTCTAAGCACGTTTGACTCGACATTCGGACTAGTTAGAGTGGGAATCAGAGGGTGCCCTTTTAGGGGTTTAAAGCCCACATGATTACCAACATATAACTACCTTTGATTCGACAAACCACTGGACCATTTGTGATTTATCGTGAAGTCAATCGTTAATTACGACGGATTGACTTTTAAGCTAAACTAAGCAAAAACTAAGCCACAAAAGGGTAGGCATACTTACAGAAGCTTGGTGCATGACTAAGGATGATAGAAGAATGCTTTAGAGCTCCAGAGAAGAACTAGAAGGCAGGTTTGAGGTGTGTTTCACAATGGAACACTACCATGCCTTTTATAGTGAAAAACTTAGCTCAAGATCATTACAACTCAACCTACAAGGGTTCATGGATGATCAGCAGGTGTCCCTGGGTGCTAGGGGGCATGTAGAGGGTGCCCATGCTTCAATTAATGCATCAATGATCGTTCACAAGCTCAAACATTGAATCTGTCCAAGTTTACTGCATCTGGGACTCGTACGCGGCCCGCATTAGGATTCAGGCCACTTGGACGCGGGCCGCATGAATCCTAAAGTCAGTAAACATATCTTCAACTGGCGCGCGGCCCGCATTAGCTCAACCATATCCTTAACGCGGCCCGCCTGAGGGTTAAATTCCAAGATTTTCAAATCTTTTGTAATGATTAACCTGACCTTTCGGTTTCGAAGGGGCAACTTTGCGATTTGGCCCTCGATTAATTACAATTAAGGGCCTTGTGACTTTTACCCGCATTGTTAAGTCCCCGGTTAGTTTAATTACTACCCGAAAAGCCTTAATTTTTATTGTTGACGCTTTTAACCCCTCGTATACGAATTTGATCATAACTTTCTCGTTTTAAAACGGAACTTCGCAGAATTTATATCGTATATTCTAGTGAGCGTATTTTACTGTTACAAAGCCTCGGGTTCGTCAAAGGGTCACTCAGAGGTATAAATTAAACATGTTGACACAATTAACCCTTGTAGCTTGTAATCTCTCACTTTCTTCCGCGTTTCGCTCCGTACGATCCATGATTTATTCGTTTGAAGGTACGAGCATCATTTAGGGTTACTATACAGTATATTTACCCTTCGTTGACATTTATAACCCTCGAATTTACATACTTTCAAGGTTTGTCAACTTTAGTCCTTTATTTAGTATTTAATACCACGTGTAAACTCATGACACGTGTCAACACATTATTGGACACAAAATTTCGAGGTGTTACAGCCCATTTCGACCAATGGCAAGGAAGCACTATTCCCTGCCATGGTAAATGTATATGTTGAAAATTTTCTATTGCTTTTGTATCTTGCTACCCTCTCACGTTTTTAGCATTGACACTTGCTACCTTTAACTTTCTAAAGTTTTGTAAAATGTCATTTTGACCCCTCGACTCGAGTTCCTAAAGTTTCAAGTTTACTATTCTTCAACTTAAAAAAAACACTATTTTATTACGTGTTTATTTTCATGTACGTGTCAATATAAGTTTATGTTGGTTTACACTTCGACGTAGATTTTGTTTAGGAATATGTCAGGTCAGATATAATATGTTTTGTGCTTAATTTTAGAGTAAATTACAAGTTTTCTCCTTTATGTTTACACCAAATTGCAGGCGCTGTCCTTTTTTCCAAAAGTTTACAGGCGGTGTCCTTAACCTTCCAAAAGTCTTGCACGTTATGTCCTTTAGGCCAAACACAATTAGATTTTTTGGTTAATTCTGGTCATGTGCCTTACTATGAGGTCATTTTTGTCATTTCATTATCCAGGGACTATTGTGCAAGTAACATATGTCTAAGGACTATTATGTACAAAAATTAAAAACATTAAAACAAAACAATTTGTCTCATCCTAACCCTAACCACACAAACAATCGTTCCCCGAACCCTCTGCATTCTTCCAATTCTTACCAACATCAACTTAAAACCCAAATTTCACACTAATTTACACTTTCATATCCAATCTTTCACCATAAAGCACCGATCTTTAGCGCCCAGATGTGTTGCGAATGGGGAAATCCGAGCCCCAATTGCCGATTAACCACCGTCAGAACCACCAGAATCAAAATGGGTCTTCGTTATTTTCTCAATGCTCGACGGGGTTTTCAAGATTTGCTCGATTTTTCAGTTCCAAGTGTGTTTTTATTTTGATTCTTGGTGTTGCGGTTTCTCTCTCTACGATCTTTTCGGTCTTTTATTTGCATCACCGACAATCTGGGTTTGATGCTAGTGGTTTGATTAAGGATGGAGGATTTGATGATTGGGCATATGGGTTTTATTGTGGTTGGGTTTAATGATGTTGAGTAGTTGAATTAGGGTTTTTCGTTGGGGGTTCCTGTTGATGATTTGCAAGATGAATTTAGGGTTTATGTAGCAGGGTCGGAAGACGAAGGACGGCGGTAGAGAGGAGAGAGAGAGAGAGTGGGGGCGGTGGCGGTGGCAGATGATGATGTTGACAGTGACGGTGGTGGCTGGTGGCACTGGCGGTGGTTGGGTAAGAGAGAGATATGGAGTGGGGTGGTGGATGGTGGTTGCAGGGTGGGGATGGTGGCTGAGGTGGTGGTTGATGGTGGTAGAGAGCTAGAGAGAGAGAGAGTTGTAGATAGAGAGAGAGTGGTGAATCTGATAATTGATTATATTCATGTATAAATAATAGTAATAATAATATTAGTATTTTTTAAAATATATCTTGTTTTAATTTATTAAATAATAATATTAAATATATAGGTAAAAAGACAAAAATAACCTTTGGTGAATAGATTTAGCCAAAAAAAATTATCTAAGTTAGGGCCAAAGGACATAAGGTGCAAGATTTTGAAACATTAAGTACAAAACTTGGCGACTTTTGCGCTAAAGGACAGCGCCTGCAATTTGATATAACATAAAGGACAAAACTTGTAATTTACTCTTAATTTTATGTGTGTTTTCAGCTGGTACGCCTTGTTGTAATTTATTTTTGTTTTCAAATGAGTCTGGTGTAACATGTAACACTAGGTGATACAAATTCGAGTTACTTTATGTTTAGAAGTCGCCGCAACGTAAAGTAAACTCAAATGTAGACAATTAAATAACTAACAATCAGTGGTGGACGCATAAACTTTTTTTCATGGGGTGCGAAAATTTTTAGGGGTAATTTGGTTATCGTTATATAAAAAAAATTCGATCCGGATTGGGTCGGGTCGGGTCGAAACAAAGTATTAGATAATATAGATGAGTTAAACGAGACACATATATTAAATTCACTAAGGTATAATAATTATCTTTTAACAATCCACCGTAAATAAATAAACAAGATCAGCAAATAAAAACACAAATTATAAAGAAAACAAACTTAAAAATGAGAAATTAAGAAAAACAGAAACCTTCTTTTTTTGTTATTATTATATATTTTAAATTTTACTAAAAATTTTGAAAAAGAAACGTGACACACTACACACCACTCAAACTTTTGCAACTAAGTTTTAATAGATTGGTAGAATTACAAAAATATCCATCAATAGAAAGTAGACTAACATAACAAATCTATCATCTTCTCCATCATGGTTGAACGGTATGTACGCAAACTAGTCGGAAAAATAGTCAGATTTTCAAAAGTTTATCAAAATTAGGTATCTTCTTAGAGGTTGGTTTCAAAAGTTCAACTCAAGGGGTGCGTTCACAAAATTTTATGGGGTGCCCTCAGGATTTTCACAGATATATAACACTAAATATTTTTTTTCCAAGGGGTACGGCCGTCCACCCACACGCATGAATAGGTCCGCCCTTGCTAAGAATGAAAACATTAAAAACTTTTAACCATCTTGTCATATTACAAATGGATGGTTGATGAATTACCTAGCCTAATTGTTCTACCACATTAGATATAAACCAACCAAGCAATATATCAGATGGTGACAACTTTTTTCTATATCATGTTCGGTTAGACTTTTTATATTGTTCGTGATTCTATGTTATATATCACTCATTATACATGGGAAGTAAAAGGAAATGGCATGCAATTGGACTATACAAAGGAAAGTAATAAGGGGGACGGAGTTGATCAGGGAGTCACATTCACCGATCGGTGAATGGATGTCAGGGTAAAATCGGTGAGCGGTGAGGGACTTGATCGGTGAGTATTTACCGAGTATTTGAAGAGGAGAGAGGTGGGAGGGTGGGGGAATTAATGGTGGGTCCTAACTCCTTCCAACCAATCACAAATTTATCTTTTAAAAAAAAATGTTTACCACTCTCCGTGTGTTTGACCATTATCAGTGATTGAGTGCAAAATAGGAAGTGAAGTGGAGACTTGACATGACATGATGTTATTGGTTAGAAAATTGTTTAAACACTCCCCCTTGGATGACTAGTTGACTACTCCCTCCACCGTAAGAGAAGTGGAATATACCGCTTGATCGCGAGAAGATTCCGAAAATTCTGCACCACAGAATAGTTATTATTATTGCACCCAAAAGATACCTCATTGACATTCAATTATTTATTTATTGGTATAATAGGTAACCAAGTCTTGACTTTGATAACTCATTATTTATTCTAAGAGTTAATTACAGAACTAGTTCATATGGGTTGATCTAATTACATTTCTATTGTCCAAGTTCAAAAAGTCACATGTTTTTTTTTATACTAAAGTTATTTAAGTAAAAATAACAAACCAGTGTTATGAATTTACATCGAGATAGATGGTAAACGGGCAACAAACTGTGCCGCTACCCTTTTTTGAATAGCAAAACTAAGTTTTTTTAAAAACTACGTCCACATATCTCGGGGTCATAACGTTACTATAATGTTTGAATTACATGGTATCATTTAGTAATAACGTTGAGTTTTAACACTAATTTTTGTTAAAGTTTGAATTACATGGTATCATTTCGTAATAAGGTTGAGTTTTAACACTAATTTTCGTTAAAGAATCAGTACAAACCAGAAGGACTACTAATATAGTTTATTCAAAATAACAAAAACAAAAATTATTAGAACCGAAACCCCCAACCATCTATGTACGGTTCGATGACCACAACAATCCATCACCATCTATGTACAATCTAATGACAATTTTCTCCCTGGCTAAAGATCTCTTATTTCTCTATCTTTCCATCTCCATCCCATAAGAATAAAATTGATATTCATTTCATTATTCTCACACAAACCCACCACATTCACTAGATTATCCACCGAACATAGTCACATAGAACCCTTCATATCTCGTTAGATTAAATATAGAGTAAACTGCAATTTTATCCCCTAGGGTTTAAGTCAATTGGCACTCTGACCCCCTTCCTGAAAAAAAATGCAATTTACCCCCCCCCCCCCAACATTGTTGTTATGTCGCAAGATTACCCCCTGTCGTCAAATAAGTTAACAGATCTGTTAAATGGAATGTAAAATGACTATGTTAACCTTTCATATTACCCCTCTATGGTTTGTTCTAAGCAAACGTATTACCCCCCCCCCCACTGTTAAATGACTAGATTGTCCTTTCTTATTACCCCCTATACTTTGTTGTAAGAAACAGTATTACCCCCCATTTTAAGTATTTCATTGGTTCCTTACCCCTGCAGTAACCAAAACCCTTCCTGCCAAAAAGGCTTGACCAGCCAAAGTCAAATGATGCAGAAACTAAGTGTAAAACCTGGTATTTGAATCTGATAGTGCACATAAACTAACTAATTGCCTAACCTGCTGCAAATGGACTTTGGTAAATGCCTAACCTGCTGCAAATGCTCATTTAACCTGCTCAAACATGCTGAAAATGAATCTGCTGCACAAATTAGAATCTAACCTGCTTAATTTTACCCCCTGCTGCACAAACTAAATGCCATATTTGATATAATACCCTGCTGCAACTGCAAATATATACAAATGCACTTTAACCGGGCAACCAGATAATGCTAGGTGAAAGACAATTGCCAACAGAAATCACCCAAACTCAAATGGCTGTACAACTAGAGCTTGAACCCAAATGAAAGACCAACATTTTTCGTGTCAAATGTTATGACCCAATCAATATACTTGTGTAATTCCTGTTAAACAATACTGAGTGCATCAGTGCTACAATCACAATCCTTAGAAAGCTACAAACTTTACACAATTACACTTATGTCCCTCCACACCATGAGATCTTATGAAAATATGTAACACATATGTGATAAAAGACAGACATCATGTTTACCAGCTATATATTACCTCTATTGAAACAAGTAAATTATGTTACTAATCAAGTTTATGCTTAACAAAAGCCGAATTATATAATTAACAACTATCAAATCAAAATCAATATAGAAGGACTGAGTGCCAAAATGTTATGCAAATGCACATTATAACTAGGCATTAGATCACAATTTGTTGTTCAACATTATCGGTATCAAAACATTAATATATACAATTATCATACATATTAAACCAAAAGATCCTAAAGTCAGACTACGTAAATAGATTATATATTACAGTTCAACTAGGCAACCATTTCCTGCTGAGGGGGAAACTGGAAGTGCAGGAAAGGGCGGCCTCGCATTTTCACCACCAAGGAGACCACAATCGATCGTAGTGAAACACGAATCCCCATGTCCACTGCAAACATAGAAAGAAACACATACATCAAAATGATCCTTGTTCAATGATCCATATTCAATAACCCCTGTTTTTTTCAATAACCCATGTTCAATAACACTTGTTCAATAACCTGACATTACTTGTTCAATAACCTGAAATTACTTGTTCAATAACCACAATACTTGTTTGATTTTACCTGACAAGTGCGAGAAGACTTCTCGCATGGTAGATGTGATCGGCATTATGCTGGAACTGAGGTGAGTTGAGAGTCGGTGGTGGAAGGAAGGTCGCGAGCTGATTCTGATCGCCTGTGGTGGTGGAGGTGGAAGTAATGTCTGATCGCCAGTGGTGGTGGATGCTCAACTCATTCTGATCACCGGCGCGGTTGAAGGTGGAAGGTGTGGGGGATCGCCGGCGGTGTGGTGGAAGGTGTGGGGGAGTGGTGGGGAAGCTTAGGGGGTAAGGTTGTTTTTTCACATAATATATAGTGTGTTTCTTTTATATTTGACACAAAACCAAGTGCAAATGACCAAAATACCCTTACCTATAACAGTCAAACAACCGTTGACTGTTAACACGAGTAATCTTGCGACATAACAACAATGTTTTGGGGGGGGGGGTAAATTGCAATTTTTCCATGAAAGGGGTCAGAGTGCCAATTGGCTTAAACCCCAGGAGGTAAAATTGCAGTTTACTCTTAATATATATCATATGTATTTAATCATGTAGCAAACATTATCATTTATATTATGTTGGATCAGAATAATAAGAGTAAAATACAATTTGTCACCCTGTGGTTTGGTCCAGATTGTAATCTGACACCCTATCTTTCACTTTTTGTCAAATGAAACTCTGTGGTGGACATTCCATCACTTATTGCATCTAGTCATTAGTCACTATTATACCCTCATCTACATTACATATCCCTGCAGCTCTATCTCTACCACTCTCTCCCTCTCTCTGCAACTCTCTCTCTCTCTCTCTCTCTTTCTCTCTCTCTCTCTCTCTCTCACTCAGACTTCACCACCACCCACCCTCTCTCCGGCCACCACCCACCCCACCTTAGTCCTCACCGCAAAGCCGATTCAGCTTTACTTTATTATAATTACAACTCTTCTCTTGATAGTGAGGAGGTTTGTTTTTGTATTGTTGAAGTTGAAGAAATTAATCAATAAGCCCCATGTTTTCTGTAATTGACTATGTCGGAAAGATTGTTCATCTCATCATCAGTCGTGAACATTTGACCTTCCGTTTCCTGAAATATAGAATAAACACATTAGATGTAAACCGATTAATAATCCACAAAAAGTAGTCAGTAAAGTGTTACTTACAAGTTATGAAAACCATTCTTGTGCTAATTCCATTACTATTAGACAACTTAATATGTTCAACTCAAGAGTAACCTGCAAATAAACAACTTGATTAATATTGTTACATCAACAGATGATGGATAATTTGAAAGACAAACTTCAGGGTTCTTGAAGATAGTTACACCAACATATGACAAGGTTCTAGAGGTTTTGAACAACCATTCTATCCGTTCCTAAGAAAACTAACAATGAAAGCCTAATCACAATTCCTAAATAGGATAACCAAATTAAACAAAAATCACTCTGGTCCGGTAATGAGAAGTGAAAGTGTTAAGAAACTTTTTTTAAGTGTTGAAGAAAAATGATGAAGAAAATCTGATCAGATTTGATGATGACAAAGTCAACAGGTCACAATGAATAAAGATATATGACAATTGGATGAAAGAAAGAAGAGCATCGTCATCAAATAGATCAGAAAGTCATCCTCAACATGAAAGGAAGATCAGATAAAAGGAATCTGTTGTTTCCGATGATAAATCTCGTTGGCTCATGTAATCCTTCCTGAAGAACAGATGATACAAAGCCAAAACTGGTTCTGCAACAACTGATCCTAATAACAGTGCTTTGGACTCCTTTTCCCTCCAATGGCTGTGGCATCCAACATCTGATGATTTCTATAGTCTGTTGATCACTAAAACCTGTTACACACAAAGCTCCGCTGAAGTACAAAGTCTGTTGAAGACCTATCATCTGTTGAAGTCAAAGAACTGCTGGAAGTTAAAGGCCTGATCAACCTTTATGGAAAGCACTGCTTAGTCTTCATGAGTGGTTGTGCCCATCAGTGGATAACTTCATCAGTAGTTAGTTAATTAGTGTCTTAATGTAACAATGTTTGTAATTAGCAGTGTTTAGAGGTTGTTAAGATTATTAGCTGTCATTGTCTAGGTGATGTCAGTGAAGACGCCACAATGTTTAGGATTGTACTATAAATAGACAGTGTCTGTACTGTTTTATTAGCTCTTGCACACACTTTGCATCTTATACAAACTAACATTGTGAGCTCAGGCTGAGGGGAGAAAGTGTTCATGCATACATTGAATATTTTGTAATGAAATCATTTGACACAAAGTATAAATGATCAAAGCTTTTCTTTCCTTGTTTATGTTATAAAGTTTTTCATTCATTCCGCTGCAAATTATTCCTCTGTTTATCTTCTTTCATTGTTCATCTTATAAAAACAACATAAACAGGTAAACTCAGATACTAACAATTGGTATCAGAGGATAGGTCAGTCAAATTCGATTTAACAATCAATTTAACATAAAAGATCAGCTCAATTTCATTGATACTTTGTTGTTCGTATTTGTTGAAAAACAGAGTACAAGTGTAATCACGTTCAAAGTTGATTATTCAAAAACTCTGTAAAACAACTAAGATGTCTTCACAATCATAAGATCCTCACAACACCGGCACACTCTACAAGCCAACTATGCTTGTCAGATCTGAATACAATATCTGGCAATATAGGATGAGCCATGTGTTAGCACAACAAAACACCGGTTGCTGGAAGTCTGCCATCTTTGGACCTCATGTTCCAATGGTGCCAAGTGAAGAGGATCCCAAGGTCCAAGTACCTAAAAGTCCTGAAAATTACTCTGAGCGGGATTTTTAGAGGTTGAGTTAGATGCTAAGGCATTCATTATAGTGGCCACAGCACTACCCAATTACATATATGATGGCCTGTTACACTGTAACAGTGCTAAAGAGCTATAGGATGCACTCAAAGAGCAATTTGGTGGGACAAAAGAGGTTATTGAAAACAACAGAGAGGTGTTAAACCAATAATATGAAACGTTTTGTCATGTTAAGGGAGAGTCATTAACACAGCAATTTAAAAGGTTTAGTTGTCTGATTAGTGAGCTAAAACTAGTTAATGTTGAATATGCTAAATCCGCTTTAAATAGTAGGTTTCTTAGATCATTGCCATAAAAGTGGGACACTATAGCCTTTGTTACTAGAAATTCTATGGGGTTCAAGGATTTAAGTCTGACCCAACTTCATGATAGGCTTCTCACATATGAAAGAGAGCTGAACCAGAAAAAGAAGTTGCAGAAATCTGGAAAAGTGGCTGATGATTACTCTTTTAGTAACACAACAGTTTTAGGTCAGGAAGAGTTATTTGGTGGTAGTAAGGACCAGAGTTATGATCACTATATTAACATAACTGCAGGAGGAGCCTTCAACTCTGAGCCTTACTCACCCAATTATGCTTTCACAGCTAATGGGGAAAACCAGATCTCTAATAACTTATCCTTTTAACTAAATGATTAACATAACTGCAGGAGGAGCCTTCAACTCTGAGCCTTACTCACCCAATTATGCTTTCACAGCTAATGGGGAAAACCAGATCTCTAATAACTTATCGTTTTAACTAAATGACCTTCAACATTTTGATCCCAAAGATCTAGAAGAGATGGACATTTTGCATCAGCTTGCCTTGTTAAGTGTCAGAACAAGCAATTTTTATAAAAGGACTGGTAGAAAGTTTCTAGGATTGCATGGGAACTTGAATGTGGGGTTGGATAAGTCAAAAATCAAGTGCTACAAGTGTAATAGGCTTGGTCACTTTGTTAGGGAATGTAGGAATCAAAACAATGGACCAATTATCACTCGCCCTAGCCCAAGACCTCAAAACACTCAAAGCACTGTGCATTATTACCAATATACCCCTGCTCCTCATATGCAAAACACTGCCCAATTTGCACATCCTGTAAACACTGTTCCTGTGCAGTATGTCCAAACCACTGTTCCACATATTCAGCATGTTCAAGCCCCTGCAACTCAGGTTCAAGTGCAAACTGCACCACAACAAACTGCATAAACATTTGCTCCAGCAGAGGCCAGTCAACAGAGTTTCTTTACACAGGGCTTTGTTGATTGGAGTAGTATGCCTGATGACTTAACTGATGAAAACTTTGCTCTAATTGCTAATCGTAATGTTATTCCTAATGAATTTTTTATGGCATTAGAGTCAATACCAGAAGGGCAGGAATCTGAGGAAGTGGAGTCCAGATCTGATGAGGTGGAAGAAATTGCTAAAACAGTGGTTACAGCTGTTGTTGGTGAACAGATGTCAGGAGAGAAGGAAACTGAACCTCTGTTGGAACCTCTTGCTGATCCATGGGATGCTAGTGTTTGTGAGAATGAATATGACTGTGCCATGATGGCTGCAGCTAAGGTATCACCTCAGATCTTAAAAGATTTATGTTCAGATAAATGCATTATTGCTTTTGCTAACATAAAAGAGGTGAATGAAAACCTTAGAAACAAGATTTTAAAAGATGAAGTGCAATTTGAAAAAAAACTTTTAAAGAGTTGAAAAACAAATTGTTTGACAAAGAAACTGAAATCGGCAGCTTGAAACATAAACACAACATAACCAAAGACCAACTCCAAACTATGGTAGAAAAATACCAAGTTTGCAAAAAGGAGCTTGAATCCACCCAAATCACTTGTGAAAAATGGGTGGAGTCTTGTAAAGGTTATGAACTGATGTTGGAAAAGCAGATCAAGAGCAATGTAAAGTTTGGCATTGGCTTTAGAAAACATGACTAAACTGAAAACACTGCTGAAATTGAATCTGGCTGAATTGAAGTTATCCCCACAAACATGGCTGGTCAAGAGATAAAAGTCATAGATAAAAATGGAAACAAAAGCATTTTAGAAAAACCAGAGGAGTCATCAACCTTTGAAGAGATAGAAAATAATCAATTCAAACCGACCTGGTCTGATGAATGTGACATCTTTGAAAACTTTAAGCCAATGGATTTTTCCACAATTGAGGTTGTCAAAGCTGTCACACCCCAACCAATGGCGGAAACATCGGGGCATGGCATTGAGCGAAACAGATTGTCCATGAGTATCCATAACAACTATTAATTACCAGATATTTAAACGTCATGTCCCATACCATAACATATCCAAATAAAACAGTTATTACAAACATTTGTCTCAAAAACAAAACATTTTTCTGACAACTCAGATTTAGCGTGACACAACTAGACCCCTAGCTTGATTCACCAAAGCACAGCATTCCTAGCATCTTAAGCACCTGTCACATACGTTAAAATAAAGTTAATACACATAGGTGAGCATACAAGTTTGATAGTATAATAGATTTCGAAATCGTTTACGCATAACCAGCATGTAACATGTAGCAAAGTGAAGGCTAGTAGGTTATCGACAATGAAATACGCACAAACGTGACTGCGAGTTGTAGAATGCGCAACACATATCCCCACTGGGACACGTGAAGTAAAGCCCTTAACAACCCCTGTCCACGACAGGTGCTGAGTCCAAACTGTAGTACTATCGTTGCTAAGGTGTCAGGCAACAATCACTGTGTTAACATAACATACAAGCATTCATCGAATAACACGTAACATGCAGTAACGGTCAGCGTATAAATAGTGTTTGCGTTGTGTGTCGATTATGATTTGAATAAGTAACATATGTAACACCCAAAAGTGCGTAAAGCAAAAAGGGTTCGAGTATACTCACAGATAGCGTTTAGTAACTAAACACTCTCTTGTATTGAAGGGAGCACTGGAAAGTTAGCCTGATTACAGAACGATAGCATAAGCGATTGAACGACGCATTAAACGGTGAAAAGTGACTAAGTGACGAATGGTAATCCGAGCGGATGGCGACCTGATCGGATGGTCATTCGATTGGATGTCAATCCGTTCGGATGGTCATCCGATCGGATGGCCATTCGGGCGGATTGACATTCGTTTAGGATGGATGTGTTTGTGTATGATGGCTTTGAAGTTTTTGTTGTAGCATTTTGAAAATAGAGAAGTATCTCTACCTTTCAGATCGTTCGATCGGAAGGCGATCCGATCGGCGAGACATTTCTAGTGAGAACAAGTTCACAGCAGGATGGTCATTCGATCGGATAGTCTTCCGATCGGATGGCAATCCATTATAAACTGTTGATCTTTGAAAATTACAAAAAGTTTAAGTGTTGGAGATCCAAACGTCACCCAGTCAGATTGTCGTTCGATCGGATGGCAATCCGATCGGACGACAATCCGTTCGATATTCAGATCGCTTGAAAGTTTTGGAAATGATTAAGTATGGAAGCTCAAGTGCAATCCGATCGAATTGTCGTTCGATCGGATGGCAATCCGATCGGACGGCAATCCATCCCAACGATCTGATCGTTTTGCAAACTTGGAATTTTGTTAAGTTTGATAGTTTTGTGGTTTGATCGAGACACTATGACAACGTGCTAAACAATGGAACCACGTCAAGTCCAAGTCGTTCGACCGAAGTGGGAACCACCACCAGTCCGATCAGTTTACTGTTCGTGTCTGTTGTTGATGTTCAACCCGAAATCGGTTGTCTCTTTGATAGGAAAACAGATCTCGGGCCGACACTTCACTAGAACGAGTAGAAGGCTTGAATGAGTTCCGATTCTATCGGTTTTGAGTGCATTGAGTGTAAAAGAGTTGAAAGAAGTTGTGAAACCATCATTCAATCCTTTTAACCTTGAAAACGTTTAGATCTAGGTGAAAATAGTGTTCAATCATGTGGAAATCCTTCAGATCTGAGTTATTCTTGGTGGAATGAAGCCAAACCTTGATGTTCATAAGAACTCCATGATGATATCATTCTTGAACACCTCAAATCCGTTGATTTTACAGTTAAAAGTTAAGATTCAAAGGTGAAAATGATGAAGAAGTGTGTTTAGATCATAGATGTATAAGATTTGAGGAAGAAACTTACAAGAATTGCGAGAAATCCAAGGAAAAGTAGGCTGGAGGAGCTGGTCGCACGAGAGAGCTGTCACATCAATGTTGGTGAAGTGACAGGGGTATATATAAGTTGCCAAAAGAGGAAAGAGTGCATAGGTGTGGGATCGGATGGCACTTCGATCGGATGGTCATCCGTCCAGATAACCATTTGATTGAATGGTCATTCGATCGAAGTGGTCCGGCGAGTTGAGTTTCAGCGTTTCGTTTTGCATTTTGAACGTTGTGATGCGTTTAAGCGAGTGTCGATTTAGCGATGCTATAGATTAATAATTAGTCACACACAAATACTATATCTAACATACAATCAACATAAATAACTTGCATTTAGCATTTGCGATTCAATTGCGTTGCGATAGAGATGCGATTGCATTTTCGATTAATCACCACAAACATATCATCTACACACGTAAAACAATATACAGAACCTATAATTCAAGTTGCGAATGCGATTGCGATGCGATTTGCGATAGAGCGATAATAGATTAGCAATAAACATCGATTAAACCTCGATTATTATATATACTCCACATAATACAACTAAAGCAAATAAATAATAGAATTCAATTACAAGTCAATGAAGTCAAATTAATAGTTAAGCAAGGAGTGACAGATCGCAATTAGCAATCTTTTGTTCCTTTGACTTTGACTTGTACTTTGACTTTTGGAAACACGGGGTGTTACAGACTCCCCTAGTTTAGGGAATTTCATCCCGAAATTAAGGCATAGGCGTAACAAACAACTGTGGATACTTCGCCTTCATGTCACTTTCGAGTTCCCATGTGAACTCTGCGCCTCGTTTGCCTTCCCAGCGAATTTTCACAATGGGAATGCGTGAGCGTCTGAGATTCTTGGTTTCTCGATCGATGATCTCGACAGGCTTCTCCACGAATTGTAATGTTTCGTCCACTTGTAGATCCTCAAGTGGTACTTGTAAATCCTGCTCGGCCAGGCACTTTCTAAGGTTCGATACATGGAAAGTCGGGTGGACGTTGCTAAGTTCTTCCAGTAGTTCGAGTCAGTAGGCCACTTTGCCGATCCTTTCCAGAATCTTAAAGGGTCCAACATATCGAGGCGCGAGCTTTCCTTTCTTGCCAAATCTGATCACACCCTTCCAAGGTGAAACCTTTAGGAATACGTGATCGCCAACGTCAAATTCAGGGGGCTTGCGGCGTCTATCAGCGTAACTTTTCTGACGTCTCCGAGCTTTCAGCAGATTGTCTCAAATTTGGAGGATCTTGTCAGTCATTTCTTGCAGCAGTTTAGGACCAGTTATTTGCGCATCTCCGAACTCATGCCACACAATTGGCGATCGACATTTTCTTCCGTATAATGCCTCAAATGGTGCCATTTGTATGCTAGAATGATAACTGTTATTGTACGAGAATTCGACTAAAGGTAAGTGCGCGTCCCAATTACCACCGAAATCTATGACACACGAGCGAAGCATGTCTTCAAGGGTACGAATCGTTCTTTCAGTCCGACCATCGGTTTGGGGATGGAAAGCGGTACTTAGATTAAGTGTAGTACTGAGAGCAGATTGAAACGTTTCCCAAAGACGCGAGGTAAACCGACCATCACGGTCACAGATGATGTCGCGAGGCGTCCCGTGTCGACAAATGATCTCGTCGGTGTAGATTCGGGCTAATTTTTCTACCTTAAAGTCTTTTCTTATTGGGAGAAAATGAGCAGATTTAGTCAAATGGTCAATGACAACCCATATGCTGTCGTGACCTGATGGCATGCGCGGAAGTTTTGTTATGAAGTCCATAGCTATACTCTCCCATTTCCACATAGGGATCTCGGGTTGGACGAGTAAGCCAGAGGGTCTTTGCTATTCGGCCTTGACATTCGAGCAAGTCAGGCACTTCGAAACATAGATAGCGATATCTTTCTTCATGCCGGGCCACCAGTACTTGTAGCGAAGGTCCTAGTACATCTTATCCGCACTGAGATGAATAGAATATCGAGACTTGTGAGCTTCGTCCAACAGAATTTGTCGTAAATTGGTACGCTTGGGGATCCAAATTCGGTCTAGATAATGGAATATACCATTCGGTTTATTCCCTAGCTGAGTGCCATCGTTAAGAATCCTTTCCTTCTTCAAGGTGCGTTCGGTGTAACAAGCATGCTGAGTGTCACGGATAAGAGTTTCGAGATGGTGCTGGGATTGGATATTACGAACGCTATGCAAATTGCTTCATCTGCTTAGAGCATCGGCAACGACATTTGCTTTGCCAGGGTGATAACGAATCTGACAGTCGTAATCGTTGAGAAGTTCAACCCATCGGCGTTGGCGCATATTCAGTTCTTTTTAGCTGAGGATGTGTTGTAGACTTTTATGGTCCGTGAAGACCGTACACTTGGTACCATAAAGGTAGTGTCGCCAGATCTTCAACGCAAAAACAACCGCGCCTAGCTCGAGGTCGTGGGTTGTATAGTTCTTCTCATGGATCTTGAGCTGACGAGAGGCGTAAGCGATAACCTTGTCCCGTTGCATGAGAACACAACCGAGACCAAGTTTCGAGGCATCACAATAAACAACGAAGTCATCGTTTCCATCGGGCATAGCGAGAACAAGAGCATTGCAGAGCATATGCTTTAGAGTTTGAAAGGCAGTCTCTTGTTCGGTTCCCCAAACAAAAGGCTTGTCTTTATGCGTCAAGGAAGTAAGCGAGACAACGATTTTCGAGAAGTCAGCAATGAATCGACGGTAATAGCCCGCCAATCCGAGGAACGAACGAACATTGGATGGTGATTTTGGAGTTACCCAGCTCTTAACAGCTTCAATCTTCGCGGGGTCGACATGAATACCTTGACTATTGACAATGTGACTGAGGAATTGACCTCCTCTAGCCAAAATTCACAGTTGAACTTAGCAGAGAGACGATTCCCCTGGAGTAGCTCGAGAACCAAATGTAGATGCTGCGCGTGTTCGGTTTTTCGACTTTGAATAGATAAGGATGTCATCGATGAATACGATGACAAAGCGGTCAATAAATGGTTTACACACGCGATTCATCAAATCAATGAAAACCGCGGGTGCATTGGTTAAACCAAAGGGCATTACGACGAATTCATAATGGCCATATCGGGTTCGGAAAGCGGTTTTCAGTATATCTTCTTCCTGAATGCGTAACTGGTGATAGCCTGAGCGCAAATGAATCTTCGAAAAGCATGTAGCACCTTGCAGTTGATCAAACAAATCATCAATTCGGGGCAGAGGATAGCAATTCTTGATAGTCATCTTATTCAACTCCCTATAATCGATGCACATCCAGAATGACCCATCCTTCTTTTTGACAAAAAGGACTGGTGCGCCCCAAGGAGAGGTGCTAGGGCGAATAAAGCCTTTGTCAAGCAATTCCTGGAGTTGACTCGAGAGTTCACGCATTTCGGGCGAAGCGAGGCGATAAGGGGATTTAGCAACAGGGTTGGCTCTAGGAATGAGGTCAATACGAAAGTCGATATCACGACTCGGGGGTAAACTAGGTAAATCATCAGGAAAGATGTCAGGAAAATCACGAACCACAGGCACCTTGTCTATTGCCTTAACTTCCTTTTTCTCTGCTACTACAATGTGCGCCAAGAAAGCTCGGTATTCCTTGTGGAGATACTTGGTAGCCTGGAAACACGACATGAGTTGGAGTTTCTTCGATGCGACTTCACCGTAAACACACAATTGATCACCATTAGCGAGTGAGAAATGAATCATCTTATCGAAGTAAACAACTTCAGCACGATTTTCTTGAATAAATTCCTTGCCTACTATGACGTCAAAACTACCGAGCTGCATCGGAATAAGGTCGATAGGCAAAACGTGATTGTTGAGTTCAAGTGTACCATCACGAAGAACAGAATTGACAGCGATGGTTCTTCCAGTGGCAACTTCAACATCGAACGTCGAGGGGAGATGGGCGCGCTTACGATTAAGGAGCTTTTCGAATTCAAATGATACAAAACAGTTACCAACTCCAGTATCAAATAAACACGAAGCATATATACCATTCACAAGGAACGTACCATTAACCACGTTGTTATCTGCTTGAGCCTGGCATGCATTGATGTTGATAGCACATCCGCGGGCTGCCGGTTGCTGCTGCTGCTGAGGCTGCTGCTGTTGATGTTGAGGCTGCTGCTGCCGTGGCTCTTGCTTCACCACTCTATTGGGGCATATGTTTGCAAAGTGGTTGGGATCACCACATGCAAAGCAAGCGTGGATCGCGGGTGCAGGAGCTTGTTGGCCTTGAGGAGGAGGAAGGAGCGCTTGTGCTGCAGGAGCTTAACCTTGAGCTAGAGCTTGACGTGGACTTGTACGACAATTAGCAGTAAAGTGGCCGTACATGTTGCATTGAACACAGTATCTGCAAGCAATCCCCACGGGATGATGATAGTACAGGTTGGGCAAGCCGGGTAAGGACCAGTATATGCACGCTTGGCCTGCGGTGCATGGGTTACCGGTGCCGCTGCTGGGCGGTTTTGGGGTTGCGGTTGAGCGGGTACGGCTTGAAGCGGAGCGGCAGCTGTCACATCGCAATTTTTTCTACTGTTGTTGTTCTTTATCTTGCGGGGGGAGGGCTTTGAAGACTACGGTGTGGCGGCGGTTTCAGCGGTGGGAGCGGCGGTTGCTTGATGAACGCTCTTTGGAGTGTTCTTGAAGTACCCAGCAAGAACTCGCTTGTCGTTTATCTCAGCAGCGAGTAGGTAGGTTTCTTCAATTGTTGCTGTCTTCGCGGCTTGCACGAAGTCAGCAACACAGTCCGATAGAGCTCGGATATACTTCTTGATCGTCATGTCAGGTGTTGCCACCTGGCCAGGACAGATGATACTCAGCTGTTTGAAGCGCGCAGTAAGACCAGCGTTATCGCCACCGTCTTGCTTGATATGCCAGAACTCATTCTCCAACTTTTGAAGCTCATGAGGCGGGCAAAAATCCTTCATCATGAGGTCTTTCAGCTCCTCCCAAGTGAACCCAAAGGCTACATCATTCCCACGTTTGTTCCTTTCGGTCGTCCACCACTCCAGAGCCCTGGACTAGAAGACACCGGTAGCGTTGACAGTTCGTAGGTGTTCCGGACATCCGCTTTGACGGAGCGTGACCTCGATCGAATCTGTCGCAACCCCCGTCCCCTAACAACCCGGGAACGGGCGGCCGGGACTAGTTTCAGTGGTATCGGTATTCATCATTTTGGCAGCGGAAATTACATCAGGATCGTAGTTAGGAAATATTTTATCAGAGTAAAATACCACACTTTTATAATATTAAACACATGGGAAAATCCCAAGTATCTATTACACACATTTTCATAGGGATGAACCCTATTTTATTTAATAAAACATCTCTTTTATTTAAGGTAACTTTATAGCCACTTTTCCAAGCCTTCAGTGGTGTCTAGCTATTTGGCTTTCACATTTTGTTACCTGAAACGCGTTTAAAAACATTTTCTCAGTGGGAAATACTGGTGAGTGAATCTCAGTTTAATCAAGTTAAGTAAAACCATTGTACAGTATTGATGGCGGTCGCACAATTACATTTGTTTCCATCTACTTTAATTACCACCCACGGTACTGTCAACCCGACTTGTGGTCATGTTACTACTCACAATGTAGTAACAAATTTTGTATACAAAGCCCCAACATACCGACGATAATTGTAGAACACAAATACTGAATCATTATTTAATATAATGTAAATCATTTGAGGTTTTGTAAAAACAGTTTGCAAAATGGAGATTACTCACATTGTTGTCTTAGGGTTTTCCTTAAGGATTTCCTGGTGCTTCTCTATTAAATACAGAAATGCACACGCGTTAGTATAATAACCCAATATTTACATTAGTAATACCCTCCCCGAGACGGCATTCCAACGACTACATCGGGTAGAACTAGGACAGCCGTTACGGAACCCTGGATCAATCGGGCAGCGTATCTAATACGTAAACGGGGTTATGATACTTACAACGAGGCAGAACTTCGTTATTTAGGGGGGGTATTATGCCCGAGTATAATGTATACTACGTAGAAATTAAGAGAGAAAGTGAAAGACTGAACGAATTGAATTTGAAACTGATCGACCATATTTATAGTTGTGATCCATCCATCTCTCGCGCCCCACGTAGAACTAGAGGGGATCTTACGCGGCCTGCGACATAGGGTCCGTAGGGCCTAGCTTGGTCAGCTCACCGCTGTAGACTCGACGCGTGTTAGCCACGTGGAAGCACCGGGCTGCACCTCACGTCCACTCTCTCGCGGCCTGCGTAAGACCAGGGGTAGGTCTTCGCGGCCCGCCACAGCCCAAAAAACTTGGTGTTTAGTTAAATTTAATAAAAATAAAGGTATTCGGGGCCTGTTTTCGTATACAGGGTGTATTTTAGGACGTATTGGGATATTATAATTATTCTTAGGGTGTCGAAAAATTTAGGAGGGTTGTTATATCCTTCCCACCTTGTTTTAGAACTCGTCCTCGAGGTCTACTGGAATAAATGCGGGTATTTCCTTTGCATTTCCGATTCAAACTCCCAAGTGTACTCTGGTCCTCATTTGGAGTCCCACTTCACTTTGATCAGAACTAATCTTTTGTGTTTGAGATTCTTGACTTTCTTATCTTCGATCTGTAGGGGTCTTTCCACAAACTTCGAGTTTTTCATTTACCTCTTTATCCTTAAGAGGTACTACCAGTGATTCATTAGCTAAGCATTTCTTGAGATTTGATATATGAAATACGTCATGTTTTCCTGCCATTTCCTCTGGCAGTTGTAGCTGATAAGCTACAGGTCCGATTTTTCTAACAATTTCAAAAGGTCCAACATACCTGGGGCTTAGCTTTCCTCTTTTGATGAATCTTACCACTCCTTTCCAAGGAGAAACTTTCAATAGTACCTTGTCTCCTACTTGAAATTCCAACGACTTTCGCCTGTTATCTGCATAACTCTTCTGTCGGTCACGTGCTGCTTTCAGTCGTTCCTTGACTTGGATAATCTTGTCGGTCGTTTCTTGTACTATCTCTGGTCCAGACAATTGTTTCTCTCCAATTTCTGCCCAACAGACTGGCGTTCGGCACTTTCGTCCATAAAATGCTCCGAATGGTGCAACATTAATACTTGTATGATAGCTGTTATTGTAAGAAAATTCTATTAATGGTAAGTGATCGTCCCAATTACCTCCGAAATCAATTACACAAGCTCTAAGCATATCTTCCATTGTCTGAATTATCCTTTCGCTTTGCCCGTCCGTTTGAAGATGATAAGCGGTGCTTAGATTCAACTTGGTTCCCATTGCTTTTTGGAAACTTGCCCAAAAATGAGAGGTAAAGTGGCTATCTCTATCAGAAACAATTGATAAAGGAATTCCATGTAATGAAACTATTTCATTTACATACAACTTAGCTAATTGTTCCATACTGAAGGTTTCCTTCATTGGTAGGAAATGAGCTGACTTAGTTAGTCTGTCTACAATCACCCAGATTGTATCATTACCTTTCCTTATTTTGGGTAGCTTAGTAATAAAATCCATTTTTATCAATTCCCATTTCCAAACTGGCATCGCTAATTGTTGCAACAAACCTGAGGGTTTCTGATGTTTATCTTTGACTTGTGAACATGTTAAACACTTAGAAACATAAGCTGCTATATCCTTTTTCATTCCTATCCACCAAAAATTCTTTCTTAAATCTTGATACATCTTATCACTTCCAGGGTGCATCGTATACTTAGACTTGTGGGCTTCTTCTAGTATATGATGGCGTAAGTTTCCTAATTTAGGTATCCACATTCTTTTCTTATGAAATCTCCAAATTCCATCGGTTCCTTGTTCTAATTCCTTAATCATTCCTTTCAATTTTTCAGTATCATCCTTGATTACTGATTCTTGTGCTTCTTTAATCTGTTTATATAAATGTACCTGCAGATTTAGTTTAAGAGAACACACTCTTTTTGGCTTTTCATAATACTTTCGACTTAAAGCATTAGCTACCACATTTGTCTTTCCTGCATGATACTGGATATTACAATCATAATCACTAAGAATTTCCATCCAACGTCTTTGCCTCATATTCAACTCCTTTTGCCCGAAAACATACCTTAAACTCTTATGATCGGTGAAAATGGTAAACTTACTACCATAAAGGTAATGTCTCCAAATCTTAAGGGCGAAAATTATGGCTCCTAATTCCAAATCATGGGTTGAATAATTCTCTTCATGATTCTTAAGTTGTCTAGACGCATAGGCTATAACCTTTTGACATTGCATCAACACACATCCATAACCTAACTTAGAAGCGTCACAATAGACTACAAAGTCTTCAGTTCCTTCTGGTAATGCTAGTATGGGTGCGTTGGTTAACCTTTGCTTAAGAATTCTAAAGGCTTCTTCTTGTTTTGGTCTCCATTCAAGCATAACAAATTTACAGGTTAGCTTAGTTAAAGGAATGGCTATTCTAGAAAAATCTCGAATAAACCTTCTATAATAACCGGCCAATCCTAAGAAACTTCTAACCTCGGTTGGTGACTCAGGGGTTTTCCATTTGGTAATTGCCTCGATCTTGGTGGGATCCACATGAATTCCTTCACGGTCAACTAAATGTCTAAGAAACTATACATGTTCTAACCAAAACTCGTACTTTGAAAACTTAGCATAAAGCTTTTCCTTTCTTAATAAACTTAGAAGTGCATGCAGGTGCGTTGCATGTTCCTCTTTACTCTTAGAGTACATGAGAATATCATCTATAAAAACAATTATGAATTTATCCAAATATGGCTTACATATTCGGTTCATCATGTCCATAAATGCAGCTGGGGCATTGTTTAAACCAAATGGCATGACAGTAAATTCATAATGGTCATACCTTGTTCTGAAAGCGGTCTTAGTAAGGTCTTCTTCCTGTACCTTTAATTGATGATATCCTGACCGTAAATCGATTTTGGAGAAAAATGGAGCTCCTTGCAATTGATCAAACAGATCATCGATTCTCGGTAATGGATACCAATTTTTAATCGTGACTTTGTTCAATTCGCGGTAGTCAATGCACATACGCATTGACCCGTCTTTCTTTTTCACAAACAATATCGGTGCTCCCCATGGCGATGAACTCGGTTGTATGAATCCTTTCTCCAACAATTTGTCTAACTGCTTCTTTAATTCTTGCATCTCTGTAGGTGCTAGACGGTAGGGTGCTTTGGCAATAGGTGTTGTTCCTGGTAGCAGATGGATTCTGAATTTAACTTCTCTGTCTGGCGGCAATCCTGGTAATTCTTCTGGAAACACATCTGGAAACTTGAGATACTACGAGAATATCTTTCAACTCTTTTCCTTTAGTGTTAGTGATTATAGAAATCAAATACACTAATGATCCCTTTCTTATATAACTAGCTGTTTTCATTACAGAAATAAATTTCGTGGATCTAGATGGTTTGTCTCCTTTAATTGTGATCTTTTCACCCTTGGGTGAATTTACTTGGATTGACTTTTGATCACATAAAATACTGGCTTTATTGGCTATTAACCAATCCATTCCTAATACGACATCAAATCCTGCCAGATTCATTGGGTAAAGGTTTGCAATAAACTTTTGATTTAAAAATTCTATTCTTGCTCCCTGTAAGATTTCGGTAATCTTAATGGTTTCCCCATTTGCTGTCTCTACTAAACATTCTTGTGGGAGTTTAGTTAATGGTTGGTTGAGAAGTTTGCAAAATGAAGTATTAATAAAACTTTAGTTTGCACCAGAGTCAAATAATACATTAGCAAAAACATCATTAACTAAAAACTTATCGGCAATCACGTCCGGAATCATCTTGGCTTCTTCTGCAGTTAGAACAAATGCTCTAGCATTTTTAGTAGTCTTGTTCTTCATGGCTAGAGCTAGTTTCAGACAGTTCGGCTTGATATGACCTTTTTCTCCACAGTTGAAGCACATTCCATTATTAGGTTTCTTACTACAATCTTCTTCTTTGTGTCCTCGTATCTTGCAAGAATTGCAGTAGGTGGAGCATCTTCCTGAATGCTTCTTCTTGCAGGCCTTGCAGTAAGGTGTAGAGGTAGAACCTACATTTCTCCCACGGTTGGAATTACCGTAGCGGTATTCCTGGGTAAGCTTTTGAGCTAGGTTTCTCCTCTGGTCTTCTTCTCATGTACGCACTAATTCATCAGTCAAGGTATTTGCTAGTTCTACAGCTTCTTCTATTGTCTGGGGTCTAGCTGCCTTGACTACATGCCTAATCTCACCGATTAATCCCTAAATGTAACGAGAGATTAATACTGGTTCTGGTGAGGCAAGGGTTGACACTATTCTAGCATATTCAAAGAATGTAGTAGTATAACACTTACTATCCACTACAGTCTTTCTAAGGTTTAGGAACTTATTTGCTATCTGTTCTTTTCCATTGGGAGGGCAAAATTTCCTTTCTACCATATTCTTAAATTCCTCACACTCCATATTGTAAACCCTGTCACTTCCTCTAGACTGGAGAATAGTGTTCCACCATTCTAAGGCTGAGTTCTTAAACGGATTGGAAACAAACATTATCTTATCCTCTTCCGTGCACTTGCTTATTTTTAAGACTGCCTCAGTCTTTTCTATCCACCGTAGAGTTGCATTGGGTCCTTCATTGCCTGAGAATTCTATTGGTTTGCAGGACCAGAATTCCTTCTAAGAACAACCATAAGACATGGTTCTTCTTCTTTTGGGAATGGACACTTGAAGTATAGGTCCATTGTTCAAGCTGTTTTCTGGTTCAGTTGGTCGCTTACTACCATTGTTACTTTTATTATCTGCTTCCTTAACCGTTTTGATAATATATGGCATCGCGTCTATTATCGCTTGTGCCACTATGTGTTGGATGGCACTGTTATCCACTTGGTTTCTATTATTATTGTTGTTCGGGTAATTGTTGTTATTCTGGTTATCGTTATTCTGGTTTTCCCGGTTCACTTCCTTGTCCATCTGAATTTTAAACATTTGCCAATTATTAATATCACAAAATAATATTTAATGCAAACAATCACATAACACACATATTGATCAAAATCGTCGAACATTGCGACTTACTCTTTCTTATATAGTATGCATCCATATATATTACAATACAACTGGAATTGAAATTACAATACTATTAGGCATCCGTATCTATTGTCTAGATTTTTTAAACATATATATATATATATATATATATATATATATATATATATATAGGGAGGGGCTCATGCGAGAACCACCCTTATTGTGAGAACCTTGAGAACCAATGTGAGAACAACCTAAAAAAAACCTAACCCCCACCCCCCCCCCCAAAAAAAAAAAACCTAACCCCCCAAGCTAAATGCTAAAAAAAACCTAAACCCACCCCCCCCCCCAAAAAAAACCTAAACCCCCCTCCCCCACCCCCCAAAAACCTAACCCCCCCAAGCTAAAATGCTAAAAACTAAACCCCCAAAAAACCTAAAAAAATCTAAAAAAAATCTAAAAAAATCAAAAAAAAAATCTAAAATTTTTTTTTGATTTTTTTAATATTTTTTATGTTAAAATCTCTACTTTTAGAAGCCAAAAAAAAAAATTAAAAAATTTTTTTTTGCTTCGAAAAGTAGCGATTTTTTTATAAAAAATATTAAAAACTTCAAAAAAAAATTTTTTTTGTGATTTTTAGCTATTTTTAGGCATTTTTGGTGTGTTCACATTGGTTCTCGCGGTTCTCACAATAAGAGGTGGTTCTCGCATGATCTTCTCCCTATATATATATATATATATATATATATATATATATATATATATGTATATATATATATATATATTGTTATTATTATTACTAAGGATAGGGGTTCATCCAAAAGTCCATATTACGCTCGTCATATTTCCAGACGAGTCGTTCCCCTATCTGCCTCATCCTTTCACTACCTTCTAAAATCTCCTCACCAAAGGTTCGGAGTTCTTGCACATTCTCTGCACTCATTGGGGGTGCAAGGGCTGGTACTGGGTTTGGGAACTGGGGCATGGGTTCTTGCTAAGGGTAAGGGTTCTCTAGAATTTCCCTGATGAATTGATCATTATCATAATAGGGGTCTAGAGGGTCCAAGTTTGGGTAAGCTGCTAGGTTGGGGCATAGGTTCTTCGGGTATTGGGTAATGTTGCTGGTAATCCGCATGGTCGTCGAACCACGGGTCGTAGTTTGGGTCTAAGGGATTGGGTGCTGGCACTCTAGGTATCTCTGCCAGGTCAAAATCGTGCATTTGGATTTGGTTTTCTGGGTTAGCTTCAATCTCCATTGGTTGAGTGGTAAACAAGGGTAATGGTTAGGGTGCTATGAGTTGCTCTAAATTAGGGTCTGCAGCTGTAGTTGCTAAAATATGGAAATTTGCTAGACTCCTATTAAGTATATCCTGGGCATTAGCATCTGTTTCTCTCTTAGCGGCTGCTAAAACATGTTGTTGTTGTTGTTGTAACTTTTTCATCCTTTTCCTACGTTCATGTGCTCCTCTACTGAACCATCCTCTCTTCTTAGGAGGGAATGGCTCTTCAGACTGAGCCTTAAACACGAATATCCCATCTTCATTATCAGCTGAATACCCTGAGAGGGTAGGCTGTGAAGAGGTGCCTTCGCTCCTAGGTGAGCTGGACAACTGACGGTAAGCGTCTGAAGGTCTTTGGTCGCTCATACTGTAAACTAACAAATAGTCAAATAACACACAATAATAAAACACAGATATGCACGTAGTTCCATAGAAAATTTTCTAACATTTTGAATAATATCTTGGTGTCAGCAGAACACTTCTGTGGCTGAATCAGTGGCTTAGCTCTGATATAACCTTCTGTCGCAACGCCCGTCTCCTAACAACCCGGGAACGGGCGGCCGCGACCAGTTTCAGTGGTATCTGTATTCATCATTTTGGCAGCAGAAATTACATCAGGATCGTAGTTAGGAAATATTTTATCAGAGTAAAATACCACACTTTTATAATATTAAACACATGGGAAAATCCCAAGTTTCTATTACACACATTTTCATAGGGATGAACCCTATTTTATTTAATAAAACATCTCTTTTATTTAAGGTAACTTTATAGCCACTTTTCCAAGCCTTCAGTGCTGTCCAGCTATTTGGCTTTCACATTTTGTCACCTGAAACGCGTTTAAAAACATTTTGTCAGTGGGAAATACTGGTGAGTGAATCTCAGTTTAATCAAGTTAAGTAAAACCATTGTACAGTATTGATGGCGGTCGCACAATTACATTTGTTTCCATCTACTTTAATTACCACCCATGGTACTGTCAACCCGACTTGTGGTCATATTACTACTCACAATGTAGTAACAAATTTTGTATACAAAGCCCCAACATACCGACGATAATTGTAGAACACAAATACTGAATCGTTGTTTAATATAATGTAAATCATTTGAGGTTTTGTAAAAACAGTTTGCAAAAAGGAGATTACTCACATTGTTGTCTTAGGGTTTTCCTTAAGGATTTCCTGGTGCTTATCTATTAATTACACAAATGCACACGCGTTAGTATAATAACCCAATATTTACATTAGTAATACCCTCCCCGAGACGACATTCCATCGACTACGTCTGGCAGAACCAAGATAGTCGTTACGAAACCCTGGATCAATCGGGCAGCGTATCTAATACGTAACCGAGGTTATGATACTTACAACGAGGCAGAACTTCGTTATTTGGGGGGGGGGTATTATGCCCGAGTATAATGTATACTACGTAGAAATTATGAGAGAAAGTGAAAGACTGAACGGATTGAAATTGAAACTGATCGACCCTATTTAAAGTTGTGATCTATCCATCTCTCGCGTCCCGCGTAGAACTAGAAGGGGTCTTACGCGGCCCGCGATATAGGGTCCGTAGGGCCTAGCTTGGTCAGCTCACCGCTGTAGACTCGACGCGTGTTAGCCACGTGGCAGCACCGGGCTGCGCCTCATGTCCACTCTCTTGCGGTCCGCGTAAGACCAGGGGTAGGTCTTCGCGGCCCGCCACAGCCCTAAAATCTTGGTGTTTAATTAAATTTAATAAAAATAAAGGTATTCAGGGCTCGTTTTCGTATACGGGGTGTATTTTAGGATGTATTGGGATATTATAATTATTCTTTGGGTGTCGAAAAATTTAGGAGGGTTGTTATAGAATCGAACCATTGAAACATCGAGGTAGGTCCGTCTTCTCCCGTAAAGTCTTTCGGGCCGCAGGCCTTAAACTGCTTAAAGCTGAAAATACTTTTAGGCGAGTTAGTCCTTGATTCCTCAGAGGACTTGCTGGCATTTTCGTTAAGCTCACAGACGATCTGAGGGATAACTTTCGCCATATGCTTAGCGACGAGGGTAGCAATGCGTTTGTCCTCGTGGCTGTGGCGAGTTGTGCGGGAGTGAAATGATCCAAATGACGACATTGTCTGCAACAGACATCGCCATGGGACTCAGACACAAATTTCGATTATCCCTAGTATAGTCTAGCGAATACACCTAAGGGTACCTTACATAAAGCATAGGAACACGTTTAATCACATAAACACATAGGTACGTAAGCACATAAATCACAGAATCACATAAGCACAGAACCACATAAGCACATAAACCTATATTTGTCTTACATATTCACCTATCATTCAAGGTTCGCGCGTTCGAGAATAGCGATTGCGATTAGCGAGTACACAGCGAGTAGCATAGCGGGTAGTATAGCATAAGCGAGTAACAAAGCATGTGATTGTTAACGTTTTGGGATAGATGTGCAGTGCGAGACGTAGAAGCGATAAATCATAAAAATTACAGAGTCAGTGGTTGCGGGCTCAGAATCAAAACACATAAAAATCGGCGATTGCGAACTTGAAATCGAATATAGATTGTCTTAGGCTGACAGACGTCGACTACTCAAAGTGTTTCGACTATTCTCGAGTGCCTAATGTGCATGATTTGGCCTAATGGACTATGCTCTATCACCGGCATGCGGTGAACGGCACGCATCCTTTCGTTTATTCATGCATTCGAGTCATTGGAATCCATCGAGACTTTGGTGAGAGTTTTGTAAAACCAAAATAGAGAATGGAACGAGCCATCAAGGTTCGGGTTTCACCCCTAACTTAGCGACTGCGTTCCTGTTTGTGTGATAGAATCACGAGATTGAGAGAGAGATTTGCGTCGAAGTATGGATTTCACTCCTGATTCAACGCAAATTCTCTTGTTTGTAGTAAAAATGCGGGTCGAACAAGCGATCTGATCGAGAGTTTGCGGTTTTCACACCTAGTCTCGATCTAATCACTCGTTTATTTTTCGAAAATAGTGTAGTGCGGCTGCCTTAGGAAAGGCAGTGTGATAGTATAGCATGATTGCGAGTCGATTGAATAACCGAAATAGGCTCGCGCGGAACCTTAATGGGTTCGCACAAGGCGGTCTGTTGGTACTTAGACTATAGAATAGGTCATTTCTAAGACATCGACTCGGACTAGGTCGAGTCTTACCTAATTCTCTATAGTTATGGCTCTGATATCAATCTGTCACACCCTAACCGATGGCGGAAACATCGGGGCATGGCACTGAGCGAAACAGATTGTTCATGAGTATCCACAACAACTATTAATTACCAGATATTTATACGTTATGTCCCATACCATAACATATCCAAATAAAACAGTTATTACAAACATTTGTCTCAAAAACAAAACACTGTTCCGACAACTCAGATTTAGCGTGACATAACTAGACCGCTAGCTTGATACACCAAAGCACAACATTCCTAGCATCTTAAGCACCTGTCACATAAGTTAAAATAAAGTCAATACACATAGTGTAAAGGTGAGCATACAAGTTTGATAGTACAATAGATTTCGAAATCGTTTACGCATAACCAGCATGTAACCTGTAACAAAGTGAAGGCTAGTAGGTTATCGATAATGAAATATGCACAGACGTGACTGCGAGTTATAGAATGCGCAACACATATCCCCACTGGGACATGTGAAGTAAAGCCCTTAACAACCCCTGTCCACGACAGGTGTTGAGTCCAAACTATAGTACTATCATTGCTAAGGTGTCAGGCAAAAAACCTTATGTTAACATAACATACAAGCATTCATCGAATAACACGTAACATGCAGTAACGGTCAGCGTATAAATAGTGTTTGCGTTGTGTATCAATTGTGATTTGAATAAGTAAAGTATGTAACACCCAAAAGTGCGTAAACCAAAAAGGGTTCGAGTATACTCACAGATAGCGTTTAGTAACTCAACACTCTCTTGGATTGAAGGGAGCGCTAGAAAGTTAGCCTGATTACAGAACAATAGCATACGCGATTGAACGGCACGTTAAACGGTGAAAAGTGACTAAGTGACGAATGGTAATCCGATTGGATGGCGATCCTATCGGATGGTCATTCGATCGATGTCAATCCGTTGGGATGGTCATCCGATCGGATGGCCATTCGGGCGGATTGACATTCGTTTGGGATGGATGTGTTTGTGTATGATGGCTTTGAAGTTTTTGTTGTAGCATTTTGAAAATAGAGAAGTATCTCTACCTTTCAGGTTGTTCGATCGAACGGTCGTTCGATCGAAAGGCGATCGATCGGCGAGACATTTCTAGTGAGAATAAGTTCACAGCAGGATGGTCATTCGATCGGATGTTCTTCCGATCGGATGGCAATCCATTAGAAACTATTGATCTTTGAAAATTACTAAAGGTTTAAGTGTTGGAGATCCAAACGTCACCCGATCGGATTGTCGTTCAATCAGATGGCAATCCGATCGGACGGCAATCCGTTCGACATTCAGATCATTTGAAAGTTCTGGAAATGATTAAGTATGGAAGCTCAAGTGCAATCTAATCGGATTGTCGTTCGATCGGATGGCAATCCGATCGGACGGCAATCCGTCCCAACGATCTGATCGTTTTGCAAACTTGGGATTTTGTTAAGTTTGATAGTTTTTGCGGTTTGATCGAGACAGTATGACAACGTGCTAAACAACGGAACCTCGTCAAGTCCAAGTTGTTCGACCAAAGTGGGAATCACCCCAGTCCGATCAGTTTACTGTTCGTGATTGTTGTTGATGTTCAACCCGAAATTGGTTGTCTCTTTGATAGGAAATCAGATCTCGGACCGACACTTCACTAGAACGAGCAGAAGGCCTGAATGAGTTCCGATTCTATCGGTTTTGAGTGCATTGAGTGTAAAAGAGTTGAAAGAAGTTGTGAAACCATCATTGAATCCTTTTAACCTTGAAAACGTTTAGATCTAGGTGAAAATAGTGTTTAATCATATGGAAATCCTTCAGATCTGAGTTATTCTTGGTGGAATGAAGCCAAACCTTGATGTTCATAAGAACTCCATGATGAAATCATCCTTGAACACCTCAAATCCGTTGATTTCACGGTTAAAAGTTAAGATTCAAAGGTGAAAATGATGAAGAAGTGTGTTTAGATCATAAATGTACAAGATTTGAGGAAGAAACTTACAAGAATCGCGAGAAATCGAAGGAAAAGTGGGTTGGAGGAGCTAGTCGCACGAGAGAGCTGTCACATCACTGCTGGTGATGTGACAGGGGTATTTATAGGTTGCCAAAAGAGGAAAGAGTGCATAGGTGTCGGATCGGATGACTTGAGTTTAGGTGTTTCGTTTTGTATTTTGAACGTTGCGATGCGTTTAAGTGAGTGTCGATTTAGCGATGCGATAGATTAATAATTAGTCACACAAAAATACTATATCTAAGATACAATCAACATAAATAACTTGCGTTTAGCGTTTTCGATTGCGTTGCGATAGAGCTGCGATTGCATTTCGATTAAACATGTCATCTACACACACAAGTAACACATAATGGCACACGTACGTAAAACAATATACAGAACCTATAATTCAAGTTGCGAATGCGATTGCGATGCGATTTGCGATAGAGCGATAATAGATTAGCGATAAACATTGATTAAACCTCGATTATTATAGATACTCCACATAATACAACTAAAGCAAACAAAATAATAGAATTCAATTACAAGTCAATGAAGTCAAATTAATAGTTAAGCAAGGAGTGACAGATCGCAATTTGCAATCTTGTCTTCCTTTGACTTTGACTTGTACTTTGACTTTTGGAAACACGGGGTGTTTCAAAAGCACCTAAGGCTAAAGTCATTCCTCTGAAAGACATCCCAACAGAGGTTAAAAATCTGTTGAAAAGGAAGTTGAAAAGAGGAAGAGAAGAGAAAAGGTAAAGAACCTGTTTTGTGATTTTTGTGAGAAAAGAAATCATGCTACAAAAGACTGTTTTCTTTTAAAAGCTTATGATATAAACAAGGCCTACACCTAAGTGCACAATTTGTGGAAAAACCAACCATTTAACTCAAGAGTGTGAGTATCTCAAAACTTTTGAGGTTAAAAGAAAAGAGTACACATCAAAAACACTAGAGAGTCCATAAAAACCTTCCACTAAAAACAAACAGACTTTTTGTGCCTGTCCAAACAGCTGTTACAAAACAGTTGAACAAAACCTCTGCTCCCAGAGAGGTACAAGTGACAGATGCACCACCATCAAACCAGTTCCCTAGAGGGCATGGTCAACCATCATACCAAAAGGTCCCACATGCTTATGAAGTCTACAAAAGCCCTCTAAGCCCAAAGTGAATAGGCATCCTTTTGGTTATCAACATCTGACAGGAGATGGTCCACAACAGTGGTTACAGAAAAATGCTCAAAAATATGTTCAAACCTCTGACTTAACCACTGTTCATGCTCCTGGACTTGAGGCTGACCTATCTGTGACCCCATCCAAAACCATCTTGGCTTTGGAGACCCACCTGAACTAATTTGTTACTAGATGTGCAGGGAGCCTCTAGATGCTTGGATAGTCTGTGGTATGTAGATAGTGGGGGCTCCAGGCACATGATAGGATGTAGAGCCCTACTCAAAGATTTCAAAAAACATGGACGGGATGATATATCCTTTGGTAACAATTCAAAAGGGAAGGTGTTGGGGTCAGGGACAGTGCAGGCTGAGAAGCACAAGTTTGAGAATGTCAATCTTATCGACAATCTAAAGTTTAACCTCCTTAGTGTTTCACAAATGAGTGACAAAGGCTATGGGTCATTCTTCACTAAGGATAACTAGAAGATTGTTGGGCCAGAAATCGTGAAAAAGATTGAAGAAATCATAGCCGGGGGTAAAACACAACTTGTTGCTCAAAGGAGTGGCAATGGTGTATGTGGTTGATATATCAAAAGATAACCCAATGGCTGATGCTTGTCTGTTCTCAGCTGCCTCTAACAAAGAGACAGAGTTATGGCACATGAGACTTGGGCACACAAATCTTAAGACTATCACCACACTCTCAAAACAAGGCCTTGTAAGAGGCCTTCCACAAAAAAACTTTTTACTTGTTTTGAGCATTGTGTTTCCTGTCTAAAAGGCAAACAACATAAAAGCTCTTATAAGTCCATTGAAGAGTCCAAAACAACCAAGTGTTTGCAAATGCTGCACATGGATTTGTTTGGCCCAGTAAAAATCATGAGTTTGAAAAAGAAAAGATATTGTTTGGTCATTGTAGATGATTTTTCTAGGTTTACATGGACTCACCTTTTACACTCTAAGGATGAGACTACAGGTATCTTGCAAGACTTTGTTAAACAGGTTGAAAAACAATTTGACTTGCAAGTAAAAATCTTTAGAAGTGACAATGGAACAGAGTTTAGAAATAAGGAGTTGGATGAGTTCTGTGTGGCAAAAGGGATTGTAAGGCAGTGCAGTATCCCAAGAACACCAGAACAAAATGGGGTGGTTGAAAGGAAAAACAGAACTTTGATTGAAGCTGCCAGAACAATGCTTGTAGATTCAGGTTTAACCTTAACTTTTTGGGCAGAGGCTGTAAACACTGCTTGTTATGTGCAGAACAGAGTTTTAATCAAACCCAAGCATCAAAATGTTACCTATAAAACTCTGTTCAAAATCAAACCAGTGTTCTCCTATTTCAAAATCTTTGGTTGCCCATGTTTTATCCTAAACTTAAAAGATTTAATTTCAAAATTTGCAGCCAAAGTGGATTGTGGTTTCCATCTGGGATACTCAACCACTGCCAAGGCCTATAAAGTGTTTAACACAAAGACTAGGTGTGTGGAAGAGACTTTGAATGTAAAGTTCAATGAACTTTCATTACTGAAAATCCCAACAAACCCTGCTGAACTGTTTGACATTGATAAATTTACATTTAAAGATGTGTCTGTCAAGACTAACTCTGCAGGTACCCCACAATCTTTCTCACAAAACAATGGATGTGATATTATGATCCCATAATACAAAATCACTACCACCACCAGAGTAGCAGATGTTCAAAACAGCTGTCAAAACTCTACCACTGCTGAATCAACAGCTGTTGATCAAAACTCTGCCACCACATCATGTTGGTACATATGTCTGTCGACTTCGTCTTGTATCGAGACTTGTATTAGATTAGAAAGATCAGGGCACGAAATACGAGGAATGTGTGTTTGTGACCATTTCGCACGAAATGGAAAAGGCTATTTCGCACGAAATGGACATTGTCCATTTCTCACGAAATGGGTCTTGCCCATCTCGTACGAAATGCTCTGCCTATGTATAGTGGTCCTGTTCATTTCGTTTGTAACGTTTTGATTCTGGAGCCGAACTGCTGTCGAAGTGTCTACTTGCTGTAAAAAGCTGTTATATCAATAAAAAAGACAATTAGAGTGTAAATCAAGCTGTCTCTAAGTCGATACGTTAGTTTCCGCCTCTCATATTAACAAGAACTCTTCTGAACGACTCGTTTTGGTCGTGCAAACGATCCTACAAGTGGTATCAGAGCTCAGGAGGAAGAGTTCTTACCGATTTCAGCTTGATTTCTTCAAAATTCTGATTTCTACACCTTCTTTTTCACATTTTTCAAAATTAAACAAGTTTTCACGGTTAAAATGGCTTGATTTTCTCACATTATAAGCGAAACATTGTTTTAACAAAGCCTTGAAAGAATCAGACTTAAAATCAACCTAAAACTTGATCAGTTTGACAAAATTCCGACCGAAAGTATGACATCAGCAGTTCATTTCGCACGGATTGGATAGTGTTGTTTCATTTCGCTTGAAATTGGTTTCATTTCGCAGGATTGACAAGCATAGTTCCATTTCACACGAAATAGCTCATTTCGTGTGAAAACATCTCCATTTCGCACGAAATCACCTATTTCGTTTGAAAGTGTGTTATTCCGTACGAAATCATCCATTTCGTTTCAGACTGTCATTTCGTTTGAGGAGTTCATTTCGTGTGTAGGGACCATTTCACTTGAGATTTCCATTTTGTGTGAATTGTGTCATTTCGTTTGAAAGCTGTGTTTGTGAAACATTTTACCGAAACATGGAAGAGGAATTTTATAATGCGTTTGCTACTGCCCCGAGTACACCTGTTACCATTGCTCAGAGCGTGAACATGGAAAATGAAACAGGAACTTTGCAAAAACCCCAGAAGCTAATGGGCATTGAAGAATATTATGGATGGAAAGACCGGTTCGAAAATTGGGTTCAAGCAAATCATTTGAGGTCTTGGGAATGTATTGAAAAGAAGTATGTTAAACCTCGTACAGATGTGGGTGTTATCAAAACTATTTCTGAGTTGTCGGACAAAGAACGAGACATGTACAAAGCAGAAAAGATAATGATTAGTCTGTTACAGCAAGCTGTGAAAGAAGACATCTTCATATTACTTCAACACGATAATACTTCACGATCAATTTGGGAAGCACTTCGAGTTAAGTTTGAGGGAAGTACGGATATGATCAGAAGTAAGAAATCATTGTTAAAGAAAGAATTTGACTTGTTTACGAGTTTGCCAGGTGAAACTACAAAGAAGCTGATTGAAATATATTGTCATTTGGTGAGATCAATGTCTCTGTTGGATATTAACAAAAATCGAGAAGAATGGGTTGACAAATTAACTGATGCTTTACCTCAGAAAGAATGGGGTACATATATGATGATCTTAAAGAACACTGGAGAATATGATAAGTTGACAATTTCTCAGTTTATTGAAAAAATTAAAGGACAAGATCTTGAACAATAAAAGATTGCTAGAATGAACAATCCAAGTGGACAACAAGACATCAAGATATATTACAAAGGAAATATTCAGAATGTTGAAGAAAGTCCAAAGGTCCAAACCGCTTTTAGTGCTGAAAACTCATCTGGATCAATTAATCAAAGTCCAAAAGGCAACAGTGTTTTTTCTTCATACTCGAATGTTAGTCCGAATATTTCCACCTCAAGTCATCAGTTCCAAAGCCCAAACAACAGTAATGGTCATGTTTTACACTGCAACATTGCGTTGCATTTTCAGAACGGTCAAAATTTTTCTGAATAAGTTGCTAAAGGTCATATGGCATTACTTGCTACAGTATTAGAATCATATGAGGGATTGGTTGCAGGAAGGATCGGAAATCCTATGTTGATAAAAGAGGATTACAATCGGATCGATGCTGAGGAAATGGAGCTTATGGATATTAAGTGGTGTTTAGCGAGTGTATTGAGAAGAGCTGAGAAATTTAAGATGATTACAGGAAGAGATGACTTCCGTGATGCTAATGTTTCTACTTTAGGCTTTGATAAATCTAAAATTACTTGTTTTCGATGCAGGGAAAAAGGACATTTCAAGAGGGAATGTACCAATCGAGAAGCAGGAGGAGCTCATAATCCGTTTGGTAATAATGATTATTATCGGAAAGTTATATATCAACAAGTTGCTCAACAATCGTATCAACAACAAGAACCACAAACTTCACATGCTAAGAAGGCGATCGAAGAGTCAACAAAGAGAGCTTATTATGGTATAATAGATCAAGATGATGAGAAAGTGGCAGAAGGTTTTAGCTGGGACAAATACATTCCACCTGATTCAAAGTTAGGAGCATTCATTGCACAAATTGTTCAAGAACCAGATTTGATGAAAGAGTGGATGAAAGTGTTTGCTAATGATGACAAAAGTCAAGATGAAGAGTCTATTTCTTCAGATGACAGTCCAGAAAAGACACAAGTGTTTGATCAATCATCAACTGATAACAGTGATTATGAAGAAGAAATACAAATAAAAATTGGAAAAACTCAATTATCTCCTGAAAGATTTAAATTTTATTTTGCAGAAAGACTGGAGAAGCTAAAGGAGAAGCGAGCAGCGAAAGAACAGAAAAAAGAAAAATGCAAAAAGGTTGCTCAGGAAGAAAAGTCTGAATAGATTGAAGAAGTAAAAGAAGTTGAGAAGGTAGTTGAAATTGAGAAGGTAGTTGAAAAGATTATCGAAGTTGAAAAAGTTGTTGAGATCACGAAACCTTGTTTAAAATGTTTGGAACCTTGCAAACAATGTGAAGAGAAAGACAAGAAGTATAGTGAGCTTGACAAGATGAAGGAAAAATTATTGTTCGATGTTAATTACGTGAAAGAGTCGTATGATGTGTTGAACAGAACGGTGAATAGTCTACAAAAGACAAACTCAGAAAGAGAAGATGCGTTAACCATGATGAATGCAGTAATGATGTCTAAGCAAAAGGCTATCAATCATTATATTGAGGAGTGTGCAAAGTTGAAGCAGGAGTTGGAGACAGAAAAGATAGAAAATGAAAGAATCAGACGATTGTTGCAAAGTTATTCTAGTTCTGATTATTTGATTGACAAAATTTATCCAACTGTTGCAGGTTTTGAAGCATTTCAAGATGAGAAGCCAAAAGAGATAGATACTGGTAAGAAACAGAGTGTCAGTTATAACAAGTGTCCGCCTCCGATCTGGGAAGGTTATTCTCCCAGAAAACCAAATGAGGAACAAGTCAAAAAGGCTGTCAATATAAAGTTAAAGTCTGAAACAACTGATGAGTTACCAGAAAACATTGATGTCACGTTCACATCGTCTGACACTGATCATGAGTCTGAGTTAATAAAAAAGCTGGTCGATCAAGTGTTGGATAAAGATGAGGAGTCAGAGTCAAAGTCTGAATCAGAGAGTTCGAGTTCATCGGTCAACAGTCCAAAGTGGTCGGTCAAAAGGGTTTATAATAAAGAATTCCTGTTATCAAATCTAATTTGAATGACGAACCAATCAAAGTGGCATATACTTTGATTGATTCAGACAAATTATATTCTGATGAGGAATTTCCAATAAGAAGTGTCCAAATTGAAAAGATTAAAAGGGTTTTCAAACTAATAGAAATTAACATTTCTGAAATAAAAGATGTAAATCTTACTGAAAAACCTAAAAAATACACTTCAAGAGTTCAACAAAGATTGAACAAGAAAAAAGGTTACAGTTTTGGTTCTGGTTTTCAAAAGAAACCAAACCGTAACGGTAATTTCAAAAAGAAAGTTTTGGGTTTTGATGCAGAAAATCATAAAAATATGAAAAATTTTAAACCAAAAACAAAATTTGTTTCAGGAACAAGTTCTGAAGAGGAGAAAAAGAACTCATTCTGGAAGCAATCGAACAAAGAATTCCTTGCGAAAAAGCAAGAAGGAATGAAGAATGAAGCTGCCAGAAAGAAAGAAACAAGAACTTGTTACCGATGTCAAGAAGTTGGTCACATCGCCTGGAATTGTCCAATGGCTACCAACACAAAACAAGAAGTTGTTTCTAAACTCAAAGAAAAAATTATTGATAAAACCGAACCACCAACTGAAAAATTCAAAGTGTTTAAAAACTCAACATATGAAGTTGGTGAATGTTCGAAAAGGTTTTACAAAAGAAGGGTGAATCTTAACAACCAAAGATGGGTTGCTAAGAAAACATATGTGAAATTTGGTGATGAATCTGACTCGTCAAAGTCAGAAGAGCCACGAGTTGAGGTTAAAAGTGAAAATTCAGTACCGCCAATGGATGACGTCAATTTTCCACCATTGAGAACTGAAAATTTTAAACAAAAAGTTGGAAAAGTTGAGATCTCGAATCAATTCTATTCTGAAAAGGAAGAATTTGATGTCGAGAAAGCGTTCAATGGGAAAGTTAAAAAGATTTTTGGAAAAATGGTCGAGGGAAAGGCCAAAGGGCAAAAGATTTCTATGAAGAAAAAAGAAATGTTGAAACCCCGAGTGAAACTGAAAAGGTCACATCCAAGTTTGGTCAGGCTTGGATGTCAGTATTTCATATGTAAAAATCATGACTTGCCGGAGTTCCCAAGTTGGTAATCGTGGAACAGGAATCGGCATCATTTTTAAATATGTTTGTTTGAAAAGCTTTCAAGTGATAAAATTCAAAATTGTTATATTTCGATCTATAAGTGGAAGAGTTGGTAAGTGAACCTACAAGTGGTTGAAAAAGAGGTTTTCACCTACAAGTGGTTAATCAAGGTCATTAAGTTGAGCTTGATTTAACTTTCATACAAATGGTTAAAAAACAAAGTGATGAGTTTATCCCCTAACCTGCAAGTGATTTGTAAATGTCAACAAAACTAATTTTCTGGAAAAACCATTTTGATTAAAACAAACTTAAGTGTTTTGAAATCATAATGGGAAAATAGTTTGTTGTCAGGGGGAGTTCTGATTGTTTAAGCCAAGAGGATGGCGAATTGAAGCAATTCATATCATGTTATTTAATCTGAACAAATAAAAAGTCAAACTAGTTATACAGTTTGTTTTCAAATTTTCCTTGAAAATAAAAAATTGGAATATGTTTTTGATTTTAGGGGGAATAAAAATTTTAGAAATTTCAAAAATTTGAAAAATCCAAAAACATGATAAAACCAGAAAAAGCCAAAAACATCGAAAAATAAAAAAGAGTTTTGTTGTAAAAAGAGGAAATGATAGTACATCAGTGGACTATCACAGCACGCTAAAGAATTGTAAAGTCAAATGTGATAAATGATCTCACTGAGGATGTACCAGTAGGTTTTTACGCATTTAGTAGATTGTTTTTGAGATATAAACCTAAATATCAAATATTTACTTATTTCGTGGGGAACATCTCTCGGATATATAGGTAACCCCTGAAATCTTGTTTGAAGGGCTTTCTATTTCTGACATACTAGGTCTTTGTGCGTGATGATATCTGGGGTATTATACCAGGACTTCTGAATTTACGGGAGCAATAGCCTAGTCCTCGTATAATACTTTGCACAGCTTTAATCATAAAGCCCACCCTCAGCATAAAAAATGATGAAACATTGAGAAATGCTAATCATGTGTTATTGAAGAAAGGATCCCCAAACGGGACACACCTAAAGTCGAGCCATCATCTCTCTGATTGAACGGAAGTTCTAACCTGAGCTCTCATGGTCTCGCATTTACCCCTTTACAGATATCATTAGTGTACACTCACCTGTAAGACTGAATATAGGAGTCTGGATACGGGAGTATATTCTGAGGTGGGACACGCAAATAAGTTCAAGTTCCATAAAACACTAATCTCGTATCTTGAAACAGTTGAACTTTGTGTGGAAATTTAAGTGGATCAGTATACTTACAATCTACGTGAATCGTTTAGAACTTAAAATGTTTTAAAGCTTAATGGTGTTAGTGATTTGTCTCAAAAACTGATATGATCCTCTTACACGATCTCACAAAAATATTGTCTATAAATATTTCTTTACTGCATTTCGTTAAAATCAAAAATCTGAATAGATTTTCAGTGTGTTTTAGCATAAAATTTTGAAAATACAAAAAGATTTTCGACAATTGATGATGAAAAGTTGATTTTCAAAATTCTAGGTGCTAATCATGATGAACAGGTTTGGATAAGTTTGTTCGAGATAAAAAGTAAAGTTAAAAGGTTGAGATAAATTGTAAAATGTCATATTATAACAAATGATGTTTTGAATTTGTTTGTACAAGTGGTAAGCAGAGAATAAATTTGTCAAATTTTAAATTTGTGAAATTTATTTTAAGGTAGAGATTTGTGCAGGTCCCCGTGTCTAAACCTGAGCAGAATGTGAACCAGGTCACGATTCTAGAACCTGTGAAAGTCAGACTACGATCCCAGCACAACTTAAGGGGGAGTCTGTTAGAAAAGGGGAGTCTGTAGATGCATAGAGCCAGCTTCTGATCCTAGAACCATGCCCACGCAAGTTGTTGATTCTGAAAGAGGATAGAGCCAGGAATAAGATTCTGGGAAAAAGAATCAAGAGATCTGATCAAGAGAATTAGAAAGCTCATGAGCAAAATCAACATCCAAGGGAGAGGTTAGCTGATGAAAAGAAGAGATAAAGATTTAGGATGCTAACTTTGTCAGATACTTCGGAAAGCACGAGAAGACTGATAAAGATTGAAGACGTTGAAGACTCGACACTGAAGACTTCGTCAACATCCAAGGGGGAGTCTGTTGGTACATATGTATGTCGACTTCGTCTTGTATCGAGTCTTGTATTAGATTAGAAAGATCGGGGCACGAAATACAAGGAACGTGTGTTTGTGACCATTTCGCACGAAATGGAACAAGGCCATTTCGCATGAAATGGACATTGTCCATTTCGCACGACATGGGTCTTGCCCATCTCGTATGAAATGCCCTGCCTATATATAGTGGTCCTGTTCATTTCGTTTGTAACGTTTTGATTCCAGAGCCGAACTGCTGCCGAAGTGTCTACTTGCTGTAAAAAGTTGTTATATCAATCAAAAAGACAATTAGAGTGTAAATCAAGCTGTCTCGAAGTCGATACGTTAGTTTCTGCCTCTCATATTGACAAGAACTCTTCTGAACGACTCATTTTGGTCGTGCAAACGATCCTACACATCATCTCTAACCTCTGTTGATAAAAGTCCATCAATAGTGGACAAAAATCAACATTGTGCCACACCCATTCCTCCTATTCCTCCACCTCCATTTCAAACAGATGTTGGTTCTTCAAAATTACCAACAGATGTTAGCTCAGATGATTCATATCTGCAACCTTCACCTCTCAATGCCATTGTTCCATACAAGGGAGATCTAATCTTCCTTAAATCTCATCCACATGATCAAGTTATTGGCAACATCAATGAAAGGGTTCTCACAAGAAGTCAATCACAAAACATTTGTCTTTTTGTAGGCTTTCTATCACTCCATCAACCAGTCAATTACCAAGAGTGTCACACCCTGATATTTTAACCACAAACTGGTGGGCCCGGTGGGGAGTATCACGATGTAGTTGATATCATCATAGACAATTAAACACAATTATATCACAGCGGAAGGCTTGGAAGTTATTTACTATTACAACCCAAAATGTTCAAAGTTCAAAATGAAAGAATATACAGACGGTTGTAAAAGAGATCCACATGCGGACTATTAAAACAAATACATAAAATAGAGTTTGACAGACTTTAGGCATCTAAGGATTTGCAAGATCCTCTTAATAAACGCCAAGTAGCTCTAGCCTAGTTCGTGAGGTACCTGTCACTTAGTCTTTGGAAAATACGTCAGTTTTCACTGGTAAATACAATTAACTGATCATTTGAAAACATTTATGAAAATTGGTTTAGGTGCACAAGGCACAAAATCTTTTATAACTTGGGACAATTTTATTTAAAATCTTGTATAAAGATTTACATGTTTGTCATACATTTGGGGCCGGTTTGGAAGCCGGTCATGATTAACTGACTCACTACTTATAAAACCCACAAAGGAGTTATCCCCAACTTGTGGGTAATTTAATATTTAGCATTTGCATCTGCCAGGTGTATGCCTACACGCCGTGCATAGGTCGTGGCCATTAAGAACTTAAATGAGCCGAGGATATCCAGGACACGGTCGTTAACCCCCAAAGTTTATGTTATCAAACAAAATATATTAAAATGGGTTATGCAGATTTATTAAATCAGAATCTGATTAAATGATCTCATACCCGACCAATCGGTAATAATTTACCGTATCCCAAGCCCGTATAAGGGAAAATAAGTTAAAAGTATTTACATGAGTTAATTATGCAAAGAGTGCTACTCAACCGTATATTTCTAAGACTTTATGCAAGTATCTTCTACTGAGGCTACTTAATCTATAAGGAAGGCTTTATTAACCTATTAGGATACTAACGGGTCTTATTTAAATCAAAGACTTAGACCGGTCAGTTTTAAGGATACTTTACGGTTTGAAACGCTAGATTAAGCGGAGACCAGAATGGAATGTAATTTAGACCCAACAAGTATGAATACTTGTTTAATATGGGTAAACTAAACACATTCTGGATTTTGAAGTTTAGATGATAAGGTTAAACCCGTTTCGGTTAATTTATGCAAACTAGTTACATAAACCGAACCGAACGCATATAAGCATATCGGGTAACCGAATGAGTCATATACAAGTTTCATATGTTATTATGCTTAAAATATGTTAAGACATCAGTAGGATGTCAACATGTATGCCCTAAAAGAATTTAAAACCGAATTAAGCCCCATAAGGGCGTTTTGGTCATTTTAGGATTTATAAAAGAGGTTTATAAGTAAACTGAAGTTCTGGTCAAAATCATTCTGTAAAAATCTTTATTTTATGATGTTATAATAGTAGGATATCATACATATGTGTGGTTTACCATTTATGGCCAAACTATGCCTTGAAAGGGCATTTGGGTCATTTCACATACGCTTTTAAGGACATAATTGGAATTCTGAGTTTATGACTTATACCTACTGTAAAAATATTTAAAATTATTTATAAAGTCAGTAGGTAGCAAGTCTTGGGTGCTAAATATGGTTTTAAACCATACTATGCACCTAATTAGCGTAAAAGTCGATATTTGACGATAATTCCAAAGTTTAAGGGGATCTGAGATTTGACCAGCTTTGAATGGTCAAAATATTTTATTTTTCATAACACATCAGTAGCAAAAGGTTTTGCATGTTAATTATATGTAAAACTCATTTTATTCACAAAAAGGGTATTATCGTCAATTATAGGCTTTATACGAGAACTCAATGTTAAGGTCAGTGTATAATCTAACCCAACATTCCAAAAATTCCTAAAAATGATATAATAACAGTGGGTAAAAAGTTTTAAGTCAAATTTATGTTTAAAGCTTGATTTATATACCAAAGGGTATTTTAGTCTTTATAAAAGCTTTATTTACGATCGTTAGCATAACATTAGTTTACGACCAGAATGTAAGTGTCAAAATACTTTAATTATGTTTACTAATCAGTACCTAATCCATTTGCATGTTCATTTATTTAAAAATCTCATTTTTAAACCATAAGGGCATATTAGTCAACAATAAGTATAATAACGGAAACATGCATATAATTCAGATTAATAAGTGACCATGTAATATAACCTCAGAGAGTTATACTACAACATTATATGGTCACAATGAAAGCTTAATACATAAATAAATTAAGCTAAATTGGGCCAGAACTGAAAGTCAAAGCAAAAGTCAAGCTTTTGCGACTTTCGGTTGCAAACCGAGCTTAAACTTAGAATTGTCGGGTTGAACATGTTTAGACATGTTCTAATAACATTTACCAAGTTATTAAAGTAACAAAACATGACTTATAACTTCTACATTATCAGATTTGATTTTTATTTAAAAATTTGGCTAGTTTAACTTTTTTATTTAATTACTTTGACCCGACAATTAACTAAGTAAACGTGATAATTAGGAGGTGCCCTTTTGAGGGACTAACACCTACCTAATTATGATCACGTAGCCATATTCTCCTCGAACAATGGCTGGACCGTTTAGGTCTATACCGAAAGTCAAAGTCGTTTTGCGGCAACTTTGACTTTCGGTCTTTAAACGCATAAAAACCGAAGTAGAGTGGCCAAGGATACTTACAAAGGGTCCTAGCTCGAACTTTAAACTAGAAGGAGCTTCCTTTTTGATCAGGAACATCAGATAGAGTGAGAAGAGATGATTTTAAAAGGTGCAAGGAATGAAGGCAACATGAGGGTGCTATTTATAGTTGAGGAGGGTGTTCAAGGAGTAAGCATGGTGTTCTTAGATGTTCTAGGATGCCTCCAGGTGTCCCTACACGAGCTATGAACCAGCATGCAGCCCCTTGTATTGAATCAATGGTTTTGGAAGTTTATGTTTGGTGAACAAGCAAAAATTCGCCTAGATACAGTCCTTACGGACCGTAAGCAGGAACCTCATATGGTCCGTAACCGCTTGATCAGCGAACCAGATTTTGAAAAATTACATATTTGGTCCCTCAACTTATATAATCTCAATTAGGGCCTTGTAGCTTGTAAAATACCACTTCTAACTGATGTCGGGCATACATGGGAGTGTGAATAAATATTCTAAGGTTCTCGGTTCGTCGGTAGACCATCCAGGGATACTAGTTTCCCTCGTTGACGCTTTTAACCCTTCTTTTTGAACTCTTGCACATTATATCGTGTAGCGATGCCAAAACCTTTCATAATTAATATCAAGCATTCCCGAAAGCATGTTTGAACATTGAGAAGCCTCGGGCTTGTTAAAAGGTCACTCAGAGGCATTAGTTTAGCATGTTGACACTTTTAGTCCCTCCGCATACATCTTTTCAATGTTTGTCAAGTTTAGTCCTTCAAAATCAATCCTTTACACGTTTAGGGTTTAGGACACGTATCTCCACATAATTGGACACAATTTTACGAGGTGTTACAAAGAGTCACTGAAAGACAATAGTTGGGTAGAAGCCATGTAAGAAGAGCTCCAACAGTTCAAAAGACAACAAGTATGGGAACTTGTACCACTGCCAGAGGAAGTTAGTCCAATTGGCACAAAGTGGGTCTTCAAGAACAAAACTGATGAAAGGGGCATTGTTGTCAAGAACAAAGCCAGGCTTCTGGTTCAAGGTTATAGACAAGAAGAGGGCATAGACTATGATGAGACATTTGCTCCTGTAGCAAGACTTGAAGCCATTAGATTGTTCTTAGCCTTTGCTGTCAACCACAACATCAAGGTGTATTAAATGGATATAAAGTGTGCTTTCCTATATGCCAAAATACATGAAGAGGTATATGTCTGCCAACCTCCTGGTTTTGAAGATCCTTTTTATCCAGATCATGTCTACAAGCTTAATAAAGCTTTGTATGGCTTGAAACAAGCACCAAGGGCCTGGTATGAAACTCTTTCCACTTTTCTAATCTCTATGGGCTTTACAAGAGGTAAAATTGATAAAACACTGTTTTTAAAATGGAGAGGAAAAGATTTGATGATAGTCCAAATTTATGTTGATGACATCATCTTTGGAAGCACATGTAATTCCATGTGTGAAGAATTTAGATAACTCATGACAGCAAAGTTTGAATTGAGTGCCATGGGTGAATGAGATTCCAGGATCCGACAGGTTTGATAGAGTTTTGGTCTCGAGATAACCGGTTCGATGGAGTATTATTGATAAGAAAGGAGTAGAAGAAGAATCGTTATCGAACAAGTTAATTTAAACTGGTTTCTATTCAATGATTTGAAGTTACATACCTATGAAACCAGTTGGACAACATCTCCCCTCTAGGAACCAAAGCTTATCCAAATGGGTAACCCCTCATCCCTATATATAGACATTGTCCATCTGTCCGAAACACCACATGTCTATCCGTCCGGATGGACTTATAACAATAAATGAACCTATAGGGACGAATGGGCTATTGATGGACTTACCTGATGTCCATCCGTCCGAATAGACTTTGTTACATACAAAACCTTGTCCGTTTTCACACTATTCTATACAATATTCAACACACCCTCTGTCTAGCCTATTCGCACAGTGGCGGACATATGAAATATGCACCAACAATTACAATAAGATGAAATCAAAACAAACTAATAGTCTTCTGTGTATGGGATTACATTACAGATGTACCCGTCGTTTTGTTCATCACTGTCTTCATCATCATCATCATCATCATCATCATCATCATATTTTGCATTGGCGTATAACGCCATCATCTCGTCTCTTCTTTGCTGCAACCTATACATAAATATCATTACAACCCTGGCTCTTGCATCGTTCAAAGGTGCTAAATCACAGTGTTGTTCAAGAAGATGTAGTATCTCTATCTTCAGCATTTCGTCCATCGTCAATGAATATTCCACCCCGTGTCGATAAGTCACTTTAACCGTTTTTGCTTCTTCATCCACCCCCAACTGCTAACAGTTGGTAGAGGAGTATCGTTAATATCATCATCATCATCTGCTAGAAATTTTCTATTCAATCTTCTTATTACCTTTCGAGTTCTTTCACAATCGTCGGCCCTTGGAATCCCATGGGCCAGAATATCCCTCTGAACGGCTTCATCCATACCAAGTATGGCCTTGATTGTCTTGACCTTCACCCTTCTCCTATCAGAGAACTTTAGGATGAAACGTCTCTCCGACCTCTCAAACCTCCATGCAATAACCTTAGCCATTTTTTAAGTTCTATGGCGTTTTGGACAATGTGTGGCGTTTTAGACAATGTGTTGAGTGTTAAGTTGTGTTTACCTCTTCTACTTTTATAATGACTTTTTTTGCCGCCATGTAGGATGCAGTCCTATAACGTGACAGGTAATTATGACGTTTTGAAAAGATAAATAAATTCAATTACCCATGGAGTGGCTCTTAACATAAAAAATGTTAGTAATAAAGTTTCCGTCGTTTCAGTTTACTGTTTATAGTTACTGTTTGTTCAGCTTCATCTGTTTATGGTTGTAACACGTCGCATCTTTTTTAGATTTTGGCGTTTTGTATTTTTAATGGCGTTTAGATAAAGATGGCACTTTGTTCTATTCTCTTGCACATTGTTTTATACATTTTGTTTGAGTTTTTAGTTATACTTGTCAAAAGTAATTTTATTATAGTTTATGAGTTTGGCATTTGTGGTATGATGGCGTTTCACAAGCATTTTTTTAGAGAATTAATGTATTTGATCTTAGCTGAAAATTACATAACAAACCACAGAAAAAAATAAAAAAAATATAAGCAAAAAAAAATTAAAAATCCAAATCCAATTTATCTTCAAAATCTTCACTGTCATCAGTCCATTTCTTCTTTTGAAATTACAAGAACTATCACAAATAAATGGCGTTTTGGTTTTTGTGTGGTTTTTTGTTGTTCGTGTGTTGAAGTGGCTTTATGGATGTTGGAGACATAGATCGACGCTGTGTGGGTGGATGCTATTTTTCCATCATCTTCATTAACATCATGGAGTCCAAAATAGCATTTACACTGGGATTGATCTCTTCTCCTCATTCCTAGCCTTCTTCAAGAACAAAGAAGACAAAATGACATATGACTGTCATCAGTCTCTTTTTCTTGAAGATTCGTCCATCTCATGCAGCAAAATCTTACTCCCCTCATCTAACAAACCATTCAGTGAAACTTCACGCAGAACAATACTGAATATCCAAGAAACGATGTTTGCCATCGTTGACTTTTTAACTTTTGGTGTTTTACAGTGAGGGGTATTTATGAACCATGGTGTTTGTTTTTTTGGTGTGATCAATGGAAGGTGCTGAGACGTTTCTCTTTATAGGATGTTTTTGACGTGTAGTTTAGACAGGATATTATTATAATAATAAATGCAATTAATAAAGTATCTGGTTTTGCTCAGCTTTATCTGTTAAGTCTGTAACACGTCCCATTATTCAAGCTTGGCATTTATATTTTATGGCATTTTTATAGGCCAAGACGTTAACTTAAACACAGAAAAAACTACGCATTAATAAAACTGGCGTTTTGTATTTAGTTGGCGTTTTATATTTAGTGGCGTTTTATGTAAGAAATAATGTTTACCCTTTTTACCCTTAATGACGCACGTTCAAGTAATAAAATTGATGTTATTTACGAAAACGCCACCCCGCCAATCTAGTCAATAGATTGTTTTGATCTGACGATCCATAAGCATTCTCATCGTTCTCACACTTTTCACCGTGTCCCTAAATCCAGACCCTATATATATATATATATATATATATGTGTGTGTGTGTGTGTGTGTGTATGCATAAGAGATGTGTGTGAGAGTGGGACATAGGTGGCAGCCATAAAGGTGCCCACCTTTTTCTTGGTGGCTTCCATTTTGACAAGTGTTAAGCATGGAAAGAATATACAATGATTATTACATCTTATGCACTCCATACATGCATTTTCAAGATCAAAAATCTTTTCATCCCTTCACTCTCTCTCTAAACCGTACACACACATACATACATACATATTCAAATTTTAAACTCCATCTTGAAGATTTAAGCTAATTTCAAGCTAGTTCCAAGTTGTTTTGAAGATCCAATGGAGCTTTCAAGGTGATTCCAAGGAAGTGCAAGCTCCATATCAACAAAATTTTATCAAAAACCCCCCAAAAATCTTGAAGGGATACACTTACCTTAAAAATGTTGTTCTTGATTCTTGGTGATGATGATGATGGAGGGTTTCTCATAATCTTGGAATTCTTCACAAATTTGAAAACTAATAACAAATGGATTTTTAATAAAATAAAAATGGAAGTATATGTATATGTGTGTATGGCCGTGAATATATATATTAGAGAGTATGTTTTGATTCTTTTGAATGTTTTTGATTGATATGGATTTAAAAGGTGAATGCATGTATAATCAAAGGTCTTGTGATTTGATATGATTACGTGAAAAGATAAATTTTTGGGAGTATGTACATGTATATATGTGGGTGTGTGTGAGCCATACATATATATATATATGAAGGTACGGGATCAGAAGAAAACGCCCTAAAGTGTGAGAACGGATCATGGCCCAACACGTGGCGCATGGTATAGGGAAGGGCGGGGGGGGGGGGGGCTTTTTTGTCCTTTTAAATTCTTTTTTTCAATGCGTCTCACAACACCACTTCATTTTTGTGGCGTGTAAGTTTTTTACCGTTTAGTTAGATTCAACAACTACATGGCGTTTTATTGTTTTTTAGATCATGTGCATAGTAAATATTTTGGCATTTGTGGCATCCCCAAATTCAAAAAAAAAATCATTTACTAATTATAATTTCTTTTCGTCCATGGCGTTCCCAAATTCATTAGGCGTTTTTGTAAATTTCAAAAAAGCTTATAGAGATACCTACCTCAGGCAAGAATCCATTCAGTGAAACTTCACACAGAACAATACTGAATATCGAAAAAACGAGTTTTGCCATATGTGGGTTTTTTTAACTATATTGTTGGCGTTTTAAAGTGACTAGTTCCTAGGAAACATGGCGTTTGTTTTTGGGTGTGATCAATTGATTGTGCAGGGACGTTTCTCTTTATAGGATGATTTTGGCGCGTAGTTTAGGCGGGATTTTATTATAATAAATGCTAGTAATAAAGTAACCGTCCTTTCAGTTACTGTGTGTATTTACTGTTTTGTTCAGCTTTATCAGATAAGGGTGTTAGATGCCCCATCTTCCAAGTTTGGTGTTTTTATATTTAATGGCGTTTTTATAGACCAAGATGATAAAATACACTAACAGAGAAAAAATTACACAGGAAAATAGTTTTTATTATTTGGCGTTTTGTATTCAATGACTTTTGTGTTTTTTTGGCATTTTGAAACTAAGGAGAGAAATATAGTATTTTATTATCTGAAAAAAAAATTAAACAAAAGAAAACAAAAAAAAAATTAAAACTCCTCGTCAGAAAGGACTTTGTCTGAGAAGTATCCATCACTTTCTTCGTCTTCTTCTTCTGAGTCTTCTTCTAGTCTCTCATCCAAGTCATCGCTTTCACTTTCATTGGCTTCTTGTTCTTAAAGATTTTGAAGCCTCCATTTGAACATGTCCTGCATCAACGCCATTTTTTGTCCATGTCTGTGTTCAAACATGTGGCATGGTGTAACTCTTCCATGAACCTAACCCCCTGCTTGGTCATGATGTCTTCAAGCATGTAGTCTTCATGCTCTCCGTTGTCACATATAACGGTCACCATGTCTGTTTCTTCATCAAAACGCCATGATGTGATGACTGGATCCATTTTTCCATCTGCTTTGCTTGGTCCAAATTTCCTTGTTAATCTTCTTATAAGCTTATGTGTTTCATTACATTCATTATCAAGAGGGATGCCAAGCGATAGGATACCTCTCTGTACCTCTTCTTCCATTTTCAAAATTGCTTTGATTGTCTTAACAAACACCCTTCTTCTGTTGTCAAAACGTATGATGAAACTTCTGAATCTCAGGGTGTATTTCCATGAAACGATGGTTGCCATTTTTGGCGTTTGTGTTAAATTGGAGTTTTGGTTAAATTGACTTTTTTTTAGAATGAAGGGTGGAAGTGATTATGGAAGAGATGTTTTAACGTCGTTTATATAATGATTTTTTTGGCGCGTAATTTAGGAGGGAATTTATCTTAATAAATGTTAATAATTGAGTTTCAGTTACTATTTATTTCTTCTACCTGTAAGTCTGCAATGCATTTTATCACTAAGCTTTGGCGTTTTGTATTAGTGGCGTTTTATTCTCCTAATTTTGAATGGCGTGTTCTCATTTTCTTTGACGTTTTGAAATTGAGCTGTAAAAGACCTTTTTACCCTTAATGAAGCGCATCCACTTAATAAAATTTATGTTATTTACGGAAACGCCACCGCGCCAATCTAGTCTACAGATTTTTTTTGATCGAACGATCCATAAGCGTTCTCACTGTTCTCACACTTTTCAGCGCTTTCCTAAATCCTGATCCTAATATATGTATGCATGTGCTTAAAAGTTGAAAGTTGTTAAATGTTTGTAAATATGAGAGAGATACTTGCTTTGATGATGAAATGATTAGATGATGATTTGATAAAGAAGATGTTTGGGTAATATAGAAATAAATTAAATGTATGTTAGATGCATTTAAGTTCTATGATGATGATGATATGAGATTCATGCATTAGGTACTTGTACATAAGTGTGCATGATGGTTAAAAGATCATGAGTTGATGAATTTGTTATGGTATGACAAAAGTGAATAAAATCAGAATATAAGCATGTTAAAATGAAGTTATATGATGTGTTATAACGATATAAAATTATGACATAGGTTTAGTACTTTGTATGTTGTACATAAAGCTAAAGAAGTAGTAAATGGGTGAACATTTCGTGATATATGTGACTTACATGAAATCTGCACTAACATGAGTATGATCATCATTTTAATTAGTAAATAACATGTGTTGTGTTATAATATATACTCATGGCGATTTGGGATGATTATAGTAAAGTTCGGTACAAGACTATGGGTTAAAAACGGGAAAAATTGGCTTTTAAAGTGATTTTCATAAAACTGAAATTTTTAAGATAATTATAAGTACTTTAACTTATGTTAAGTACCCTTGGTGTTTGGCTAGTCATACGTGACTTCCGACGCCCGAAAACGTTAAAATATGCATATTTCAACGTACGCGAAAACGAGATGTTCAAGGGTGAACTTTATATGTGTTACAATGTGATATGTGAATATGAGTATGTGCAATGTGATATATTAAGTTTTGACATGATAGTAGAAGTTAAGACTATGCATGTACGCTTGTACGGTTAAAATGGTAATTTCGTTAAATATCACGTTAAATACATAACTTATTTGTCGAGCATGAAAATAATACATAGGTTAACTTGATGAGTTATTTTATGTATAAATGCTTTAAAATGATCAAATGTATAAGTTGATGAAATACATGAATTACAATATAAGTCGAATATGCACATATTTATGTAAATATATTACGAGGCGCAAATTGTAGATATATTGTACATAAACGGATGTGATAACAGAAATAACATATTGAGGGTCACCATCAAAATCGTTTAAGCCACGAAAATCTTAAAATATTATATATATATATATATATATATATATATATATATATATATATATATATACGTACGAGATCAGGAGAAAACGCCCTAAAGTGTGAGAACGGTGAGAACGCATCCTGGCCCAACACGTGGCGTGGGATATGATCAGGGCGTGAGGGGTTTTTTTGTCTTTTCAATCTTCTTTTATTTCCCAATTTTGCGTAACATGCTTCTTCATTTTTGGCGTCTAAGATTATTTTGGCGTTAATTATATTCATTAACTAATTGGCGTTTTATTTTTTCTTAGATCTGTCATGTTGAATTAATTGTTTTTGTGTCACATAGATAATTTTTTTGGCGTTATAGCGTTTCCCTGGTCAATTTTTTTGGCGTTTGTGGCGTTGTTAATAATTCAGTACGATTCATTAATATTTTCATAATATTACAATAAGACCAAATGTTTTTTATGGCGTTTAGTCAATTTTTTTGGTGTTTAATACATTGACAAGGTGATTTGCCAGCACCCGTTCTCACAGTTTTCATACTATTAGCGTTTTGGTGTTTGTAGTTTTTGGCGTTTTATATAATAATGTATTTTATTAGTAGAGAATTAGATAACAAACAACATATAATTAGATAACAAAACAATAGAAAATGAAAAAGAAAAAAAATTAAAAATGGTAATCTAATTTCTCATCGAAATCTTCACTGTCATCAGCCTCTTTTTCTTGAATTTGTTTTGGCGTTTTGAACCTTTGAATACCTTAGCTAGATGCCAACTTTCCTACATAACGCCCGTCTTTTTAGACGAAGCTTATTAGTGGCATCTTGTTTTTTGGTGTGATATTCTTGTTTGGTGGCACGTCATTGAAGATCAACTCCTGCTTGAATGCTATTTATAATAATGGAGTCCAAATAACATTTTACACTGGTATTGATCCCTTCATGTCATGCATATATTCATCAAGAACAAAGCTCACATGATGGCATATCACTGTCATCAGTCCCTTTTTATTGAATATTTGTCCATCTCATTCAGCAAAAGCTTATAGAGATACCCACCTCAGAGAAGAATCCATTCAGTGAAAGCTTTGCCATCTGTGGTTTTTTAACTATTTTTTTGACGTTTAAAGTGAGTGGTTTCTAGAGAACATGGAGTTTGTTTTCTGGGTGTGATTAATTCATTGTGTAGAGACTTCTCTCTTATAGGAGTTTTTTGGCGCGTAATTTAGGCGGGATTTTTATTAATATAAATGATAGTAATAAAGTAACCGTCTTTTTAGTTATTGTGTGTATTTATTGTTTTGTTCAGCTTTATCAGTTTTAGGGTGATAGACGTCCCATCTTCCAAGTTTGGCGCTTTTTTTAATGGCGTTATGTAGACCAAGATGACAAAATACAATAACAGAGAAAATATTAAACAGGAAAAATATTTTTTATTATTTTTGGCGTTTTGTAAGCAATAACTTTTTGTAGTATTTATTTGGCGTTTTGAAACTAAATGGAGAAATATAACATTTAATTATCTTAAAAAAAGATTACACAGAAGAAAACCAACAAAAAAAATTAAAACTCCTCGTTAGAAGGTACTTTATCCAAGAAGTATCCATCACTTCCGTTGTCTTCTTCCTCGGAGTCTTCATCTAGACTTTCATCCATGTCATCACCTTCACTTTCATCGGCTTCTTGTTGCTGAAGATTCTGAAGCCTCCATTTGAATATGTCCTGCATCAACGCCATTTTTGAGTCCATGTCTGTGTTCAAACAAGTGGCATTGTGCAATTCTTCCATGAATCCAATCCCCTGCTTTGTCATGAGGTTTTCAAGCAAGTAGTCTTCCTGCTCTCCGCAGTCATATATAACGGTCACCATGTCTGTTTCCTTATCAAAACGCCATGATGTCATGACTGGGTCCGATTTTCCATCTGCTTTGATTGGCCAAATTTCCTTGTTAATGTTTTTATAAGCTTATGTGCTTCATGACATTCGTTATCCAGAGCGATGCCAAGTGAGAGGATACCCCTCTGTACCTCTTCTTCCATCTTCAAAATTGCCTTGATCGTCCTAACATACACCCTCCTTCAGTTGTCAAAACGTAGGACGAATCGTCTGATTACCAGATTGCATCTCCACCAAACGATGGTTGCCATTTTTGGCGTTTTGGTTAAACTTGGCGTTTTTGGTAAAAGATGATTTTGCAGAATGATAGATTGAAGTGATTATGGAAGCGATGTTTAACGTCGTTTATATAATGATGTTTTTTTGGCGCGTAATTTAGGAGGAAATTTCTTCTAATAAATGTTAATAACTGAATTTCAGTTACTGTGTTGTTTCCCCTTCTTGTAATCTCCAACGCGTTTTATCACTAATTTTTGGCGTTTTGTATTTAGTGGCGTTTTATTTATTTTGAATGGTGTGTTATCATTTTTTGTTGGCGTTTTGAAATTGAGCGGTAAAAGAACCTTTTACTCTTAATGAAGCGCGTCCACTTAATAGAATTGGTGTTGTCATCGAAAATGTCACCACGCCAATCTAGTCCATACATTGTTTTGATCGGACGATCCATAAGACTAGTGGGTATGGGGAGGCTCATCCCCATGAGGATGGGCCGCCACGTAGGCGCCACATCACCATCTCATGGAGGATGGGCCTCCTTGCTTTTTGAGGGGGTGGAGGATGAGCCTACCCCACATAATTTTTTATTGTTTAACTTATTTTATTTGTTTAACTTTTATTGTTTAATTTTTATTGTTTAACTTTTTTATTTTTTTAACTTTATAAAAACTATTCAAAATTTAAATAAAAATAAGATATAAAAGAAGATAATAAAATCCATTACATAACATAAATAAAAATTACATAACCTAAAAAAATTATACTACTTAAAACTTATAAAAAAAGACTAGATTTAAAAATTTATAAAAATTACACTTCTCGTCTTCGTCTTCGTCTTCGTCACCGTCCCCGACGTTTACGTTGTTCCATATATGTTCTACCAAATCCTGTTGAAGGTTTGCATGCGTGAAGTCGTTGGTTAGCGAGAACGAGTTTAAATCCTGTTGTGGCGGATCTACCGGGACAATATTCCCGATAGATGCATTCTCATCATACTCACAAATCGCCCGACTTTCGTCTTCAATAATCATGTTATGGAGCAAAATGCAAGCGTACATATAAAGGCGCAACCTCTTCGGTGTGAACGCACGTGCCGGATGTTCAAGGATGGCCCATTTTTTTTTGTAAAACACCAAAAGCACGTTCGATGTCTTTTCTTGCAGCATCTTGACGCTTGGCAATTTTTTTCCTTTTTTCGTCATTGGGATATGGAATAGTCTTGACAATTGTAGACTAAGACAGATATATTCCGTCAGCAAGATAATACCCGCGTCTATACTCAACCCCAGAAACTGTAAAACAGGTGCCCGGACCGGTTCCATTAATGACATCGCTAAAGATCGCCGATTGGTATAGCACGTTGAGGTCGTTGAGTGAACTAGGGAGACCAAAGAAAGAATGCAGATCCACAAATCTTGTGAGGCCACGGCTTCAAGTATTAAGGTTGGATGGTCGTGATCACCTCGCGTATATTGGCATCGCCACGCATTCGGGCAGTTATGCCACGCCCAATGCATACAATCAATACTACGGAGCATTCCGGGAAACCCGTGCCGTGCTTCATGAGCTTGGTAGAACTGTTGAACATCATACGTGTTTGGTTTCCGCAAATATTTTTTGCTATACAGTTTCACCACATTATGGCAAAACCGAGACAAACATTCTCGCGTAGTTCTTGCCGACATCTGTAAGTACTCGTCCAAAGCGTCGGCCACTGTCCCGTACGCCAGTTGGCGAATGGCCGCAGTACACTTTTGTAACGTGGTGAACCCTTCATAATTTCGAGCATCGGGTCGTTGCGTGAAAAACGGGTCTAGCCCCGCCAAATCATCAGCAATCCGTGTGAATAACCGGCGACTCATTCGGAACCTGTGTTTGAAAATCTCGGCATTGTAAAGGGGTGCATCCGAAAAATAATCGTTCACCAATTTCTCATGCGCTCCTGTCGCAAAAAATATATAAATACGAGAAAATAAGGAATAAGGATAATAAAATTTATTAATGATAAACCTTGTCGGTCTCTGTTAATCCGTATTCGTCTGGTAATAACACTTTCAGACGAGACTTCTTCCTCTTCCTCTTCCTCTTCCTCTTCCTCTTCCACTTCCTCTTCCTCTTCCTCTTCCTCTTCCACTTCCTCTTCCTCCTCCATAAGAATCTGCGCCACCCTTAGCACAGCGTTTACGAAAAACATCTCCTCTTCCTCATCCGAAGACAAGGACCACCAAGAATTAGATGGCATTGTGGATGCAAAGATAATTTTTTTATAAAAGTGGGGAGAAAATGGTATAAAAATGAGAGGGTTTTGGGTTGAAAGTGGGGAAAAAATGGTGAAAATGGGTGTGTTTTATAGAAAAGTGGATTTTTTTTTTTATTTATAAACTAGCCGTTGTAACGGCTAGTAGTTTGAAAAGTAGGCCCGTCTCATCCGTCTGTGGGGAGCCGATCTTGCCGAGCCGACCCCAGGGGGGCTGTGTGGGGGACCGGCGCCAGTCCTAGCCGGGCCTCAGCCGGCCCCCATATCCTCTAGTCTAACCGTTCTCACTGTTCTAACACTTTTCACCGTTTCTCTAAATCCTGACCCTATATATATATAGAGAGTAGGAGTTGGGTGGAAAGTCTATTTTTCCTAGAAAGTCTAGGAAGGAATAAGAATTGGACATGTGTCATTGAGGGATTTTAAGTAGAAGGGCTATCATGTAATTTCACATTTTAATTTTATTTTTGGAATGTATCTTCATTAACTAAAATTCCATGATTTTCGGAATTTTTATTATTTTCGAATTCAAATCTGGAAGTCAATGTGTTCATTAACTAAAATTCCATGTCACATTACATCGCATATTCCATTGTTCAGAAGATTACCGGAATTTATCAGCATGTTCTTGGTGCTGTGTTTTAACAGTTTACAGGGCTAAAGTCAATTTTTTTATAGATCCCATAATATACAGATGGTAAAACACAGGGTATGAATCTGATTGCTGTTAAAACACAACTGTATGAATCTGAATGCTAAAACACAACTGTATGAATCTGATTGCTGTTAAAACACAACTGTATGAATCTGAATGCTAAAACACAAGTGTATGAATCTGCTTGCTGTTAAAATACAACTGTATGAATCTGTTTGCTGTTAAATCACAACTGTATGAATCTGAATGCTAAAACACAACTGTATGAATCTGCTTGCTGTTAAAACACATCTATATGAATCTGGATGCTAAAACACAACTGTATGAATCTGAATGCTAAAACACAACTGTATGAATCTGCTTGCTGTTAAAACACATCTGTATGAATCTGCTTGCTGTTAAAACACAACTGTATGAATCTGTTTGCTGTTAAAACACATCTGTATGAATCTGAATGCTAAAACACAACTGTATGAATCTGCTTGCTGTTAAAACACATTTGTATGAATCTGGATGCTAAACCACAACTGTATGAATCTGCTTGCTGCTAAAACACAACTGTATTAATTTGCTTGCTGTTAAAACACATCGTCAAGAAAACGAAGATGATAAGAACAATATTTGAATGGTGATGATGAACTCGGAGATGGTGGAGATGGAGAAGTGTTTTAATTTGATCTGGTGCTCTCCATCGTTTCTAAAGTTATCTTCTTCCATGATTGTAGTTATTTTTGGTAGGGATTGGGGTTTCCAAGATGGGTTTGGAGAGAGAGAGGGGGAAAATCGCTTGAATTTAGGAACTGGGCGGTTATCTAATTGATTTAAAACACGGCCATTGACAAAATTACCCCTACTCATTTAAAACAATCAATTAATTAAACTCAAATATTACAAGATTGCCATTGATTTAATCTCAACCCTTAAACACACCAATCGGATGGACCAGATCGCTTCCTAGACTTTCTAGGAAAAACACACTTTCCGTGCGAACCCTACTATATATATATATATATGAATAGACACATATATATAAATACGCCAATAATGTGAAAATTCTAAGTATTGGAGAAACTTAGGTATTAATAGAATAATTAGTTATTAAATCATTCCTACTTAATTTAGGACGTGTAGACCAATTTAAGGGATTGTGATAATATAAAAACGCACCCAAAGGTGACTAACCCCTCTTTTACTGTTTTATACACTGTTTTGGGGGAAGAACACACCTTTGAAAGGATAATTATATATTTTCGTATAAAACATGCCTTTAAATAAACTATTAATATATTTTCATGGAAAATATAATTTGGAAATGAAATGTTATGTTTTTGAGGAAAACATGGTTTTGGAAATGTAAATGATATAAAGTTGTTTTCGAGGAAAACATGAATTGATTGAATATAAATATGTTTCGGGGAGAAAACGGGGAAAATTACGGTGTTTGGGGTAAAACGACCTGAGTGACCCCAATTACATGGCACTTGGTGCAACCGAGCCAATTTAATCATTAATAATATGTGTGGGATGGTTGATAGATCTATCGGGTTGACAACCCCGTCATGACCGGTAGCTCCGTGTCCATATAGCGGCGAATTTTATTCTTTTTTGTGTCTAGCTTGAGTATACCCTCACTGTTGATATATAGCTCGTAATGTCTTGCAAACTTACGAATCTGAACGATTGGGCTGGAATTTACTACATAAACCTTGGGAAAATGATCTATCGGAGGCTTTTCATAAACCTCTCACGATAGCTGACCCTCGGATTTTGATAAAGGAAATAAAATTTACTTTCTTAACTATATATAGTGTTTTACCATTAAAAATTCATAGTTAGAAAGTTTTCACTAAAAAAATTGTTATGAATTTGAATATGTGAACTCACCTTCCTCTGTGTTGACACTTGATTTTTGCGTGTTCTTCAGGTACATGAATTCGACTTCGGGATTTTGGCATATCTTGTGGTAGTGATGCTTGTCGTGTTTAAAAATGTTTTGGACAACTTTTGAAAACTAATTTGGGACCGTGTGTATTTGGATCCATAAGGATCAAGACAACCATGTTGTGGTTGTGGATTGTGTTTAAACTTTAAACTCTGAACTCATGTTTTATATAAGTTGTATGTCCAAAATAAACATGCATCGTCTACTAAGATATTTATGGGCACCAACCTCCGTCACCGCCACAGTTGTATTTCCGCTACGACGTTTTGGGGTGTGACATATACTGTTAAGGATATAATGGCGGTAAGGGATGACTTTTCACCTTAATCCACCAACCTAAAACCATTTGACTCCTCTAATTTCACCTAAACCCACCAATTACATCCCTGATCCCTGCCATCTCACCCCATTCATCATCTCTGATAATCTTTGGCAATAGCGACATGCTGCGATTACAGGCAGAAGTAACCGTAGACACTCAAAGTGTCCGAGGTAAGTGTGGTCTGATTTGAGTATTGTTAATATAAATTTTCCTAATGTATTGTGTTTTGAACTTGATCCTCAAATGTTGTAGCTAGAATACGACTCAATACGACTCTACGCCATGTGGTCATGCATATAAGGCTAGTGCTCAGATTATGCACAATGTGAACGTGGACATACGGTTCAAATGAGACAGGAGTGATAGAATAGAGTAGAGGTATTTGATAATGCTTTTGTATATGAAAATGATGCCTAGCTAGAACGGTTTAATGGTTTTTTTAATCATTTTGGTAGTAATTGTTACAATCAATTATACACATTTTTTCCGCTAATTGTAAGAATCCGATATTTTTGTAATATAGGTAATGGTTGATGATTGTGTTTGATTATAATGTGGTTGATGATTGTGTTTGATTGCTAATGTGTTTGATGTAGTGTGATTGTTGTTTGAAAATTTGATTATTGTTTCATTGTTTGACTGTTGGGTTGACTTTTGTTTGATTATAGTTGGTCCATTGTTTGATAGTGTGATTGGTCCATTGGGTTGATTATAGTTTGATAATGTAATCATTGTTTGACTGGTGCAAGCATGATTTGATTGTTCCATGGTTGACTATTGTTTGACTGTTTGTTTCATGGTTATTTATTGTTTGACTGATACAACCATGCTTGAACTACAACCATAGACAAAATTGTTTGAATGGAGTTTGTTAAGTTGAGTTTTATTTGACTGGTTCATTGTTTGATAATGTGATTGGTCTATTGGGTGGATTTATGTTTGACTATTGGGTTGATTGTAGAATGTAGCTTCTTAATGCAACCAAAGATTGAATGTAGAACACAACTTCTTTGATTTAACCATGGTTGATGCATTATGTCTATTAAATTGTATTCATTAATTGAATCAAGTGCAACCATGGGTTTTGAATGCAACTTAAATTGCACAACCATGGTTGATGCAACTGTAAATGCAACCCTTAATTGAATCAGATGCAACAATGGTTGATGCATTATGTCTAATGTTAAACTATAACCATTAATTGAATAAAGTGTTATCATGGTTTTTGAATGCAGCTTAAACTGAACAACCTTGGGTTAAGCAGTTTGTTTAGTTTATTAATAGTGGTTAGTGGCAGTTTAGGAGTTTGTTTAGTAGTAGTTTAGTAGTTTGTTTAGTTAACTAATAATGGTTAGTTAAAATTAGTTAAGAGTGGTTAGTAAAAAATGTTAAAGATTTGAATTTGGAGGAAATCATAATTCTAGAGGCAGGGACGCATGTTGCAGATATAAAATACGGGGGTATTTTGGTTTTTCACTCAATTTTAAACGGGTATCAAACGGTGAGGATTCAGATGTTGAAAATTTGCAACCATGCAGACTCAAAGGTTGAAAACAAAAGGATAGGGTCTTAACGTGCAATTTAATGTAAACCACAGGAACTCAAGTTGTACTTAATTCTGTAGGATCGATGTCTGACCCGAATGAGTCGTTCAGAGGAGTTTTACTTCGTTTTAGGTGCGGAAAACAAGAAACGGAGGTAGAAACAGCTGATTCTTCACTTAATCTACTGATTGTATTGATATGACAACAATTACAGCTCAATCTTCACACCGGCAGCACTTCGGTATGGAATTCGTACAACAGATATGAGATTTCGCTCAAGTGACCCTATATATAGGGATGAGATTTCGCTCCAAGGATCACATGTCCCTATGAGCGAAATCTGCCTGTCCATATAAGCGAAATCTGCAACTAAGAATGACCATATGAGCGAAATCTGCTTCCTATACACATACTCTCTCCTATTTTCTCGTAAAACATGCCCTAATCTATACAATGTGATCTAAGACTCGATCCAAGATGAAGTCGACAGATGTAATGCACCTACAGACTCCCCCTCAGATGTTGACGAGTCGACTATCGAGTCACGACAATTCCATGTCTTCACTTCTTCAGTCTTGATCAGTCTCTGGGCTTCTCTTTCTCTATCTTCATCAACAGACTCCTCTTTAACTATATCTGCTTGAATATCTTCAGACTCCCCCTCTCGATTTGCTGGTATTTCTTTGTTCTTTAGCAACATCTGATTCAGGATCTTTGTCTGGCTTTCACAGGTTCAAGACTGTTTTCTGACTTTAACTTTCACCACAGAATTTGGAACCTGGCACTAGCTCTGTTCACAGCATTTAATTTCCAGGATCGAAACTTGGCTTCCTTCAATCAGAGTCCTCAAGTATCGTAACCTGGCTTTCGTTCAGCTTAGGTCTCAGGATTGAATTAACCTGGCTTTTTGTCTTCAGGTCCAAGATCGAAATCTGGCTATTCCTGCACATTCTTAACCCAAAAGTAAATTTTCTAAATTTAATAATTTGAATGCACCAACACTCTGAAATAATCAGACGACTCCCTCTCATAAACATATGCACCAACAATCACTCTCCCTCAGATCACACACACATGATGAACCACTTGTTGATTTAAAAAACATATTTTGACACTCAAAACACACTCCCCCTCACAATAATGTCATCATGTTTAGCACTCGGAATTTGAAAATCTGCTTTCCAACATCAGTTGTCAAAAATCTTTTTGACTTTTCAAAAATTTATGCTAAAACACACACGAAATCTTTTTGGATTTTCTGAAAGAAGGTAAATGACACCACTTGTAGAGACAAAGACTGACACCAATTGTAGAAACAAAAAGATGCAGAAATGAAAATATTTACAAACATTATTTTTGTGAGTTTGCGTAAGAGGATCATATCAGTTTATGAGACATGTCACAAACACCGTTAAGCTTGATTTCATTTTAAGCTCTAAACAATTCACCTAGATTGTCAGTATATTTGTCCACTTAAATTTTCTCACAAACTTCAACTGATTCAAGATACGATGTTAATGTTTTAAGCTCTTGAACTTATTCATGTGTCCTACTACTTGAATATACTCCTGTATCCAGATCCCAATATTCAGTCTTACAGGTGAGTATACCACAGATGATATCTGTCAGGGGTTTAGGTGCGAGGGCCGTGAGAGCTCAGGTCGATACTTCCGTATACGCAAAGAGATGACGGCTTCGACTTTTGGTGTGTCCCCTTTAGAGGATCTTTTGATTACAACAGCAGCGACTATCAATTTTATTGTTTCATCAGCTTGCTGAGGGTGAGCTTATATTCCAAAGCTTTTGCGGAAAGCATTATCCGGGAACTAGGTCAGCACTTCTGTAACACCCCGTGTTTTCGAATGTCAAAGTCAAAGTCAAAGTCCAAGTCAACTTTGACTTTCTTTGACTGTAGGTAGTCTGTTTTGTGTTCTAATTGTATTATGTGGAGTAAGTGTTGTAATCAGCAAGAATCGAAGTAATCAAATGTTTTAACGTGAACCGATCTACGACTGTGAATGATAGGAAGTAACAATGCGATAAAGTTAACTAATCAGTAATCAAACCAGTCTAACAATCATCGAACTCGAGACTCGAATTATGCGAATTTTGGTATTGTTATACGTGTGTATGTGCCTTATGTGTTACTTGTGCGTGTTTACTTTATGTTTGGTGTGGTATTCAAGCAAATCAATCGAAAATCGAATCGAAACTCGAAAGGCAATTGAACTCAATCGAAACCGACATCGAAACGTGACTTATAGAAGATTGTATGTTAGATATAGTAGTTGGGACTGAAAGTAATTTGACTAGGAACTCTATCGTATTCGTATCATCGTCCATCGAAATCGAAACATCGAAAATCGTCGTGAAATACTCGAAGTGGGTCGTGGATCGAACAGGAAGCATCCTGATCGAACAGGCCAGCCGATCGGCTAGCATCTTGCCGGCCGATCGAGCAGCCCATTCGATCGGAGCTCCTGGCCGATCGGCTGCCACTTTCCCCTTTTGGAAGCCTATAAATAGGGTTGTCCTTGTCTTCATATCCACTTTTGGAAAGTTCTGACCGGCCAGCTCCTATTCTTCATCTTTTCTCAGATTTCTCCCGACTCCGGTAAGTTTTCGCTCTAACTCTTGTACGTTCTTGATCATTACTTGATTCTACACCTTTCTATCTTTCAAAACTTGGATTCTAACCGTGAAATCACCAAGGTCTAGGTGTCACACCCCGAAATTATCAGAGCATTGGCGTGACTGGACTGGTATCTTCATTGCACAACGGAAGCAAATAATTTAAGTCTTTTAGAAAATGAACGCCACTAAGTACTCGACTCTTCATGGTCATCCTATTCCAACCGCGCCTTGTCTTAGAATGCATCCTGAGAAAGAACATGCGAAAAAGTCAACATAAAGTTGAGCGAGTTCATAGTTTGTTCATAAAAGATTTGAGATAAATCTTTTGAGTTGTGAAAGGTTTGAAATAAATCTTTAGTAACCGGTTTTTGAAATAGTATTGAGAAAATGAATTTAAAAATCATTTTCTTGCCAAGTTATATGGAAACGTTGTGTTTGTAACACGTTATGTTCATAAAACCTGTAAAGCCTTGTATTTGTATGTTCGCAAAACCGTCAATGCCCACCCTGACCTTGACTCTATACCCCCATAATTCTTTGGATTTGTATAAAACATGGTAGTTAATTTGTATGAACTAAAAGTTTCCGTAAGTATAGAAATCCCTGGTATGTAGCAGATAAGGAAAAAGAGATCACCAATGGTTTGCAAGGCCATTGATATGTGTGAAGTGCAAGTAGGAAGACTCAAACCTAGCGGATTTATGCGTCGGGCACTAAGTCACCCCGAGGTCCGTTATGCTGGACCTAGGGCTGGGCTCGCTACACCCAAGTAGATCTACCGCTCCTGTCCCTCGGTCCTACAATGAGGATTAACGGCCTCAAGTTTCCGCCTACCCACTCACATGATCTAAATAGTAACCCTCCTTACGCTAACCATACCATGTAAAAAGTATTCGTAATTACTGTAACATATATTCCACCCCAGCCACCCTGGCTGAACCTCTCCAGTCACCCTGACTGAACCTTCCCAGCCACCCTGACTGAACCTTTCCAGCCACCCTGACTGAACCTTCCCAGCCACCCTGACTGACTCCTTAGTTATGAAAAATCATTCATATTTCGAAAATAAGCATTTGTTTTGTAAAAACCGGTACGTTTAGTATAAACCTTTCGTAAATCATTTGAGTTTCTCGAAATACATTCGTGATATGATTTAGAAATGCGAGTTTTGCGTTTGTTCAAAACTTTGTATGTTTCTGAAAATCGTGCATGTCTTTCCACCCCGAAAACATTTACAAAAAAAAAAAGAATGTAAAACAGTAAAAAGTGGGGGTTATGAACTCGCCTGAATATTCCTGTGCAAGGCTAGCTATATACGACTTTGCGATGTCGTTTCCAAGACTTGACTTGCTAGCGTGCATTCTACAATATTCCTAACACGGAATATCTAATAAGTTTCTAAATAAACGCAGTATCTAAACTACGTGTCATCGAGCTCTACCGAATCGTTAATCGAACGATTCAACGGTAAATAGCTAACTTAATGAAAATGACTAAGTTGTATTTGTTTAGCTTCATTTTATGAAGTCGTACGTGTATAAAAAGAATATTTCTATGAAAATATCATATAACAAACTCGTATCGCGTTTCGTATGAAAATAATATATAATAACTTGTATTATATATATATATATATCACGTCTTGTGTATATTTGCCAAAAATATACGTATATGCCGTTTAGGCGTATAAAATAAATATGAAGAGTTATATTTATCTTATAAAGGAATCGTCGAGTTGTTATGTTTGAAAAATAAATATATAACCCATATTTATTTTTGTAAAAGAAAACGTGTTGTACGATATTTGGAATAAATATATATCTATATTTATTTTGAAAAGAATCCGAGTTGTTCGTTGTTTGGAAATAAATATAACTGAACATATTTATTTTCATAAAACCATCAAGTTTTGTTATTTTGTAAGGCGGTTTGTCGAAATGTTATAAACATGCTTTGTAGGTTATGTAATGTCGTCGAAAGTAAGTATATATTTGTATTTGTTTCCATAGAAGGTTGTTTGGATCCGATAGTTTCGTTTTATAATAAAACGCCTTTTGTGTTTGCGGATTTTCTCGAAAAACGGGCAGAGTTTCCTCTGTTTTTGGACGCCCCCGACAACCACGTGTCGATATATGCCAAAATTCAACCAATGTTCAGTAATTAATATAAATAACTCTTGCAATGGCGACGTAATATAAACTAAATATCAATCCGTTCGGTTCGAGCTCGACATCGCATAAGATTAAAAATATATGTAAAAACGTAAATATTAAACGTGTCGTTTAGACTTTACCCATCTCCGTATCGAACATTGACTGAGTTGACCGAGTCAACCGGCTGAGTTGACTCGCTGAGTTGACCGTGTCGACCCGAACCGTTCCGTTGACCTGAACCGCAAGACTTGACCCGCGAGATCCATACGCGAATCTGAACCGAAATCCAAACCAAAATCATTTACTGTTTGTTGACCGGCCGATCTGCTGTTGACCCGAGTTGACTCGGGTGTTGACCGAGTCAACCGGGTTTGACCCGAAATGTAGCTGAGTTAACTCAAACCCGACTGAGTCGTGGAACCCGAAACAAACATAACTCGAATCAAAACTCACACCCGAACCAAAACTTGAAACAAATCAGAATCGAACCTGTTGGATTTTCTGACCGACTCGGAACAGCACCACCATCACTTCCTGTTGTCGTAATCCCTGCCACCACCCACCTTTGCCGTCGGCTTCACCACTGTCGCCGCCGTGAGCGGCGGCGCCGCCCCATCTCCGTCGACTCAGTCTCTCCCTCTCCCTCTCCCTGATACAACACTCTCTCTCTTCGACATCTCTCTCTCCGTCTCGTTTCTCTCTCTCTTGTTTCACCGTCGCACCACCACCAGACCGTGGTGGTGGTTGTTATCGTCCCCGGTTACACATCAGCGGAGAGGAGAGAAGAAGGGGGGTTGTTTGCCGTCGTGAAGATCCACCGCCACCGCCGCCGTATGCCGACGGTTCTCCGCCGTCGGGTCGTCATCAGAAGGGGGGGGGGTGTTCGGTGTGCCGGTAATGGAGATCGAGAGGGAAAGTGGAGGTGTTGGGGGTCTTCTTGTGAGAAATTGATTTCTCTGTGTTTGCTTTTGCATATAGAGAGTGGGGAGGGTTATGTTGTCTGCTGTTTGTGGAATGAGAAAAAGAAAGAACTTCATGTTCTTATTTATAAACAGAATTGTTTTCATTGTCTTGTGTGCATTTAAATGACATCCAGGTCATTTGTTTTACCTTTAGGATTAAAATCTTTTGGAAATATTTAGTAAGATTTTATAAATCTTATATAGATTTTATAAGATCTCGTAAGATCTTGCCAAGATTTTATTGAGATTTTAGAGGATTTTATAAGATCTTGAAGTGATTTTGGACAGATTTACAAGAAAAATCTTGTAGAAAGATCAAGTATATTGTGTGCTGGTTTAGGCTTGTGGGTTTTGGGCTTGGGCCCAAGGCCCACAAGCCCATCTCATGAGTAAGTGGCCCGTAATTCCTACGAGACCCGATATCGCAAGCCAAACTCTATAAGCTTAAAAATTTTCGTGTAACATCCATATTTGTCGGTGTCGTCAGTATTTCGTACGGTTTCAGTCCGTTGTCGCAGACTCCACGCAAATCGTCATACGCGCACTGTATAGCTGAACAAACGTTCCTGGACACTCCAACGGTCTAATTTAGTTAATTAGGGTCATAAACACTATCTATTATCGCGTTAATTATCTGTTAATCACGTAATTAAGATCCGTAAATTACCGGTTGTCACATTCTCCCCCTGTTACAGAAATTTCGTCCTCGAAATTTAGATTATGTTATCTCTTCAGAATTGTGTTTCAAGAGTTGATGTCAAGGGAAACAAGATGTATAGATACACTCACTAGTGTGACTAAGTTAACAAGGATCCAACAATGAACAGGAACTTCGACCAATCGAATCCCATATGAATGTTTATAACATGTAAATGAGTTCTAGACGCAATAACATCCACTAGATGAACTTAGAATCAACAACCTCAAATATACTAGTTTGCACGAAACACTCGATCGTGATCAGCACAAGCTGCAAGTTATACCGACGCCACAAGGTGTCGCATTGAATGAAACAATTCAATAATAGGGGTGATCGAACAAGTATCACCTGTGTTTTGCATGAAACGCTCAATCATGATTAGCCCAAGCTACAAGTTTATACTGACACCACAAGGTGTCGTAGTGATTCAAATAATTCAATAATAGCGGTGATCAAACAAATTCGCCGTGTTTGAAGTCAAATGAATGCGCAGTAAAGGGAATCTGAAAGTTCGTTTCAAATGACATCATAGAATTTTTCAATTGAAAATGAAACACCAAGGAAATAATATTCTCGATCGAAGGTGCAGAAGCAATGAATATCGTAAGATAGTCGATCGATGTTGAAAGGACCGTTAGAAGGTACACCGGAATATGAAACGAATTTTGTATACCCTTGTCTTATCACACGATTGTGTTAAGACTGTTTTAATTATGATAAATCAAAGCGGATTTAAAGCAATCAATAAGTAATATTTAAACCCGTGCATGAGATGCCGAAATGAGTTTAGCGCAAGCTTTAGTTAAGTGAAAACACCACCACAAGGTGTCGAAATCAACAAACAATTTAATGGAGTCGAATGCCAAACAAGTTCACTTCGACTTGGAACAAATGAAACGTTTGTTAATACGAATTTGAATATGACGTTTTCAATACATCATATTGTGTTTTGAATCGAACATGTGTAATGGACAAGTTCAAACAATTGAACTTGGTTTTAGCGCAATCCGACAATAAACATATGTATCAACAAGAAAACTTTCGGCATGGTCACAATGAAAAACCACGTATGTAACTTGTAAAGAAATGATCGTGATACAATGACCATTAAGAGGAGTAGAGATGCGAAAATCTACTCAGTGAGCGTGAAATTCGAAATTTCAATAATAGAAATTTGAGGACTTTACCTGGGGTTTCGTGTGACGACCAATTGTTAGGTGACATTACCGTCGTTAACTGAAATAGGGGGGATGTGGAGACAAACGTCTTTTCCTTGGAGTGATTCGTGTCGTTGCAGGATCTGTTGATGCAAATGATGGTGAAGCACTGCGTCCGGTTCAAGGTACTTCAGAAGCAACGGATCCAGTGTCTGCGCCAATTATTCAAGAAGAAAATGCATCATCTTCTACAACTCACCAGCTTCAGAATGATATCGGGAATTTAAATATCAATAACTTGAGGTCAAATGTTGAAATTCCTCCAGTTTCTGAAACCCGAATTCATAACATTCATCCTCAGCAGAATATTATAGGTGATGTTCTCAGTGGTGTAAGGACAAGGAATCAAATCAGAAATAATGAAAATGCTGGCTTGTATGCTGAGATACGAGAATCGGGACAACAAAATGATTGGTCTTTCGCCTGCTATGTTAGCCAAGAAGAGCCTAGATCTTGGAATGAGGCATTGAAAGATGATTCCTGGGTGGAAGCAATGCAAGAAGAACTTCAGCAGTTCGAGAAGTTGGGCGTATGGAAATTGGTTGATAGGCCCGACAACTACAAAAAGATCGGAACTCGCTGGGTGTTTAAGTGCAAAAAGGACGACCGTGGGATTGTTGTCCGAAACAAAGCAAGGTTAGTGGTTCAAGGCTTCAGTCAGATTGAAGGTATTGACTACAATGAAGTGTATGCACCTGTTGCTCGTCTGGAGGCTATTAGAATCTTTCTAGCCTACGCATCCTTCAAGAAATTCAAGGTGTACCAGATGGATGTTAAAAGTGCTTTTCTACACGGAGTAGTCGAAGAGGAAGTATATGTCGAGCAACCACCGGGGTTTGAAGATCCATTACATCCTGACAGGGTTTTACTACTTAACAAGGCATTATATGGTCTTCATCAAGCACCTCGGGCCTGGTATGAAACACTGTCTACCTACCTGCTGAGCAATGGGTTTAGACGGGGTTTGATCGACTGTACCCTCTTCATCAAAGAAAAAGGTGAAGATCTTCTGTTGGTACAAGTGTATGTCGATGACATTATCTTTGGTTCTACCGATGATAAGTTGTGCAAAGAATTTGAGAAGGTGATGCAAGATCGATTCGAGATGAGTGCGATGGGTGAAATGACGTTCTTCTTGGGTTTGCAAGTTAATCAGTCCGAATCTGGAATTTTTATCCATCAAACCAAGTACGTCGGAGACATCTTGAGCCGGTTCCAGATGTCCGATTCGAAGCCAATTTCTACTCCTCTTCCGCAGAATCACGGGATTACTCCGGATGAAGAAGGGGATGCTGTGGATTCTTCACTTTATCGTGCTATGATTGGATCCTTAATGTATCTCACCGCATCAAGACCCGACATTATGTATCCAACTTGTCTTCTCGCTAGGTACCAAGCGAATCCGAAGGTCTCTCACTATGCTGCTGTCAAAAGGATTTTTCGTTATCTGAAGAGTTACCCTGACACCGGGTTATGGTACCCTAAGGATGATAACTTCGATCTTAAAGCTTTCAGTGATTCTGATTTCGGCGGCTGCAAGAAAGATGGAAAATCAACTACAGCAGGATGTCAGTTCTTAGGCAATCGCCTAGTCACTTGGCAATGCAAGAAGCGGACATGTGTGGCTACGTCTACATGTGAAGCAGAATACATTGCTGCGTCTAGTTGCTGCTCCCAGGTTCTATGGATCCAACAACAGATGCGGGACTACGGTTTTGAATTCCTAACTACTCCTATTTATGTTGATAATGAGGCTGCCTTACAGATCACTAGAAATCCTGTACAGCACTCGAAAACGAAGCACATCGATATTAAATATCACTTCATACGTGATTGTTTTGAAAAGAGACTTATCGATGTGGTTCATATTCATACCGACCACCAACGTGCCGACCTTTTTACCAAATCATTTGATAAATCAAGATTTGATTATTTACTTTTGGTAAACGGCATTAAGGTGAAGCTAGAGTAACCGACATCAGGAAATCGTTTTTGTAAATATTTTTCTAAAAACCAAAAATCCAAAAATATTTTTACTTTATTTTATTTTTGAATTTTAGGGGGAGAAAGTTTCAAGAAAAATACAAAAACATTGAAAAACCACAAAAACACAAAAATATGTCTTTAATTTATTTACTTTCTGCATTTAAGGGGGAGAAAATTCAGAAGAACACAAAAACAATAGAAAAACAAAAATGAGTTTCTTGGTAATATAAGAGAAAGTGATATTACATCAGAGGTCGGTTGAAACATGCTTCTAGAAATCAAAAGGAAAAGAAAATGATAAGTAGCTCTACTAATGATGTACCGGTAGACTCACGATCATTTTAAAGTATGCAGGAGATATAAACATAATGAACTGAAAACCGCGTGGGAACCGCTCATTGGCATATGGTCTTGGTACCGAAATTTCGTTTGATAGATTGCCGAGGTTCTGAGATATTCGGGGTTTATGCTGTTTATCATCTGGGTATCATGGTTGTTTCTATAAAAGACAAAGTCTAAGTTCTTCCATGATACCATACATACGTGTACATATTTCATACTGCATTCGACCTCAATAAGTGATAAACAATCACATGTCCATACAAAATAAGTGATAAAATATCACATTTATCCGGGAGTCAAGTTCGTCTCTCTGCTGTACGGAAGTACTGACCTGTTCACGGACTTGCTCCTGTGCCCTCATGCATCGAAAATCAAGTTCCTCATCAATAAGTGATTCTATCACATAGGGCTTGTTTTCAAACTCAAATAAGTGACTTGTTCACATTGTATATATATACGTTAAAAAAACGGATGATAAATGGTATACTCCCCAGTATGATGAACTCTCGTGCATACCTTGATACGGGAATGTGTCGTGAGTGGATGAACACCGGTCGGTAAGTATAAAACATACCTTAAACGTATCTCATTGTATTATGATTACACCTGATCGCTGAGTTTAAGTGGACAACAATATCGGTAATTGTGGTAGAATATTTATCAACGTCTGTAAAAGAATTTTAAAAGGAAATGTGTTTTTGACAAAAGACCGCAAGCTGATATGATTCTCTTCGCCAGAAACTCGCAAAAATATTGTTGTGTTGTACATATTTATTTACTGCTTTATTTTTAAATAGTTTTTGTCGTTTGGTGCATATCAGCACGACATTAGCAGTGATGTCGTTTGATAACATTCAAAGGATTTTAAAATTGTTGCCTTTTATTTTATCAAACCACAAAATCCAAAAAGATTTTTAATTTTATATTATTTTTGATTAACTGATGTTGGTGCTCGATCCGATACCTGACAAGCCGAGATACTTCATAAAACTAACCTTTGCAGAACTTCATAACGGACAACTTTTCAAAATGGTCATTTCTGAAAAACCTCCAAAATTTGAAGGGTGTAAATTGGAAATTCCCAAAAATCCAAAGTGTTGGTGGGAAATCTGATCCTTTGAGGAAGCAATGGCCCTCGAAAGATCAGATGGTCAAGAAAGTCAACGAAAGTCAACTGTCTCAGTCGAAAGATGTTTTGGTCAACGAAGGATTTGACCAATTGATCTTTCGAGTTGACCAGATCCTTTTGAAAGATGGTTTAGTTCGAAAGATATCTTTCGAAGGATTCTAAAATATCTGGTATCCTTCGATCCAGATCTTTCAAATATCTGGATCCTTCGAACCAAATAGGGATCCTTCGAACCCAAGATCATCCTTCGAGACACCTTTACATCTTTCGAATGGTTTTGGGTCCTTCGAGGCGGTTGGACTTTCGAGGTCAGGGTATATAAAGCATCTTCTTCCTCATTTGCACTTATCAGTTTCAAAAGTCATCACCCAAAAACCTCTCATCATCACAAAACTCTGCCAAAATTTTATTAACAAGTTACATTATCAGGATTTGTATACACTTTCGGTAGGACAATCATTATCACCTTAACTTCCAATGATACAAACATAACATGATCTTGTGTTCTTATCTTTCAAATTTTATTAACTAGAATAGGATAAAATGTGAAATCTGAATATGTTGTTAATGAATCAGTGATAGTTTTGATGATTATGTGGTGTTCTTGTATCTGTTTGTGTGTGTCAAATGTTGGTTTGAATCTTGATGACATGGATATTTGGTTTGGGTTAAACAGGGGATGGTTAGGGTTTATGGTTAAACTGATACATGTGCGTGTGTTCATGTCCGGTTTGGGTCAAAATGTTGATTGTATGAAATGGTTTGTAGTGTTGTGTTTGTCTGATATAGCACACACTTGATTTCAGTTTAAACAATCACCGGAATTAAAACTAAAACTTACCGGAAAACTTGCCGTTGAACAGTTGCCGGTAATCAAAACGAAAGATGATGACTCATCACCTCGATAGATGTGCTGAACAACATCCTTCGAGTTGAGTCTCGAAAGATGTTAGATTCCTCGAAGGATCATCCTTCGATTGATCAAGCCTTCGAATGATCAAGACATCTTTCAAACTCTTGATCCTTCGAAAGATGATCTTTCGATAAGGTTGTCATCCTTCAAGAAAAGTGACATCTTTCGAATTGACTGACATCTTTCGAACAGACTGCCATCCTTCGTGCCATATTCAATCCTTCGATGGATAAATTGGATCCTTCGAAGAGTTCAACACTTAGAATTTTTCCAAGAAATTGAAAATTTTCTAAGTGTGGAATTTCTTGTTGACTGTTTGACCTTTTTCTTATTACGTGTCTATGTTTGATGAACAGAAATGGCACCAAAAGTAGCGAAAAAGGAACGGGCCAAGCCAACAAAGAAGGAGAAATCGGAAGTTGAATCTATGTCTGAATCTAGACATAATATGGCTGCGTATTTACAACCGGAAGGGAGTATCAGTCCGGAGTTTACTGGAATCATGGAGTATCTTCATAGGGCACGCATCAATTATGCTATCACAACACAGCACGTTGCCTATCAGTCGCACATCAAGGCGTTTTGGAGTTCAGCTGTGATTGAAACCCGTGGTTATAACAGAAAACACTATCAGAGAACGTCTACGGCTTGGAGATCAACCGGAAGATCCTACTTCTATAGATTTACAATGTCAGCGGGGGTTACTGATGAGGCTGCGGTACAGCGACGACGTTCTTGCCAATCAGATCAACAAGAAGTATATGCCGCTTCGATACAAGTTCCTGTTGCATATTCTTATTCATTGCCTAAGCAACAAGCGTTTTGGGTATGATCTGTCACCGATCGATTTGACTGGATTGTTTACGGCGCTGATTCTAAACAAGCCGTTCAACATATCTCGTTATGTCTTCGACAATCTGAAGGAAAACGCTCGAAGGCCACTTCCGTCAGCAACACAGCGAACATCCACCAAGTTCTGGTTATATCCCAGGTTTCTGCAGATGATGATAGATGATCAGATTCCTGATCTTGCTAAAGCCGAGGCAGATGTTCTTCCTGTTAATCCAATGAATGAGCGTACTCTGCTGATATTCAAGTCTATGGCCGCCTATAAGGAATCGGACCCAATTAGGAAACTTATTGGTCATCTTAATATTCCTGGCTATGAGGCACCGCAGAACCACAGATGGCGTCGAGACGCGAGCGATTCTGATAATGAAGAGCCAAAGTTAATCGCTATGGCTGATACTCAGCTCGGGGCTAAACATGGAATCAAAGCAACAAGAAGGTCTGCTGGCAGTTCTAGTGCTGCAGCACGTGTTGAAGTTGATGTCAATGTTGCTGCTGAAGAGGTTCAGGAAATGTCTGTAGATCCTGATGTTCGTGTTGGTACTGGTGGTGGTGATGGTGGTGCTGTGGTTGTTGAAACAGGTGGTAGTACAGGTGGAGATGGTGGTGATGCTGGTCAGTCTGGTACTGTTGCGACTGACAAGGGTAAAGGTAAAGTAGATCAGCCGAGGAAGCGAGTTGATGAAAGCAGCTCGTCTTCTGAAGAGGAAGGAGGTTCTGATGGCGATGATTCATCTTCTGAGGATGATAATCCTCCTCCTCCAGGGATGAGAAAAGTCTTTGATAAACGCGGGAACCCCCGGTTTGTGCGTATAAAGAAGACGGGTAGTACTGGAGAATCTGACCAGGATGAAGATTATACGCTTACTTCTCCGGGTTTTCTTAAGAAGAGGAAAGCAAAAAGGCAGGATGTTCGTTCATCAAAGAAAGCTGCTGGTGATTCCTCTATTCCAGTTTCTGTTCAGCCTTCATCTGCTCCTGAGCAGCAGTTTCCTCCCTCTGGTGATCAACTGACTGAAAAGGAGACGTTGGAGCTAATGTCTTCTCCTCAGAGGTCCTCTGGGACGCGCACGGTGACTGTTGATCAACAGCCGCCTGCAACTCCCACCTCAGGTACACATGCCCGACCCCCTCTCACTATTACTGGTCCTACAGGTGCTTCGGGTCAGGCTGGTCAGTCTGGTTCTTCAAGACCTGAGCCTTCGCGGCCAACTCTGGCAGAAACCTTATCTGGATTTTCTGAAGCTGACAAGATACAATTCCTGATTGAACAAGTCAGTGAATTGGGTTCTATAGTTGGTCGACACACAAGAACAATTGAAGAATATCGTGTCCAGCGAAAACAAGATGTAATGGCACACAACCAGCTGTGTTCAATTGTTGAAGCTCAGAATATCAAGATCAAGGAACAGGCCGAGGAAATTGAAAGGTTAAAAGAGGCAAACAAGGCACGAGATAGGGAAGTCGAAATTATGAAAAGGCTTAGTACTAATTTGGAGACTCAGGCGAAAGCGTTGAGGGAGAAGGTAAGTAGTCGTGATGATAGACTGATGGAAGCCTTCAAACCCATGTATGCAAACTTCAATAAGATTCATTCCAAGGTTGGTACATTGTGGAGTGAAAGGTGCAGTACCTTAGGGATAGTTCCCTCAAGGCATGAGGATGATAAAGATGATGATGCAGCTAATCCAGATCAAACAACTGCCTCCGGTTCTGGTGCAACTGCATCCGGTGCTGCAGGTGGATCTGGTACACCTCAAGACACTCCTTCTGCTCCTCCAACAGCTACCACTGGCCCATCAGAACAGACAGAAACACTGGAAACGTCTACAGGGCCTGAACATATTAGCCTGGAACCAGAAACATTTGCAGATTTCCTTGAATCCTCAGGTTCTCAGAAGTATCATCCTGTCACGGGTGAATTGCTAGAAGAGGGAGAGTTTATTTCTGAAATGTCTGATGAACAAATACTGATCTTGACTGATTTGGATGAAGTTGCTGTGAGTATGATTGATGCTACTCCGTTGGAACAGGATCAAACTGATTTCTCTACAATTGAAGAAATCTTCATCAGTTCTGATCCTGAACGTCCTGTATATGTTGGAAAGGACAATGCGGAGGTGAATGCTCTTGATGATGATTTGTGGCTGAAAAGACTGCAGAGTTCGCAAATCTTTCTTCTGATTCACCAACAGCTCAAGAAAACCGTGAGAAAACAGTGAATGAATGGCGAGCGGATTTCCTTGCTAGGAATCCTCCTCCGCTCGCTCCGTTGGATCAGGTTAACTATATGAGTTTGGAGAAGAATCGGGCTCGGGGTCGCATTATTAGTTGGATGTTCGTCAAAGAACTTCACTGCATGGTCGTGAAAAGAGAAACTGGTCTTCAGTATTTCAGAACTCTTCTCAGTATTCTCTCACTTCCATACTATGATGTTGCAGTGCTAGCACAACTAGATGTTATCAATCGGAGTGAAGAAAAGATGGTGGATCTGTTTGCTAAGAAAATCAGGTTGGAAAGGAGAAGAGGTTGGAAGGATCCGTTGTATAAGCCACAGTTTCCCAGATACGAGCAGATCAGGTTTACACTTGATCCAGAAACAAACACCGCTCGCTATCGGTTAGTGTATGATCCTCCCAAAGTGATGAAGAAGATACCCTTACTGAAGATGAAGAACGACTTTCTTGGAAACTTCCGCTGCTGGGTCTATGACGTGGATACTGGTGAAGCCGTGATCCTATTCAGAGATAATCAAGAGAACTTTAGAATAATAGATCCGATGTGGATTACTAACATGTCCAGATCGGATATTATTGTTCTGAAGGATCATGAGATAAACTACCTGGTTCGGGATCGAGATCAAGCTATGAAGTTTCAGAAGATGGCCCTGTACTGCTTCAATCTGCTGGTCAACGCAGGAAGTGCATGGTCATCACATCATTTGACAGTGGAAAGGACGTCAGAGACTTAGAGACACGAAGACCGAGACAAAGCTACAGCCAAGGGGGAGTTTGTTGGTGCACTTGTGTCTGTACTTTGTCTGTATTTTGTAATGTATAAAACGATGTCTTTTGTCTGTCGTGTTTACGTCTTTTGTTGTATTTGTTTAAGTGTTTGACTAAATGTTTGACCAAGTCAACCATCCTCCTGGTTTGACTTGGCCAAACAGTCAACATTATGTGTGTAAGATTATTATGTTTCGAAGGATGTCATCGAAGGATGTTATGTATCCTTCGATGACTTCGAAAGACATCTTTCGATGGACACATATGGACCTCGAAGGATATATCATCCTTCGAGGTATGTATGGATCCTTCGGAGTCTTTCGATGGACATTCTGGTCGATAGATGATCCTTCGACCAGAGCTCATCATCCTTCGTGCATGTTATCTGTTATGGTATATATATACCATGTTGGGGTTCATTTCATTGCAGACACTTAGAAAGATATTGAGAGCATTTGTGAGTGAACCCAAGGTCTTGTAAGAGAGCATTTCAGTTTGGTCAAGGGCTGTAACCGTGTCCACTGAAATACAAGAGAAAACTTTGATATATTGCTTGTCTACTCTTTCTCTTTGTAACTTGTGCTTTCATCTAAACTATCGGTTTGCACTCTAGCTTGGATTCCGCACTTGCTAGAGTGTTAAACATAACAAGGAATAGGTTTATCCTCAACCTCCGAGGGACCTACAATTGGTATCAGAGCCATGGTGCCCGATTTAGTAAATCTAACCGTTTACTAAGTCACATGTGCTCTAGATCTGTGATTTTTGTGCTTTTTATTCAAGATGTAAAAATGGTGAAAATCAAGAAAAACTCAGATCTGGACCCGAATATTCGGATCTGTGCTGAAACGAGTGTTGGGTTTTATGTTTTTCACCTAAATACTCAAGTTATCATCATCAAAAATTATATACAAAGTGTTTTCATCATTCTGCAAATTTACACAGCCTCCTGTGTTCTTGATGTTCTTATCATCTTCATGCTTCGAAAGATGTAAAAGTATGCTCGAAAGATTAAACTGTTTCGAAGGGTCATCTCAACAAACCTCGAAGGATCACCTTTATCACTTAACAACTTCGAAGGATCACCTTTATTCCTAAACAACTTCGAAAGATCAGCTTTGTTTTGTTTCGAAGGGTCATCTCAACAAATCTCGAAGGATCATCTTAATCCCCAACAATTCTGAGGATCACCTTTACTCCTCAACAATTTCGAAAAGTCACTGTTTAAATCGAAGGATCAAACTGTTTTTCGAAGGGTCATCTGTTCTTGTCGAAGGATCAACCTTTTCGAAGGATCCAGATCTGGAACTCTTGAGGGGTCAACAACTTCGAAAGATAAGATTCTGACCTCGAAAGTCTGACCTCGAAAGTCTGACCTCGAAAGTTTGATTTGGGGAAGATTTCTGCAAGTAGTTTCTTGTATCTCTTCACCGGCTGCTGAGACCTCGATCGGAGAGTGCCGACGCTTCCCTGTTGTCTTGGTAACCATGTGGCGGAAATCAGGGAATTAAATTGATGGACCGCACATGTTTGGGGTTTGATTTTTCTGCTCTTGTTCTTTGGATATTGCAGGAGAGAGAGAAAGAGTGACTTGAAAGTGGATGGAAGATGATATGTCGGCTGCTCTTTGAAACTGATGTTGTTTGTTTGTGGGCTTAGGTTTGCATAAGGGGCCCAAACTGATGTTATTTCCTTCTAGATTGCATAAGGGCCCAAAATTGGAATGTATAACATGTTCTTGTCGTGATCTGATTTTGGGAAGCAATTAGATTTTTTTTTGGGGCCACAAAACTCCAAGGAAAAGTGGAGATAATGCAAAGTGGTTTTGACTTCTTCAGTTCTGGTGAACCCGACGTGAAGTGGTTTGGGCCTTGATGTTGGGTCACTTGAAGTGGTTTGTTGAGCAACATCCAACTAATAATGCTTGTCTATGATAATGGATCCATTACACAGTTGTAATAACTTTCAAGTGTATTGGGCATTTTTCTTGGACCTGATTATTCGTGAGTTGCATAGTGGGGTCGGGTGTTCGCAAAATTTATTTGAACCGCGCTTCTACATGTCAAGGTCAAAGTTGGATCGGGTTCGAGAGCGCGCCAAACCAGTTTGGGATGATGAGAGATGATGAAAACTTGATTTTTGAAAAATGTGGGGTAGTCACGGTTACCGATGCAAATGGCAAAAATGGTGACGCGACTATTATGGGCCAAAAACAACACGGTATGTTCACTTCCGCACGTCAATATTTATGATTGTTACCGGTTATTCGGAAATGTTCGAAAGCATTTTGTTTATTGTCATATTCTTGCATTTGAAAACGAACGTATGAACCTAGAACGTCAATACCGGTCCTAACGAGTTCACAAAGTCTTTGGGGGGATACAAGTCGGATCCTACGGGGTACTAGGCGAAATTTCTTTATCAACTAGAATATGCAACGAAGAAATCTTTTTGTTTATTGTCATATTCTCGCATTTGGTAACGAATGAATGAACCTAGAATGTCAATACCGGTCCTAACGAGTTCACAAATTCTTTGGGGGATACAAGTCGGATCCTACGGGGTACTAGGGGACGTTCTTATTCAACTAGAATATGCAAAGAAGAAAATCGTTTTCGTGATTTTTCGGAACCGAGAACATTCAATGAAGATTGATGACAGTTCCGCTCAGTGGAGGGAATTGGTGAACATTTGAAGATAAATTCTACTCAGTGGAGAGAATTTGTTATGTGAAATTGACGACAGTTTCTTTGAAGTGGAAAGAATCTGTTAAGGTTTAGAGATTTTACCAAAGAAATGGGGGGATAAAAATTTTCATATGTTGAATTTCTTCGGTAAATTTCTAAACGCAATCACAGGTGGTAGGGTTTGTGATTTTCTGGTGATACAAACGGTTCTGCGTGGAATGTTTTGCACAGACACATATTTGAGGATTTTAATTAATTCTCCAGCCAGCGTGAAGAGTTTTGCACGGAAACATACAGGTATCTAAAGTCGACAGTAGTCTCAAAGCGCTGTTTACTGAAGACCTGGGGGAATCTTTATGAAAGTTGATAATTCAAGGCTGAAGACCTGCAGGATTCGGTTTTGGGTTTGATGTTTCTTTGGGATTTTACAGGGATCTGGGGGTAACTCAATTCGTTAAGTTTGCAAACGATGTACTTGGTCAAGCTGACTTCCTGAGTACTGATGCTGAAGATCCGTAGTGCATTACGTGGTCAACTTCACAAAGGCGAGACAATGAGATCTGGATGTAGTTCAACTAAGCGTGCTGTTTGGTTGAGCTTGCAAGGGATACACTTGGTCTAGCTGACTTTCCTGAGTGTTGATGCTGAAGATTAAAGTGCATTACTTGGTCGATTCCACAAAGACGGTTTACAGAAGACAGTTCACCAGAAATCTCTATCAATGTAGTATGCTTGAAGATCAAGACTTGATGCAGTTTTTAAAGAATGGAACCCTTATCAAATGCCGGTTGGAGTATTGGAAGATCAGCGGAAGATCGGTCAATTGAGGAAATTGCACAACACCCAACATGGATACGCGTACTTTAAGGGGGAAATATTATACAAGGAGCATCAAGATACTACTTACCTGGATCATCGGTCAAGGGGGAATTTGTTAACACAGAGAAGATGAATACTTGACTGAAGATCGATTGCAGTTGCATTTTCAGCATTCGACAGCAACGGACAAGGGGGAATTTGTTGATGCAGATTTTGTGTTCGATGCTTGTCGAATAGATTAGTTATTATTTTACGCTGAATTTGTAATAGTTAGTGAAACGGTCTATCGAACGTGTATAGACCTGCTCGTTTGAAGTGGTCAAACGAGAGGGTTATTCGGTTGACCGGGTGTGTTTGCAAGACAAGGGGTGTGACTATAAATAGAAAACCCTTGCCATTTGCAACACAAGAGAGTGAGAGGAGGTTTGAGACCTCACCGGGAGAAATCACCACTTGATTTCTCCCTGGATGTATACTTCTTTGGTATTAGTTCGGTTATCATGTAATCAGGCCGACTTGTAATGTTTTACTACCGGATTAATACAAAGTTTGTTTGTTTATCATCTCTTATCTCTTCCGTCTTTGAACATAATCATGAAAATCACGGAATCGGTTTTTGATCCCGAAACCCGGACCTACAGGATCGCCTGACAAGTTGTCGTTTCCTGGCTGTTAGTTCTCCTGCTGACAGGAATCTAGCGCCGTCGTTGAGTTGCGCCATCGCGTCTTTTCAAAGGCCTCGCCTCGATAGTCGTATGTGACGTACTTCAACCTCTGTTGATGTAAGCTTAAGTTCCACGTATACCTGTGCGCTAGCGTCGTGTGCCATGTAGAAGGTGATGTACCCCGACATCCGTGGACGTAAAAATTGAGTTCCATGTATTCCCGTGCGCTAGCGTTTTGTTATGCGTAGGCTGCCTGCTCGGGGAGTTAAAATATCATAGACAATGTGGATAATAGTGTGTACCCGAGTTAATATTCGCGATTCCTACGTGATGTCCATGCACAAATAATCGATCATATAATCAAATACGCATGTTAGTCACCAATAAGCAATCAAGTAATGCCCCTAGTCCCACTAGTCTATCCTCCCAGCCTCTCAGACTGAACTTCCTAGTCCCACTAGACTATCCTCCCAGCCTCTCAGACTGAATCTCCTAGTCCCACTAGACTATCCTTCCAGCCTCCCAGACTGAATCTCCTAGTCCCACTAGACTATCCTTCCAGCCTCTCAGACTGAATCTCCTAGTCCCAACAGACTATCCTTCCAGCCTCCCAGACTGAATCTCCTAGTCCCACTAGACTATCCTCCCAGCCTCTCAGACTGAATCTCCTAGTCCCACTAGACTATCCTTCCAGCCTCCCAGACTGAATCTCCTAGTCCCACTAGACTATCCTTCCAGCCTCCCAGACTGAATCTCCTAGTCCCACTAGACTATCCTTCCAGCCTCCCAGACTGAATCTCCTAGTCCCACTAGACTATCCTTCCAGCCTCCCAGACTGAATCTCCTAGTCCCACTAGACTATCCTTCCAGCCTCCCAGACTGAATCTCCTAGTCCCACTAGACTATCCTCCCAGCCTCTCAGACTGAATTCCCTTTTCCGAAGGTTTTAAATGCATGTTTCCTAAACTCTCAGAGTGTTGTGTACGGTATGTAATTGCTTTATGCACCGTGTATGAAACACCATAATAGCGTATGTTTGAAAACAATATTTTGACTGCTTGTTTTTCGGCAACGGTTGGAGACCATAGTCGAGTACTAGGCGTTCTGTATGTATTCAACGTCTCAATGATCTAAGTCCCCAGGGGGAAAGGTGAGGTTAGAGCCTAGGTGTCACAACAGAAACCTAATTCGCTGTAACCTATAGCTCTGATACCAATCTGTCACACCCCGAAATTATCAGAGCATTGGCGTGACTGGACTGGTATCTTCATTGCACAGCGGAAGCAAATAATTTAAGTCTTTTAGAAAATGAACGCCACTAAGTACTCGACTCTTCATGGTCATCCTATTCCAACCGCGCCTTGTCTTAGAATGCATCCTGAGAAAGAACATGCGAAAAAGTCAACATAAAGTTGAGCGAGTTCATAGTTTGTTCATAAAAGATTTGAGATAAATCTTTTGAGTTGTGAAAGGTTTGAAATAAATCTTTAGTAACCGGTTTTTGAAATAGTATTGAGAAAATGAATTTAAAAATCATTTTCTTGCCAAGTTATATGGAAACGTTGTGTTTGTAACACGTTATGTTCATAAAACCTGTAAAGCCTTGTATTTGTATGTTCGCAAAACCGTCAATGCCCACCCTGACCTTGACTCTATACCCCCATAATTCTTTGGATTTGTATAAAACATGGTAGTTAATTTGTATGAACTAAAAGTTTCCGTAAGTATAGAAATCCCTGGTATGTAGCAGATAAGGAAAAAGAGATCACCAATGGTTTGCAAGGCCATTGATATGTGTGAAGTGCAAGTAGGAAGACTCAAACCTAGAGGATTTATGCGTCGGGCACTAAGTCACCCCGAGGTCCGTTATGCTGGACCTAGGGCTGGGCTCGCTACACCCAAGTAGATCTACCGCTCCTGTCCCTCGGTCCTACAATGAGGATTAATGGCCTCAAGTTTCCGCCTACCCACTCACATGATCTAAATAGTAACCCTCCTTACGCTAACCATACCATGTAAAAAGTATTCGTAATTACTGTAACATATATTCCACCCCAGCCACCCTGGCTGAACCTCTCCAGTCACCCTGACTGAACCTTCCCAGCCACCCTGACTGAACCTTTCCAGCCACCCTGACTGAACCTTCCCAGCCACCCTGACTGACTCCTTAGTTATGAAAAATCATTCATATTTCGAAAATAAGCATTTGTTTTGTAAAAACCGGTACGTTTAGTATAAACCTTTCGTAAATCATTTGAGTTTCTCGAAATACATTCGTGATATGATTTAGAAATGCGAGTTTTGCGTTTGTTCAAAACTTTGTATGTTTCTGAAAATCGTGCATGTCTTTCCACCCCGAAAACATTTACAAAAAAAAAGAATGTAAAACAGTAAAAAGTGAGGGTTATGAACTCGCCTGAATATTCCTGTGCAAGGCTAGCTATATACGACTTTGCGATGTCGTTTCCAAGACTTGACTTGCTAGCGTGCATTCTACCATATTCCTAACACGGAATATCTAATAAGTTTCTAAATAAACGCAGTATCTAAACTACGTGTCATCGAGCTCTACCGAATCGTTAATCGAACAATTCGACGGTAAATAGTTAACTTAATGAAAATGACTAAGTTGTATTTGTTTAGCTTCATTTTATGAAGTCGTACGTGTATAAAAAGAATATTTCTATGAAAATATCATATAACAAACTCGTATCGCGTTTCGTATGAAAATAATATATAATAACTTGTATTATATATATATCACGTCTTGTGTATATTTGCCAAAAATATACGTATATGCCGTTTAGGCGTATAAAATAAATATGAAGAGTTATATTTATCTTATAAAGGAATCGTCGAGTTGTTATGTTTGAAAAATAAATATATAACCCATATTTATTTTTGTAAAAGAAAACGTGTTGTACGATATTTGGAATAAATATATATCTATATTTATTTTGAAAAGAATCCGAGTTGTTCGTTGTTTGGAAATAAATATAACTGAACATATTTATTTTCATAAAACCATCAAGTTTTGTTATTTTGTAAGGCGGTTTGTCGAAATGTTATAAACATGCTTTGTAGGTTATGTAATGTCGTCGAAAGTAAGTATATATTTGTATTTGTTTCCATAGAAGGTTGTTTGGATCCGATAGTTTCGTTTTATAATAAAACGCCTTTTGTGTTTGCGGATTTTCTCGAAAAACGGGCAGAGTTTCCTCTGTTTTTGGACGCCCCCGACAACCACGTGTCGATATATGCCAAAATTCAACCAATGTTCAGTAATTAATATAAATAACTCTTGCAACGGCGACGTAGTATAAACTAAATATCAATCCGTTCGGTTCGAGCTCGACATCGCATAAGATTAAAAATATATGTAAAAACGTAAATATTAAACGTGTCGTTTAGACTTTACCCATCTCCGTATCGAACATTGACTGAGTTGACCGAGTCAACCGGCTGAGTTGACTCGCTGAGTTGACCGTGTCGACCCGAACCGTTCCGTTGACCTGAACCGCAAGACTTGACCCGCGAGATCCATACGCGAATCTGAACCGAAATCCAAACCAAAATCATTTACTGTTTGTTGACCGGCCGATCTGCTGTTGACCCGAGTTGACTCGGGTGTTGACCGAGTCAACCGGGTTTGACCCGAAATGTAGCTGAGTTAACTCAAACCCGACTGAGTCGTGGAACCCGAAACAAACATAACTCGAATCAAAACTCATACCCGAACCAAAACTTGAAACAAATCAGAATCGAACCTGTTGGATTTTCTGACCGACTCGGAACAGCACCACCATCACTTCCTGTTGTCGTAATCCCTGCCACCACCCACCTTTGCCGTCGGCTTCACCACTGTCGCCGCCGTGAGCGGCGGCGCCGCCCCATCTCCGTCGACTCAGTCTCTCCCTCTCCCTCTCCCTGATACAACACTCTCTCTCTTCGACATCTCTCTCTCTCCGTCTCGTTTCTCTCTCTCTTGTTTCACCGTCGCACCACCACCAGACGGTGGTGGTGGTTGTTATCGTCCCCGGTTGCACATCAGCGGAGAGGAGAGAAGAAGGGGGGTTGTTTGCCGTCGTGAAGATCCACCGCCACCGCCGCCGTATGCCGACGGTTCTCCGCCGTCGGGTCGTCATCAGAAGGGGGGGTGTTCGGTGTGCCGGTAATGGAGATCGAGAGGGAAAGTGGAGGTGTTGGGGGTCTTCTTGTGAGAAATTGATTTCTCTGTGTTTGCTTTTGCATATAAGGAGTGGGGAGGGTTATGTTGTCTGCTGTTTGTGGAATGAGAAAAAGAAAGAACTTCATGTTCTTATTTATAAACAGAATTGTTTTCATTGTCTTGTGTGCATTTAAATGACATCCAGGTCATTTGCTTTACCTTTAGGATTAAAATCTTTTGGAAATATTTAGTAAGATTTTATAAATCTTATATAGATTTTATAAGATCTCGTAAGATCTTGCCAAGATTTTATTGAGATTTTAGAGGATTTTATAAGATCTTGAAGTGATTTTGGACAGATTTACAAGAAAAATCTTGTAGAAAGATCAAGTATATTGTGTGCTGGTTTAGGCTTGTGGGTTTTGGGCTTGGGCCCAAGGCCCACAAGCCCATCTCGTGAGTAAGTGGCCCGTAATTCCTACGAGACCCGATATCGCAAGCCAAACTCTATAAGCTTAAAAATTTTCGTGTAACATCCATATTTGTCGGTGTCGTCAGTATTTCGTACGGTTTCAGTCCGTTGTCACAGACTCCACGCAAATCGTCATACGCGCACTGTATAGCTGAACAAACGTTCCTGGACACTCCAACGGTCTAATTTAGTTAATTAGGGTCGTAAACACTATCTATTATCGCGTTAATTATCTGTTAATCACGTAATTAAGATCCGTAAATTACCGGTTGTCACACTAGGTGTTCTTGGGTGATGTCATCATGGTGTTCTTGAAGAACATCAAACTTTGGCCTCATTCAACCATGAATAGCTCAGATCTAACCGATTTCCACATAAACAAGTTAAGATCTATCAAAGATCTAAACATCCACAAGTTGTGAAGGATTGAAAGAAGGAATCCCAACTTTCTTTCAACTCTTTTACACTCAATGCCTTCAAACCGGTAGAAACGGAGCCTGAGCCAATGTAGGATCGGTTTCTGACCCGAACGAGTCAATCAGAAGAGTTTCTCTCTAAACGAATGGCGGAAACAGACGTGTAGAGCTCAATTCAGCAAGATTTACACAATATACTGTTGTACTATTGATTTTAGAACGTTTTACAACCTGACAACACCTCGGCAGCACTTCGTTGCTCTGACCGGAAAGTTACAAATGTGAAAGTTTCAAACGATAGGAACTCTATTTCAAACGATGGGACAAGTTTTCAAACGGTGGAACTCATTTTCAAACGATGGAAAATGATTTTCAAACGGACAAGCAATGATTCGTTCAAACAGACACCTTTTTTAAGCCATTTTTTGTCACTTTTACTTCGATTTTTGAACTGAAATTCTCAAGGCTTTGTTAAAACACCATTACGCACATATTGTGTAAGTTTCAGCCAATTTCAACCGTGAAAACTTGAAAAATTTGAAAAAGAAAGGTGTAGAAGTAGAAAATGCAGCTGAATTGTATAGAACTCTTCCTCCTGAGCTCTGATACCACTTGTAGGATCGGTTTCTGACCCGAACGAGTCAATCAGAAGAGTTTCTCTCTAAACGAATGGCGGAAACAGACGTGTAGAGCTCAATTCAGCAAGATTTACACAATATACTGTTGTACTATTGATTTTAGAACGTTTTACAACCTGACAACACCTCGGCAGCACTTCGTTGCTCTGACCGGAAAGTTACAAATGTGAAAGTTTGAAACCTATATATACTACTTGACCCTTCCGTTTGAAACACTTTCAAACGGACAGGCCATTTCAAACGGACAGGCCATTTCAAACGGACAGCAGTTTCAAACTTTCAGCTTCAAACTTTCAGCTTCAAGTTTGTAAACTGAGACTCGATATAAGACGTAGATAACAGATGAATGCACCAACAGACTCCCCCTCAGATGTTGACGGAGTCTTCAGTGTCGAGTCTCTGCATCTTCAATCTTTATCAGTCCTCTCGAGCTCTTTGAAGCATATGACGTTGTTAGAATCCTCAAATCAATCTCTTACTCTTTCTCGAAATCTTCAGAATCTGAATCTGGCTCTACTATCTTCAGACTCCCTCTCGATGTCTTCAGACTCCCCCTTTCGCTAGAGATCGTAGTCTGGAATTCTTAAAATCATGATCATGTCCTGGCTCGCATCCTGCTCTGGATCGAAATCTGGCCAACCTGCATAAACTCTACCCAACAGTAAATTTCCAAAATTTTTATCCTGACAAATTTAGAAATTACTGGTAGATTTCTTTTAACAACACCATTTTTAAACTCTGATGACTTACTTTGTAAAAATAATATTCTTCATTTCAAAGATTATTTCTCCCAAACCTGTTGTTCATCATGTTTAGCACTCGGAATTTTGAAAATCAGCTTTTCAATACCAGTTGTCGAAAATCTTTTTGGATTTTTCAAAATTTATGCTAAAACACACCAAAAATCTTTTTGAATTTTTGAATAAAAGTAAATGCAGAAACGAAATATTTACAGACAATATTTTTTGTGAATTCGTGCAAGAGGATCATATCAGTTTTTGAGACATATCACAAACACCGTTAAGCTTGATTACATTTGAAGTTCTAAACAATTTACCTAGATTGTCAGTATGTTTGTCCTCTTAAATTTTCACACAGATTTCAACTGTTTCGAGATACGCAATTAGTGTCTTAGATACTTAAACTTATCCGTGTGTCCCACTATTTGAATATACTCCCGTATCCAGATCCCAATATTCAGTCTTACAGGTGAGTATACCACAGCTAATATCTGTAAAGGGGTTATCTGCGAGGGCCATGAGAGCTCAGGTCGATACTTCCGTATACGCAGAGAGATGACGGCTTCGACTTTTGGTGGGTCCCCTTTAGAGGATCTTTTGTTACAACAGCAGCGACTATCAATTTTATTGTTTCATCAGCTTGCTGAGGGCGAGCTTATATTTCAAAGCTTTTTGCAGAAAGCATTATCCGGGGACTAGGTCAGTATTTCCATACAGCAGAAGTCCCGGGATAATACCCCAGATATCACTGAGTATAAAGACCTAGTATCTCAGAATACGGGACCTTTCAAACAAGATTTCAGGGGTTACCTATATATCCAAGCAGTTTTGTTAACCCACAGAATAAGCAAGTTTGATTTTAGGTTTATATCTCATTACAGTTTACTAAATGTGCGAAAACCTACTGACACATCCACAGTAAGATTGTTTATCACATTTTTTACTATACATTTCTTTAGCGTGTCGTGATAGTCCACTGATGTACTATCATTTCCTCTTTTATGCAACAAAAACTCATTTTTCAATTTTATCATGTTTTTGTCTTTTTCAAATTTTCTGATGTTTTTGGATTTTCTGAAAATTCTTACTCCCCCTAAAATTCAAATACATCTAATGAAAATTGAAAACAAACTATACAGAACATGACAACTGATATCGAATCGCTTCAATTCTCCATCCGTTTGGCTTAAACAATCAGAACTCCCCCTCACAACAAACTATTTTCCCATAATGATTTCAAAACACTTAAGTTTGTTTTAATCAGAATGGTTTTTCTGGAAAATAAGTTTTGTTGATTTTACCACTTGTAAAATTTGGGGCAAGATCATCACTTTGTTTTTTACTTTTTATAATGAATTGATCCCCATTTTTAATCACTTGAATATGGATTACATCAAGTTCAACTTAATGACCTTGTTCAACCACTTGTAAGAACACCCTGGTTCACATTCTGAACCACTTATAACAATCACAAACAACTCAAACCTGTTTTTCAACCAATTACCATCTGTTGGTTGAATTCTCAAGGTGCCGATTCCTACTCCACGCTTACAAACCTGGGAGTTCCGGCAAATCCTGCAAAACTTCTCAAACACATTTTTCAAAAATGATAAAGAATGATGCCGATTCATGCTCCGCGATTACCAACTTGAGAGCTCCGGCAATTCCTGCAAAAACTTTTCAAACACATTAAACAAACATGATAAAGAATAATGCCGATTCCTGATCCACGATTACCAACTTGGGATCTCCGGCAAGTCAGGTTTTTATTCTTTGAAAAATATATCCACCCAAGCCTGACCTTCCTTGGGTGTAACAACATCTTTTTCATCTTTTCTTTCAACAGACTTGTAAACACGTCCTTTGGAAGCATAAAAATCTTTGATACTTTTGGCCTTACCGTTGACCATTTGTCCAAAGATACGTTTCACATTGCCGTTGAAAGTCTTTTCAACATCAAATTTTTTCTTGTCAGAATAAAATTGATTTGAAATTTCAACTTTTCCAACTTTCTTCATAAAATTTTCAACACGCAACGGTGGAAAATTTTCATCGTTCATAGTTGGAACTTTCCTTTCAATCTTTTTCTCAACACATGGCTCCTCTGATTTTATGGAATCAGATTCATCACCAGAACTATTACCTGAACCTTTCACAACCCATTTTTGATTTGGCACATTATCTTTCCTTTTTGAAGCACTCTTTGAACATTCTCCTTTCTCAAAAGTTGAATTTTCAAAGCCAGTAAACTTCCGGGTTGACAGTTCAGTCTTCTCGACAATCTTCTCTTTCATTTTACCAGAGACTTCCTGTTTTGGCTTGAATGTCTTTGGACAATCTTTAGCAACATGACCAGCAATCTTGCACTGAAAACAAGTTCTGGTTTCTATCTTCTTCTGAACAACATTCTTCTTTAACGCTTCTTGCTTCTTGGCAAGGAATTCCTGATTCGTCTGCTTTCTAAATGATTGTTCTTTTTCAGCTTCTGACGTTTTTCCTGAAACAAACACAGTTTTTGGTTTATACATTTTTTTCATTTTTATAGTTTTTCGGTGGAACAAACCCTAATCCTTTCTTTTTGAAATTACGATTATGGTTTGGTTTCTTTTGGAAATTATAACCACAATTGTAACCCATTTTCTTGTTAATTCTTTGTTGAACTCTTGAAGTGTATTGTTTATGTTTTCCGATAAGATTTAAATCTTTTATTTCAGAAATAGTAATTTCTGTTATTTTGAAAACCTTTTGAAACATTTCAAATCTGACACTTCTTATTGGAAAAACTTCATCAGAATATAATTTGTCAGAATATTTCAAAGTATATGCTACTTTGAATGATTTCAGATGTCTTTACTTCTTCAAATGTCTTCAAATCTTTCCTGTCAACAACAAAAGTAGAACATGAGTAACTTTCTAATAATTTCTTAACTTTCTCAGTTTCTATCTTTTGTGTTGCTAACTCCAACTCCAGATCAGCACATTTCTTTATATGAAAATTTGCATCATCAAGCTGTCTCAAATACGCTATCTTCAATGTATTCATTGCCACAGCTTGTTCACCATCTGAATCCGTATATTTGTTAATTTCTCTCTTCATTGTATCATAGGATTCTTTCAACCTGTTTATGTTGTGTAACAACTCATTGTTCTGCTTGATTAGAGAATCACAGTTCATGCACTTTTCTGGAACTTGAACTGGTTCTGCATCAAGTTTCACTTCAAATTCAGGAACCTCTTTGACTGTCATGTTTGGTTGCAAAAACTCAGCTCTCCTCTTTTTCTCAGCTTTAGCCTCAGCTTTTAATCTCTCTTCCTCTTCTTCCTCTTCTTCAAGCTTTCTTCGTCTTGCTTCAGCAGCTTCTATGACTCTTCTGTTTCTTTCTGCACATTTCAAATCATAAGCATTAGTAATGAAAGCATGAGTATTGAACAGATTGTTGGACATCTCTTTGGCCATAAATTCTTGATCTGGGCAAAAATTGTCCCAATTGAAGCCTTCAGCTAATTTCTCATCATCTTGTTCTGCCACACAAACTTTGCTGTCTTTTGGAATATATTTATCCCATGAAAAATTTTCATTTTTGCTTAAACATGCTCTTTTTGGACTATCAATCACATCTCTCCCGTGAGCAGTTTGTGCCTGATGCTGTGCTGGTGACGTGACTTGATGATAAATCGCCTTTTTGTGATAATCGTTGTTTCCAAAAGGATTTTGGGCTCCAGTAGCTTCACGATTTTTGCACTCCCTTTTGAAATGCCCCTTTTCCCTGCAACGAAAACACGTAACTTTAGATTTGTCAAAGCCTAAAGTTGAAACACTAGCGTCACGAAAATCATCTCAGCCTGTAATTTGTTTGAACTTTTCAGCACGTCTCATCACGCTAGCCATGCACCATTTAATGTCCATTAATTCCATTTCTTCAGCATCGATTTCATCGTAATCCTCTTTCGTGAGCATTGGATTACCGATCTTTCCAGCCACAAAACTACTATAAGATTCCAATACCATCCCAACAAAGACATTTGATTTTTAGCAATCTCTTCAGTGTAATCGTCATCATTCTCAATACTAAGAACAATGTTGCACTGAAGTTTTCTTCCATTCTTTGTTACAGAAATGTTTGGATCGAATGATGAAAATCTTGTGCTGCTTGATCCCTGGGATGACTTCTGTTCTGAAGAATCTTTCACACTGTAAGCAGTTTCAATTTTCGGAGAATGATTTGTCGTTCCAGAAACACCACCTTTATAATACAAGCTGATATCCTGTTCTCCATCATAGTTTTTCATTCTCGCGATCCTCCTTTGCTCCATCTCTTGAGCTTCCAGATGCTTTATGAAATCTCCCAGTGTCATACTCTTGTAATCTTTTCTGTTGGATCGTAGCATCATCAGAAACGTTCCCCAAGTTTCATATGGTAACGCATCAGCAAGTTTTTCAACCAATTCCTCAGTAGTTTTCTTAATTCCAAGTTTTGACATGTTTCTCACCAAGTTACAATATCTATCAATTATCTGCTTGGTGTTTTCAGTTTTCAATCCCCGGAATAAGTCAAATTCTTTCTTCATGAGAGACATCTTATTCTTGAGCATATCATCACTTCCAATAAACTTTGCTTCCAATTCTGGCCAAATAGAATATGCGGTTCCATCATGTTAAAGCAGTATCAAGATATCTTCTTTTATAGCTTGCTGAAGCAGACTCACCATGAGTTTCTCATCTCGATATTTCTTTTTATCTTCTGAACTCATTTCTCTAAGTGTTAACGGCACACCATTTTCAACATTGTTTTTTGTGGGCCTAACATATTGTTCCTCAGTGTGTTCCCATGCATCTAGATGATAAGCCTCAACCCAGTTTCCAAAACGTTCAGACCACACATTATAATCATCAATATCCATGAGTTTAGGTGGTTTTTGTGCAGTCCCCGTTTCGTTTTCTAGATTCATGTTTTTAGCAAGGACAGCTGGAGTATACGGAGTAGCAAACGCGTTGTAGAAATCTTCGTCCATGTTTTCAAATGAGCTGGTACACAAATCACCTTGAATCACCTCGTACAATAATACCTGACAATCAAACAAACAAGATACAATCAGTTTAAAAAATTATCGAATACTAAAATAAGACTGATACTCGGACTGATGAATATTCTGATTGGAGAGAAGGTTGACACACTGTGCGGGCGATACAGATGACTTGACACTTTTTCGTACACACTGACGGACTTTCAAATAACCTGATCTTTTCAGACTTTTGAACTCCAAACTGTGCGAATTTGGTAATGAACTGACAACTAAACTTTGAGCTTTGAGATTGGGCCGATGTAAACAGTGGGCTTGATAATAGTCGACAAAAACAAGTATCACTATGATATGATATGATTGTAATATGGTTAAATGCTAAACATGCCGACAAAACATTCACATTGTTCAATGAACCATCAGTATTCAACAATTTTGATTATCTCTTAATTCCCATTTGACCGCAAACGTAAAATCAGATAAGTTGATGGTCGACAATATCTTTATATCACATGCAAAACACTTATATTTAACAATGGCCGACAACTATTATTTCAAAAGAAATCCATTGGACCTCACAGACAACTAATCACTTCAATGGATTGGACCGATTGTCTAAGTGGCCGATTATCTAAGTTGACAAAAACATACTCAAACATGCATTGGGCCAAATATTACAAAGGTTGATAGGGCCACAAACTCGGTAGTGGACTTGATACTAAACAGTGATTGGATCTCTATCTTATGAACATATGTGGGCGGCACTTTTAAATGTGGACGGCACTTTAGATTAGAATCTCTTTTAAATGTGGCGGCAATATCACATGATATTATTTTTATATGCAGTCAACAACACATGCCATTGGACCACACATTTAACCACTAATTATACTTGTGGCCGACAATACTGATGATCACATGCAATCAATACATTTCAAACGGACAACTTTTATTATCACATGCAATGTTTATCAGTATATTTAATTCTTTTTGTGGCTTGACTATAACAATTTTTAATATCCAATACACAATAACATGCAAGTAATATTTATGTGTCACTTCAAACGGCCATCATGGTAACTTTCAAACGGTCGATCAAAATTCAAACGATGTGTAACCTTTTCAAACGATGGGAATCATTCAAACAGCCAACTCAAACGGTATTCTTTTCAAACGATGTGACTATTATTCAAACGATAGTTTCAAACGGTGACACGTTTTCAAACGATGGGTAACACCTTTCAAACGACCACTCAAACGGTAACAACTTTCAAATGATAGTTATATGTTCAAACGATGCATTTTCAAACGGTCACTTTAATTCAAACGATAGGAAGATGCTTCAAACGATAGGAACTCTATTTCAAATGACGGGACAAGTTTTCAAACGGTGGAACTCATTTTCAAACGATGGAAAATGATTTTCAAACGGACAAGCAATGATTCGTTCAAACGGACACCTTTTTTAAGCCATTTTTTGTCACTTTTACTTCGATTTTTGACCTGAAATTCTCAAGGCTTTGTTAAAACACCATTACGCACATATTGTGTAAGTTTCAGCCAATTTCAACCGTGAAAACTTGAAAAATTTGAAAAAGAAAGGTGTAGAAGTAGAAAATGCAGCTGAATTGTATAGAACTCTTCCTCCTGAGCTCTGATACCAGTTGTAGGATCGGTTTCTGACCCGAACGAGTCAATCAGAAGAGTTTCTCTCTAAACGAATGGCGGAAACAGACGTGTAGAGCTCAATTCAGCAAGATTTACACAATATACTGTTGTACTATTGATTTTAGAACGTTTTACAACTTGACAACACCTCGGCAGCACTTTGTTGCTCTGACCGGAAAGTTACAAATGTGAAAGTTTGAAACCTATATATACTACTTGACCCTTCTGTTTGAAACACTTTCAAACGGACAGGCCATTTCAAACGGACAGGCCATTTCAAACGGACAGGCCATTTCAAACGGACAGGCCATTTCAAACGGACAGCAGTTTCAAACTTTCAGCAGTTTCAAACTTTCAGCTTCAAACTTTCAGCTTCAAGTTTGTAAACTGAGACTCGATATAAGACGTAGACAACAGATGAATGCACCAACAGCCAACCCACCGATCATTCCAATGGTTGGATGGTTCAAGATTCGGGTTCTATCTACGAGGTTCACCAACAATGGGTTAAACCCTAAGCCGACGTTCCGAACCGCTCAACGGACGGATTTGGGTGATTCCTGTCCGAGCCGGAGAGACGAGTAAGAACAAAGGTATCATAGTTCAACTCGTTATCAAACTACCTCGAAATAATGACAAGTAACCAAACAGCCAAGTGTTAGACGAAAGGCCGACCAGGTCAGAGATGCTGGCCGAACGGCTAGGCTGTTCGAACAGCCCAGCCGATCGGACATACCAGCCGATCGGCTAGCACATTGTCCCACACTTTTAAAAATTTCATGAAGCATAGTATTGAGGAAGAGATGTTCGATCGAACTGCGTTTGGTGAACATTACTCTTCGGATCATGAGATACTACTCTTCAACACTTGATTGATTTTACAACTCGTTCGTAGTTTGGAATGCCACCCGATCGAACATGCTGTCCGATCGAGTGACAATCAGTTGAGGACTAATTCTGAAGTTCCTAGCCGATCGAGTGAGCTAGCCGATCGAACGAACCGTTCGATCGACCGACTTGAAAGGTAAGAACACTTCAGTGTTCTCATATACTACAACGAAAACTTCAAAAGTTCAAATCCTCAAACACAAACATACCAGAGGAAGAAACAATCCACTCGAATGGCCCAGCCGATCGAGCCTACCGGCCAATCGAACAAGACCGTCCAATCGGATATGCCAGCCGATCGAACAGACCGTTCGATCGAACCTGCCGTTCGATCGACCAGTCCATTCGATCCACCCACACTTGTTTACATTCTCGCGTTACTTATCGTTATGCTATCAAACTATTCAGGCTAATCTTACTCTCAGTGCTCCCTTCAATCCATAATCAATCACTGTGAGTATACTCGATCCCTTTTTGCTTTTAGCACTTTTGGGTGTTACATGCGTTACCTATCAAATCACAATCAAACACAAACTTTTTGAACGCTAACCATTTGCATGCGCTACTTGACTAAATGAATGTTGTTTATTATGTTTACACGTGGAGTGCTATCTACCTGCCTTAGCAACATAGTACTATAGTTTGGACTCAGCACCCGTTCATACGGGGGTTGTTAAGGACAATTACTTGCATGGATTACGGTGGTAATCATGTATTGCGAACCGTCTCGGACGGTCAACCCGCAGTCGTTGGTATCGATGGTCCCATGTCGATAATTAACATGCATCGTTTTCCTCTGTGTACGTGCCTGGTTATGCGTAAACTATTCGAACTCTATATGCTATTATCAAACTTGTGTGCTCACCTTTACATTATATGTATTGACTTTATTTTAACGTATGTGACAGGTGCTTAAGTTGCTAGGATGCTTAGGCGCGTGGTGATGAAATCGAGGCTAGGGAGTCTAGAAATAATAAACAATTGTCTGTAATAATAATTGAGTCTGAGTTGTCGGAATGGAATTATTTGCCTAGTTGCTTTCTATGATAACTTGCTTATTTATTTGGGACACGGTATGGGACGTGTCATTTAAACTGAATTTATATAATAGTTGTTGTGGAAACTTCTGGACAATCTGTTTCGCTCAGTGCCGCGCCCCGATGATTCCGCCATCGGTTGGGGTGTGACAGATTGGTATCAGAGCCATAACTATAGGGAATTAGGCATACACGACCTAGTCCGGGTCGCTGTCTTAGAGACCTAGACTATAGTTAGGAACCATCAGACCAAGTTTATGTGCTTACTTTGCAATTCTTCACTATCACTACACTGAAATTTTCAACAAAAGTCAGACGATTCAGTCAGGAATAGGTGTGAAAACCACAAACTCCCGACTAAATTCCCTGATTTATGGGATTTTACTCTTTTATCTCGACATTTTCGCCAATAAACGAGGGGAATTATACCAAAACAGGTGTGAAACCCTCATTTTGATGAAAATTCTTCTCGATTTTACCAAAAACAAGGAAGAAATTGCTAAGCCAAGGGGTGACGCCCTAACCTTAGCAGTTTGTTCTGGATTTTATTTATCTCACCAAGGCTTCGACGGACTCCAACGACCTGAACTCACAAGTATGACCTAGGAAACGCGTGTGGAACACCCAAGAAGCGAGGCAGAAACACGACCTCTAGAGTCGAAAATGATGACAAGTCTACTGTGAATAGTCGAGTTGCCTTGGGTAGTCGATGTCTAGTAGCCGCAGACAATCTACCTCTTGATTTTCATGTGTTTCGATACTGAGAACCGCAGTCGCGTACTTTGATGACTCGTTGATTTTATGTGTTTATGTGTGCTTTCTCTGTTTTGTGTGTTTATATTTTGGATAATATTCAATTTTGCTACCATCTCAATACACACGACTCGCAATTGCTGTTCTATCTCAATTCGACATCCAGTTGTCACAACTCTAGACGATATCATGCTATGTTATGCCATACGACTAAGTTAGGCTATACTATACGATGCTATTCGATACGTTATACGAACGACACGCGAACTTTGAATGATAGGTTTCTGTATTCTGACTGCCTCTGTAATCAAATAGGAATACGTTCTGTGTGTATGTGCTTCTGTGCTTCTGTGTTCTATGTGCTTATGTGCTTCTCTGCCTCTGTGATCCTGTGCTCTGTGTACTTCTGTGCTCTATGGTTATGTGTATCTGTGATTATGTGCCTACATGTTACGTGATGTATGATTCGACGTGATTCTAAGCTTTAGTCGTCTAGACGTGTGAGGTAAGATTCGATTTCGTTGTGTTGAGTCTCGTGACGACGTCTAATGCAGACCATGTCGTCGTCTGGATCCCGACACCGTTTGACTCGTCAAGAGAAGAGAGACCGACGCCTCGCTGCGATCATCTCCAAAACCGTGGCGAAAGCTGTGAGTGAGGTGTATGAAAACGCTAGCAAGTCGTCAGAAGAATCCCGAGCTGAAAACCCTAAGGAGTCAAGCAAGGCTGCTTTCAGCTTCAAGCAGTTCAAAGCATGCGGACCAAAAGAGTTCACCGGCGAAGATGGTCCAACAGCCATGTTCCACTGGTTCGACTCAGTCGAAGTCACTCTGCGCCAGAGCGGATGTCCCAAACATCTCCGCACTCTCAATGCTACGGGCGTCTTCCAGTCCCGTGCTCTAGACTGGTGGACGGCCGAACGAAACAAGCGCGGAAATGATGCAGCTTACGGGCTAACATGGAAGGAGTTGAAGGCAATTATGATCGACGAATTCTGCCCTCCTCATGAACGCCAAAAGCTGGAGGACGAGTTCTGGGGAATCAAGCAGAAGGACGGAGACAACGCTGCTCTCACTGCCCGCTTCAAGCAGCTTAGCATCATCTATCCTGATCAAGTCAAGACCTCAGATCAAGCCATCAAGAAGTACATTCGAGCCCTGCCCGATTGCGTAGCCGACTTTGTTCACGCCGCCAAGCCAGCAACGATCGAAGAAACCTACCTACTCACCGCTGAGATTAATGATAAGCGAGTAAAGTCTGGTTTCTGGGATAAGCCAACCAAGTCTCTGCACCAAGCCACTGCAGCACCCACCGACTCATCTGCTCAACCCTCCAAGTCATCAAGAAGGAAGAAGAAGAACAACAACAACAGCTCCAGCAACAAGAACTGTGCTGTGACGACCACTGCTGCTCCTCTACAAGCTGTACCAGCTCAGCAGCAACAGCACCAGCGCTCAGCCCCAGTGATCAATGCACCGCCAGCGAAGCGTGCCTACACAGGCCCTCACCCACTCTGCCCAACGTGTTCGTGTCATCATCCAGTGGGTCTAGCCTGTCGCTTTTGCGCTCACTGCAACCTTTACGGTCATTTCACTGCGAACTGTCGCTATGGTCCCCGTCAAGCCCCAGTTCAAGCCACTGTCAACCAAGCTCTACTCCCTGCCCCTCAAGGCCAACAAGTAGCTCAGGCACCAGCAGCCAATGCTCGAGTCTGCTTTGCATGTGGTGACCCTAACCACTTTGCAAACAGGTGCCCGAATAGGGTGGTTAAGCAAGAGCCCCAGCAGCAACAACCACAACAGCAGCCTCAGCAACAGCAGCAAGCAGCCCATGCCCGAACCTTCAACATTAATGCCCGTCAGGCTCAGGCGGATAACAAAGTGGTTAATGGTACGTTCCTTGTGAATGGTATTTATGCATCATGTTTGTTTGATACTTGAGCCGATAACTGCTTTGCGTCGTTTGAATTCGAGAAGCTCCTTAGTCGTAAGCGCTCCTATCTGTCCTCGTCATTCGAAGTCGAAGTCGCTACAGGAAGAACTATTGTCGTTAGTTCAGTACTCCGTGATTGTACTCTAGAACTCAACAATCACATCTTCCCAATCGACCTTATCCCAATGCAACTCGGAAGTTTTGATGTCATAATAGTCATGGACTTTCTTCGTGAAAACCATGCTGAAGTTGTGTGCTTTGAAAAGATGATTTGATTCTGCTTGCAAATGGTGATCTTCTATGTGTGTACGGTGAAACAGCGTCAAAAGGCCTCAAACTCATGTCATGTATTCAAGCCAGCAAGTATCTCCGCAAGGAATACCGAGCCTTCTTGGCCAACATTGTAGTAGCGGAGAAGGAAAAGAAAAAGAAAGTTGAAGTCAAGGACGTTCCAGTGGTTCGTGAATTTCCTCAGGTGTTCCCTGACGATCTTCCCGGACTACCACCAAGTCGTGATATCGACTTTCGTATCGACCTCATTCCTGGAGCTAACCCCGTTGCCAAAGCCCCTTACCGACTCGCACCATCCGACATGAGGGAACTCTCGAACCAACTCCAGGAATTACTCGAAAAAGGCTTTATTCGCCCAAGCACCACTCCTTGGGGAGCGCCAGTCCTTTTCGTCAAAAAGAAGGACGGATCGTTCCGGATGTGCATCGAATATCGGGAATTGAATAAGCTAACCATCAAGAATCGATATCCCTTACCCCGAATCGACGATTTGTTTGATCAGTTACAAGGTGCATCATGTTTCTCTAAGATCGACCTGCGCTCAGGATATCATCAGCTATGGATTCAAGAGGAAGACATTCCCAAAACCGCTTTTCGAACCCGTTATGGCCATTACGAATTTGTTGTTATGCCCTTTGGTCTAACCAATGCACCCGCGGTTTTTATGGACCTAATGAATCACGTGTGTAAGCCTTATCTTGACTGTTTCGTCATCGTGTTCATCGACGATGTCTTGATTTATTCCAAAACGAAAGCCGAACACGCACAACATCTACGTTTGGTTCTCGAGTTACTCCAGGGGAACCGACTCTACGCCAAATTCTCCAAGTGCGAATTCTGGTTGGAGGAGGTTCAGTTTCTAGGTCACATTGTGAATAGTCAGGATATCCATGTCGATCCCGCGAAGATTGAAGCTGTCAAAAGCTGGATTACGCCTAAGAACCCGTCTGAAGTTCGTTCTTTTCTCGGACTAGCGGGCTATTATCGACGATTCATTGAAGGATTCTCCAAGATCGTTGTGCCACTTACTGCTCTTACTCATAAGGACAAGCCTTTTGTGTGCGGAAACGTACAAGAGACTGCCTTTCAAACCCTCAAGCATATGCTGTGCAACGCTCCGATTCTTACGCTGCCCGACGGAAGCGACAACTTCATTGTCTACTGTAATGCTTCTAACCTTGGCCTCGGCTGTGTCCTCATGCAGCGAGACAAGGTTATAGCCTATGCATCTCGTCAGCTCAAGATCCACGAGAAGAACTATACAACCCATGACCTCGAGCTAGGCGCGGTTGTCTTTGCATTGAAGATTTGGCGACACTACCTGTATGGCACTAAGTGTACAATCTACACTGATCACAGGAGTTTACAACACATCTTTAATCAGAGAGAGCTTAATATGCGTCAACGCCGATGGGTAGAACTTCTCAACGATTACGACTGTGAGGTTCGTTATCAACCAGGCAAGGCGAATGTGGTTGCCGACACGCTCAGCAGAAAGAGTTACGTGCTCAGTACCTGAAACATCCAAGCCCAGCACAATCTCGAAACCCTTATCCGCGAAGCTCAACATGCTTGCTTTAACGAGCGTACATTGAAGAAAGAGAGAATCTATCACGATGGAGCTCAGTTAGTAAGCAAATCCGACGGGATATTCTATTATCTGGACCGAATTTGGATCCCTAAGCGGACCGACTTGCGAAAGATTATCATGAATGAAGCCCACAAGTCCCGATATTCTATTCATCCCGGTGCAGACAAGATGTACCAGGACCTGCGTTATAAGTACTGTTGGCTGGGTATGAAACGGGATATCGCTCTTTACGTTGGAAGCTGTTTAACTTGCGCAAGAGTCAAGGATGAACATCAAAGACCTTCAGGCTTACTCGAACAACCACCGATACCTATATGGAAGTGGGAGAGTATAGCTATGGATTTCATAACAAAACTCCCACCCACGCCATCAGGTCACGACAGTATTTGGGTCATAGTCGATCGTCTAACGAAATCAGCCCACTTTTTGCCGATACGAGAAGACTACAAGGTGGAACGACTAGCCCAAATCTACACCGACGAGATCAGTCGTAATCATGGTACGCCTCGTGACATCATTTCAGACCGTGACGCTCGGTTCACTTCGCGATTGTGGGAAACGTTTCAAGCGGCCCTTGGTATGTCGCTTAATCTGAGTACTGCATTCCATCCTCAAACCGACGGACAGACTGAAAGAACGATACGTACTCTTGAAGACATGCTCCGAGCGTGTGTCATAGATTTTGGTGGTAGTTGGAACAAACACTTGCCATTGGTGGAATTCTCGTACAATAACAGCTATCATGCCAGCATCCAAATGGCACCTTTCGAGGCTTTGTATGGTAGGAGATGTCGATCGCCTATTGTGTGGCACGAGATCGGTCACTCGCAACTAACCGGTCCCGAGATTCTACAAGAAACGACTGACAAAATCCACCAGATTAGAGACAACTTGGTAAAAGCTCGGAACAGACAAAAAAGTTACGCCGATAAAAGACGCAAGCCCCTTGAATTTGAAGTTGGTGACTACGTACTCCTAAAGGTATCGCCTTAGAAGGGTGTAGTCCGATTCGGCAAGAAAGGGAAACTCGCGCCTCGATATGTTGGACCTTTTAGGATTCTGGAAAGAATCGGAAAAGTCGCCTACAGACTCGAATTACCGGAGGAACTCAGTAACGTCCACCCGACTTTCCACGTCTCTAACCTCCGAAAATGCCTTGCTGATCATGATCTAATCGTACCACTCGACGATCTTCAGGTCAACGAAACATTACACTTCGTGGAAAAGCCTGTCGAAATAATGGATCGCCAAACCAAGCAACTCAGGCGCTCTCGCATCCCGATCGTGAAGGTCCGATGGGAAGGCAAACGAGGCGCGGTGTTCACTTGGGAACTCGAAAGCGACATGAAGGCCAAGTACCCGCAGTTGTTTAAATAAATAGATCTGAAACATCAAATTGGTAAATCACGGCGTTGTGTAGCCTTCGACCTAATTTCGGGACGAAATTCCCTAAACAAGGGGAGGCTGTAACACCCCGTGTTTTCGAATGTCAAAGTCAAAGTCAAAGTCAACTTTGACTTTCTTTGACTGTAGGTAGTCTATTTTGTGTTCTAATTGTATTATGTGGAGTAAGTGTTGTAATCAGCAAGAATCGAAGTAATCAAATGTTTTAACGCGAACCGATCTACGACTGTGAATGATAGGAAGTAACAATGCGATAAAGTTAACTAATTAGTAATCAAACCAATCTAAAAATCATCGAACTCGAGACTCGAATTATGCGAATTTTGGTATTGTTATACGTGTGTGTGTGCCTTATGTGTTACTTGTGCGTGTTTACTTTATGTTTGGTGTGGTATTCAAGCAAATCAATCGAAAATCGAATCGAAACTCGAAAGGCAATTGAACTCAATCGAAACCGACATCGAAACGTGACTTATATGTTGGACCGTTGTTTGACCCTAAAACGTCAGTCGAGACAGTTCATCATCATATATAAAGGCGGAATCAGAATATATGAAGTTACAACAGCTAGTTCTTTCTAATTTCTTCTTCTTTATTGCTTTCGGATTACAATTTGACAGCGTATCGTCCCACAAGCAATGACCTAGGTTCGCTCCAAAACGTTACAAATGAAAACACAACATCAGGCTATATATAGTGTGAGTGGCTTCGCTTATGTAAACTGCCACAAAAGCGAACCAGCCCACTTACCACACAAGCGAACCATACTGATGCCTTAAAAGCGAACCGGTTATGTACGTAGGAGCGAACCTGACCTAACATGGTCTCATAAGCGAACCTGTCACCATTTTTCATGATTTCGACATTCTAAACCCTATGTTGACCCAAATTGACCTAAGACTTGATGTAGACGAAGTCAACAGACATTCCGTGTATTAACAGACTCCCCCTTGGATGTTGACGTAGTCTTCAGCAATCTTCAGCACCTGAGTCTTCGGTCTTTGACTTTTCTTCAACTCTCTGTCTTCTCATCTTAAGCACTCTATCTTTACAAGTTTCAGGATTATATCCTGGCTCCAACTTCAATCTTCCCATTAACTGTTGATCCAGACTCCCCCTTTCATTGACTCCCCCTCTCAATATGCTAGAATTTGAGATATCTGGTTCAAGCTTTGACATTTTGCCTCCATTGGGAATAATGAAGTCCAAACCTGTTTACCCTGCATATTCTCTACCTTTCCATAAGTTTCACAAATTTATAACAATCGAATTCCCATAAACTTACTGGTAGATATCATTATTCAATAAACACATTAGTTACATCAAGTTCAAATGAATGACCTTGATTAACTAAGCATACAACCTTTCAAAATATTTGTATATGACATTCAAAGAATTTTCAACACAATTTCCCAATCCTGTTCATCATGTTTAGTACTTGAATTTTGAATATCAGCTCTTCAATATCAGCTGTCGAAAATCTTTTTTACTTTTCAAAAATTTTATGCTAAAACACTCCGAAAATCTTTTTGGATTTTTGTTTTTTGAATGAAATACAGTAAACAAATATATACAGATAATATTTTTGTGAGTTTGTGTAAGAGGATCATATCAGCTCTTGAACCAAACCACTAGCACCGTTAAGCTTTAATCATTTTAAGTTCTAAACGATTCACGTCGATTGTCGATATAGTTGTCCTCTTAAATTTTCACACAATTTTCAATCTATTCAGGATACGATTTAAGTGTTTTATGAACTTAGCTCAATTCATGTGTCCCACCTCTTGAATATACTCCCGTATCCAGAATCTCAATATTCAGTCTTACAGGTGAGTATACTACAATGATATCTGTACATAATTTAGGGGTTAAATGCGAGAACTGAGGGATCTCAGGTCAGAACTTCCGTTCAGCAGAGAGATATCAGTTTCGACTTTGCAGTATGTCCCCTTTAGAGGATCTTTTTAGCTACAACAGATGATTATCAATTTTATTGTCTAATCAATCTGAGGGCTATAATGCTATGTTTCAAGCATTTTAGGCAAAGCATTATCCAAGGACTAGGTCAGAACTTCCGTTCAGCAGAAGTCCCGGAATAATACCCCAGACATCATTGAGTATAAAAACCTAGTATATCAGAATACGAGACCTTTCAAACGAAATTTCAGGGGTTACCTATATATCCAAGTAGTGTTCCCCACGAATTTCACAAGTTTGAAATTTTAGGTTTGTATCCCGAATAAATTTACTAAATGTACGAAAACCTATCGTCACATCATCAGTGAGACCGTTTATCACATTTGACATTACATTTCTTTAGCGTGCTGTGATAGTCCACTGATGTACTATCATTACCTCTTTTCTCAACAAAACTCATTTTTGATTTTTCAATGTTTTTGGAATTTTCAAATTTTCTAATTTTTTAAAAATTTTTCTCCCCCTAAAATCAAAATATGTTTCAATTTTGATTTTCAAGGAAAATTTGAAAACTGTACAAATAAAATGACAAACTGATATCGAATTACTTCAATTTGCCATTCATTTGGCATAAACAATCAGAACTCCCCCTGACAACAAACTATTTTCCCATTTAGATTTCAAAACACTTACGTTTGTTTTAATCAAAATGGTTTTTCCGGAAAATTAGTTTTGTGTGTCATTTCACAAATTCGGGGTTATTTCATCACATTGTTTTCCTTTAAACACTTGACAGATTTAACAATTTCAATTTTAAATCTCAAACATCACTTGTAGAAAATCAAGTACAACTTAATGTCCCTGATTTACCACATGTAAGACGAAAAATCACCAGAGTGAAATTTCTCAAGAAATATACCGATTCATGTTCCACGCTTACCAACCTGGGAACTCCGGCAAGTCAGGGTTTTTTATTTGAAAAGATTCACCCAAGCCTGACCAGCCTTGGGTGTTTTTGACAATTTTACCTCAACAAAAGGCTCTTCTGGTTTCGACACACTAGAATCATTGCCTGAGTGTGGCTTGTCTGACTTTAATCTGTCAGATTCATCGCCGACATGTGGCTCCTTTGTTTCCAAAGAAACAGAATCATTGCCACCAAATTTTACCTTCTTCTTTATCTTCTCTTTTGTCCTCAGATTTGCATCTGACGAACTTGACTTGCTTTACTTTGCAGTCGAAGTGTTAGTGCACTACGTCTATTGACTTCGTCTTATATCATGTAATAGGATAGAATAGGTTAGAATAATCAGTGCACGAGGTTCGAGAAACGAGAACTGGTGAATTAGCATTGAGGTCCGCTTTTATGGACATTGTCCATAAAAGCGAACCACACTATCATCACAGGTTCGCTTATGTGGTAGTTACTATGAGCGAACCAGACTGGTTCGCTTATATGGCAGTCATTAGGAGCGAACCAGGAACACTATATATAAGTGCATGGTTAGTTCATTTGGTAACGGTTCTGATTCTGTAACGAAGTGCTGACGATTTGCTTCCAGGTTGTAAACTTTGTCAAAATCAATAAAGTGAAGCATTATATTTAGTTTGAGCGTCTGATTCATCGATTTTGCCTTTGAATTGGATAAACGACTCTTCTGGTCGACTCATTCAGGGTCAACGACGATCCTACAAGTGGTATCAGAGTACAGGAGGAAGAGTTCAGCTCAAATTTGATCTGTTTTCTATCTTCTACACCTTCTTTTTCGAATTGGACAAGTTTCCACGGTTAAAATCGGACGAATTTTTCACAGGACGTGTATTAGTGGACAATAACAAACCCTTGAAAAAATCAGAACAAAATTCGGCCTAAAAGTGATAAAAAACCCTTCGTGAAGTAGGTCCGCGTATTCGACAGTTTCCCAGTTCACTTTTCTGGTCCGCTCCAAAGTGCAGTTTAAACCGGTTCGCTTTGCTGGTTCGCTCATTCGGTTCGCTTTTAGGGCATTTTAGGTCCGCTCGAACGAACATTAACTGGTCCGCTCGAACGAACATCTGGTCCGCTTTTACGAACATTAACTGGTCCGCTCGATTGAACTTGTTTGGTCCGCTTATTCATACATTGATGGGTTCGCGTATTTGGTCGATTTGATTGGTTCGCTTATTTGTCAATTCATTTGATCTGCTTATTTTTCAACGTGGTCCGCTTATTTGACCAATCTGGTTTCGCTCATTTGTTCAATTTGATTTCGTCCAAGTGTCAAGATTATTTCACGACAATCGAGTATTAGTGTATTTCAAAATTACTTGAGATTGTTTTAACTGATTCAGTTTGTCTGTTTGCTTCCAGGTCATTGACTTCCAGGCGAGTAAAGATGTCGGATTATGGTGAAGAGTTTTACAACACGTTCTATAACGCGTTCACTTCAGAAGGTACACCAATTACACCAAAGAATGCTACGAAAGTGATATCGGAAAGTCTGAGTTACGATAACGTGTACGGAAATCACCAAAGACCGCCTAAGCTCATGAATATCGAAGACTATCATTGGTGGTTTGAAAGATTTGAAAATTGGGTGCAAGCATATGCGTACGATAGCTGGATGTGTTTAACTTTGGGATATGTAAAACCAAGAAATGAAAGACGTGAGTTGATCACACTAAAAGATTTTACAGCAGATGATAAGAAAGAGCATTCAGCAGAACTAAGAATGAAAACTCTACTTCAACAATCTATCAGAGAGGATATTTTCTCATTGCTTCAGTATGGTGAAACATCTAAGTCAATCTGGGAAGCATTAAAAGTGAAAGCTGAAGGAGGGAAAGATATCAAGAAAAACAAAATTTCGTTGTTGAAAAAGGAGTTTGACATGTTTAGCTGCATGAAGAATGAAACAGTTCGTCAAATGATTGAACGTTTTTGTCACTTAAAGATTGAGTTGGAGAGATTCGAAATTAACAAAGAAAGAGAAGAGATGATAGATAAACTGGTTGAAGCTTTACCTCATGAAGATGATTGGAAAACGTATGTGATTGTGTTGAAAAATGATGTTAATTTTGATAAACTGACATTAGATCATTTGATAGAGAAGATAGAGGGGCATGATCTGTTGATTCAAAAACAAAACAAGATGTCAAGTTCTAACTATCAACAAAATGTTGGTTTGTACTATCGAAGAGGGTTCTTACAAAACAATGAGTCTTCAAGAATCAATGAGTCTCCAAGAATCAAAACGGGGTTTACGGCAGAAAAGACCAGTGACACATCAAAGAATACCTCTTCAAGTTATGATCCAGGATTTCATGCATCATCTGCATCTGGATCATCAACTGCAAATTCCAACTCTGATTGGAAAAATTCTCCATTGCTAAACAATGAATTTGCTCAACAGCATATGAGTTTCTTAGCCTCCATTCTTGTATCTTACGAAGGATTAATCGCAGGAAAGATCGGAAATCCTAACATGACGAAAGAGGATTTCGATCAGGTGGATCCAGAAGAAATGGAACTCATGGATATTCGTTGGTGTATGGCAAGTGTCATTCGAAGAGCACAACGATTCATGGAGATCACTGGCAGAAGATGTTTGGAAGGACCTGAGACGAAGATGGGTTTTGACAAGAACAAAGTAACTTGCTTCAAATGTAAAGAAAAAGGTCACTTTAAAAGAGAATGTCCAAACAACAGAGCTGATGAAAGTGTAAATCCGTTTCGTGAGGATTATTACAAAAAGGCAATATATCACAAGAATACTGATCAGCCAATCAGAAAACAAATTGATGGAGTATCATCCAAAGAAAAGAGAGTTGCTTTGTCATTTTGTGATCAAAATGTGGATAATATAGATGGTGATTATGAATCTATGGTTCAAAATCTTGATTGGAAAGAGGGGTTGATAGAGGCAAAATCACCTGGTTTAATCATCTATGATGATGAAGGTTATGATTGGAGTCAACATGACGAAGAGGTTGCTGAAGTGGAAGCTAAAGCAATGGTGGCTGAAGTAACACTAACTCGAGAAGAAAGACATGCTCGTATGAGATTGGATGATGTGTATAATGCTTACAAAGAAGCAACATGGGCAGGTAGGTGGAGCAAAGATAAAGGATGCTATGTTGATCCTCAAGGAAACCCAACTGTTGATCCAAAGACAGTTGACCTTGATGCACTAGTTGCTGCTATTCCTACTGTGGATGTGTGGTGCAAAGGCCTTAGGTAAAATCCAAGGTACAAACAACAGGTTGAAGAAGGCATTCAGAAAGTAATTTTTGCAAGTCCGGAGAAGAAAAAGAAGTTGACAGTCGAAGAAATTGTGATTGAAAGTGAGAAGGTGGTGAGTGAAGTGAAGAAGGTTGAAAAGAAAGCCGAGGAAGATGTTGAAGACAAAGTGCAAGTCGCTGAAGAAGATCAGATTCAGAAGACTGAGGAAACCAAAGGGCCAGTCATTGAGGTAATTATTCAAACTGATACTTCTGATAAAATTGATAATGAAGCTGAACAGCAATGCAAGAAATGCATGGAAACGTGCAGTGCTTGTATTGAGAAAGATGAAAAACTCAACAACAGAGACACTGAATTTACTAAAATAAATAAAATTTTCAAAGAAAAATGTCATGAGATGAGTGAAATTGAAAAGTTTTTGAAACAAGAAAATGAAAAATTGAAACAAAAATGTGATGATCTTGAAATAGAAAATAAGGTTTTAAAAGAAAAGTGTTCAGCTGTTTGCAATGAATGTGTTCCAAAAGACATCAAAATTCAAGAGTTGCAAAAAGAATATGATGTAATGAAACTGTCATATGAAACTGTAAAAGAAGCATATGAAACTTTAAAGAGTAAAGTTAAAAGTCTAGATGATAGATTGTGTGCTTGTCAAAGAAACACTAAATTTCTTGAAGCTAGATTTGAAGATAAACAAAGAGTGGTAAACCAATATATTGATGATGTTGCTAAGCTTAAACGAGAATTGGCAGACAAAGAAAAGTTGGTCAATAAATTGCAAAGCTATCATTCATCTTCATATATTCTGGAACGTATTTTCAACATCACGCCCGATGAGAAAGAGTCTGAAAAGAATAAAAAAGGAATAGGGTCTGAATACCATCAAGTTCCACCACCGTTGGAGAATAATTATACATTCTATGATGGCGAAAAAGTGGAAAAAGTAATCAACATGGTTGATCAGTTACCCGATAACATCGATGTGATTTACACCAAATCTGATGATATCAGTGATTCAGAGGTGGTAGGTAAGGTTGTTGAAAGTGTTTTTCAAGAAAAGTCAGGTGATACTGATAAAACTGACTCACAGGACGAAGATGAGGGAAACTTTCATGATGAATATCTGAAAAACACAAAATCCGAGAAAAATTTGAATGATGATTCAAAGGGATTGGTTTATACCATGATTGGATCAGACAAATTATTCTTAGATGTTGTATTCCCGATTCAGAATGTGATTTCAGATAAAGTTGATCAAGTTTTCAAAATGGTTGAGATTGAAAAATCTGAAATTTCAAAATTTGCTGGTAAAGGTCACAAAACTTTTTATAACAAACCGGGTGTCAAAAAGAAAAACATGAAGGCTGGGTTGGGTTATAAAAGGAAACAAAATTGGAAGAAAAATGTGAAGCCAAATTATCAAGAAAAAATGAGTTTTGTTCAAGGAGATAGTTTAGCAAAAGAAAAAGAACTCAAAATGAGACAGTCTAATGCTGAATTTGAAGCACAAAAGAGAAAGCAACAACCACAGGTCAAAGATGTGTCAATGAGAACATGTTTCAAATGTGATCAAAAAGGACATCTTGCACGCAAGTGTCCAAATCTAAAACCTGTGGATGTTGATCAAATGAAGATTGATGCTGGGAAACAAAAATCTGAGAATGTGAGACAAAGGCTAACCAGTTTTGATTCAAAACAAACTTGGAGGTACAACACAAACAAGTTTGCTTCGAATCAAAATTGGAAATCAAACCAGAACAGGTTCGATTCAAGACAGACTTGGAATTCTCACACACCCAGGTTCAAAACAACACAAAGTTGGAAAACATCAGTTGATATGACAAAACCCCAAGATGTTTGGAAACCAAAAGTTGTTGTTCAAAATCAAAGTGTTCAAAAAGGTTCACATTTTTACAAACGTGGAACACCAAATGGTCAAGCATGGAGTGTTAAGAACCGTGTTGATTTGATAAAAGATGAGAAAGTTGGAATGAAAACTGAGAAACAAAAACAAATTTGGAAACCAAAAACTGAAACAATAAGTTCAATTTCTGAGGTGAAAACGTCTGAGGATTCAATTTCGATTGCCTATGATGCAAATTTTCCACCACTCAAGGCTGAAAACTTTAAGATTCAGGTTGCTAGAGTCAAGGTTACACCCAAGGTTGATGAGGCTTGGGTGGACACAATGTTTGATTAAACGGTTGGAATTGCCGGAGCTTCCTTTATCGCGAAGCATGAATCGGCATCTTTATTAATTGATATTTTGTTTGTGTCAAATTGTTTACGTATTTGATAAAGCTTAAATGTGCAGGTACTTAATGGTGCAGAAGATTGTCAGAATGCAAATAAGAGTAGCCTGGCACTAGAGTAGGAAGAAGATGAACTCTGGTTTGGTCAGACAGGGAGTTTGTGTGTTGTTTTGTGAAAATTTGAACAATATGTGATGTTTGTTGTTTGTTTGTTTGGTTGATGTTTGTGATGGTTGTGGTTAATTTTGTTAGAATAAGTGCTGATGGACTATGCCGAAACCCTCACGGCTGAACAAGCATGATTACTGTCACAGATTGAAGCACGGTTTTTAACGGGCAAAATCAATGGGTTGTAAATCATGGGGGTACTTGATAATAGTTTTTCTGCAAATCAGAACACTCTAAGCAGCAAATGGATGGCGAGACAAAGCTATCAGTATCGGTTTGTCAAATTTCTTTAATGATTTTGCATTTTAGGGGGAGAAGTATTGTCAGAAAATACAAAAACATTAGAAAATTTGAAAAAGTCAAAAACATGATAAAATTCAAAAATTTGAGTTTTGCGAAAAATGAGGAAATGATAGTACATCAGTAGACAGTTACAGTATGCTAAAGAATTGTAATGATTAAATAGCGTTAAACAGTCTCACTGATGATATGCCGATAGGTTTTTATACACTTTGTAAACTTTTTCGGGATATAAACCTAAATTCAAACACTTGCTTATTTCGTGGGGAACACTACTTGGATATATAGGTAACCCCTGAAATCTCGTTTGAAAGGTCCCATATTCTGAGATACTAGGTCTTTATACTCAATGATATCTGGGGTATTATTCCGGGACTTCTGCTGTATGGAAGTAGACCTAGTCCCCGAATAATACTTTCTGCAAAATGCTTGAAACACAGCATCGCCCTCAGCAAGCTGATGAAACAATAAAATTGATAATCGCTGCTGTTGTAATGCTAAAAGATCCTCTAAAGGGGACACACCAAAAGTCGAGCCGTCATCTCTCTGCTGAAGGGAAGTTCTGACCTGAGCTCTCACGGTTTCGCATCTAACCCCTTACAGATATCATCTGTGGTATACTCACCTGTAAGACTGAATATCTGGGATTTGGATACGGGAGTATATTCAAGAGGTGGGACACATGAATAAGTTTAAGTTCTTAAAATATCAAATTCGTATCCTGAATCAGTTGAAATTTGTATGAAAATTTAAATGGATCAGTATATCGACAATCTAAGTGAATTGTTTAATTCTTAATGTGAATTTAAGCTCAATGGTACTTGTGACTTGTCAAAAACTGATATGATCCTCTGACGCATACTCAAACAAAAATATTGTCTGTAAATATGTTTGTATATATTTCTTTACTGCTTTATATTTTCAGAAAATACAAAAAGATTTTGATTTCTGCTTTATTTTCAATAAAACGATATCTGAATTGCTGAGTTTTAAAATCTAAGTAAGCTGATTGTGTTTCTGAAAATAAAACAAGTTCATTAATTTGAAACTTGAAATTTCTAGAAAACTTCAAAAACAAGTTTGTGGTAATTTCAAGGTCATTAACTTGAACTTGAATGATAATTTGTGGGGGAGTTGGATTCTTTATATTGTCAAAATCTGTTAAGATTGTTGATAGGGGAAGTGATATAGAGAGTTGGATAGAGCCAGATTACGGTTTCTGGTTAATGGTTTTTAAAATGTTAAATGCTTATCATTTGTATGAGCAATTGCAGGAAAAATCCAGACTACGATCCCGAGAACAGAGTTTAAGGGGGAGTTTGAAGACTGAAGAGCTTGTAACTGAAAAGCAAGGTGTCGATCTCTAAAAGCATGGAAGCTTGACGAGAGGGGGAGCTTACTGATGATGAAGTTGTAAAGATGATCAAAGAGAAAAATTGAAGGATACTTATATTGTTACAATCTGAACAAGTTGGCAAAGATGATCAAGACCGAAGAGGTGGCATAACAGAGAATGTTCACTGAAGACTTCGTCAATATCCGAGGGGGAGTCTGTTAGTGCACTACGTCTATTGACTTCGTCTTGTATCATGTAATAGGATAGAATAGGTTAGAATAATTAGTGCACGAGGTTCGAGAAACGAGAACTGGTGAATTAGCATTGAGGTCCGCTTTTATGGACATTGTCCATAAAAGCGAACCACACTATCATCACAGGTTCGCTTATGTGGTAGTTACTATGAGCGAACCAGACTGGTTCGCTTATATGGCAGTCATTAGGAGCGAACCAGGAACACTATATATAGGTGCATGGTTAGTTCATTTGGTAATGGTTCTGATTCTGTAACGAAGTGCTGCCGATTTGCTTCCAGGTTGTAAACTTTGTCAAAATCAATAAAGTGAAGCATTATATTTAGTTTGAGCGTCTGATTCATCGATTCCGCCTTTGAATTGGATAAACGACTCTTCTGATCGACTCATTCAGGGTCAACGACGATCCTACACGAAGAAGTTGATTCATCAGAACTCTTATTCAATCTGTTCGGTGAACCCGAGGACAAAATCCTTTCCAGATATTCTCTGGCCTTCTTCCTCTTCTTTCGCAGTCTGTCTTTTTACCCCTGAGAAAGTTTTACTTTCGCTTCCTGAACTTTAGGTTCTTGAACCTTCTGTTCTTTGGGCTTGACGTTGACTGTCTTCTTTGCCGTTCTTTGAGATTCAACCCTCGATCTTCCCATCGATCTCCTTGGGAAATCTCTGGCAATATGACCTCTGATGTTGCAGTTAAAGCACCTTCTCGTTTCAAATCTCTGACTTTGGCAGTTAACAACAATGTGTCCTTGATAACCACAAGAGTAACACACTCTGTTATCATACCATGTACGACTTTCACCCCAAATGCTCAGATCATAGCATTGTCTGGCTTTGTGGTAGTCATCACTCTTCCGAAAAGCTGGATTTGGCTTTGAAGTACTGTGGTCAAACCTACACCACTTATTACCAATATTTTGTAAGTTTTCATTTTTAAATTTTTGTGATTTTTTATTGTGATTGGATGATTGATCTGATGAGCTTTTATTTTCTTTTTGAAATTTTTTTGATTTTTTATCTTTTTGTTTCTGTTCCACACTCTTCTTTACAGGTTTTTGCGTTGAGCATTCACCTTTCTCAGTAGAATGTAAAACAGTATTTTTAAACATTTCATTTAATTTCAAAAATGTTTTTCTTTTTTCTTCTTTTTCTTTTTCATCATCAGATTTATCATCACAATCTTCAATTTTGACTTTGTCAAAATTTGTGACCTTGTCACTTATTGGAACAGAGTTGATTGGTTTTGGACAGGGAAAATTCAACCTATCTGATGAAGTCACAAAACCTTTCAACTTCTTTTCAAGTTCATCAATCTTAACTCTTGAATTCTCTGCTTCATTTTCAAGCTGAGATATTCTTTCAAGATGAAACTTGATAGAATTATCATTTTCAATTTTAAGTTTTTCAAGAACAAATTTTTCATTTTCCACGACTTTTAACTTTTCTTGAAATCTTGTTTCATTCTCTTTTAGATTCTTGTTTTCCAGTTTTATCCAGAAAACTTCATTTTCTGAAGATTTTCTTTTGCTTTCAAAATCTTTTTCAAACTCAACAATTTTCTTTTGAACATCTTCAGCTTCATGCTCAAGTCGAATAATTTTAGCAAGATGAGAGTTTATTTCGCTTTGTTTTTCCAAATTATTCTTGCCAAAAATATCTCTCTCATCTTGTAAAATCTTTATTTGACTTTTGAAATCATTTTCCAATTTTTTTATAATTGTTGTTTTCTAATGACAAACTCTCAACAATCTTTAAAAGTTTGTCATTATCAAATCTCAATTTTTCACAGTTTAAACGTAAACCCAGAATCTGTTCTTCATCAGCTTTCTTCTCGATCTTCAAATTTTTGTTTTCCAATGTCAAACTCTCTACATCCTTCAGAAGTTTGGCATTGTCTGTTTCTGATTTTTCACATTTCAAGCAATCTCCATTCATCTTTTCATATGTACCTGCACAAAAAAGTTTAACAAAATCAAGAGGATTCAAATTTTTATCAATATAACAACCCCTCTTAATATCGTATCTCATATTCTTTTTTGCTGCAAGACACACATCAATTCGTTTTCTTATTTCAATGATTACATTCAAATCAATACTTTTTGATTCTTCTTTTATTTCATCCAATAATTCCCTTTTTCTTCGATAATCATAACCACTCTGATTTGTAACTTTGTTGAACAGACTTCTTAAATCAGTACGTGATAACCAAGAATCTCGTTTTAGTTCATTATTCACAAATTTATTCCATTCCAAAGGTAACGCCTCAACAAATTTTAGCTTTCTTTCATCATTTGAGTACCAAACCTTATGTTTTTCTAATTTGAGAATTAAATCCCAAAATCTTTCTTTCAAGATCTCCATCGATTCATCCTTCATACACAAGAAATTTTCGTATCTTTTTATATAAACCTCTTTATCATATCTCGTTTCATTCCAAGCTTCCTTTTTCCAGTTATTCAGATTTTCAAGATTCTTGTTTTCTTGTTCATCAAACATTTTCGCCAAATTTTGTGCAATCAAACAAGTTTTCTCAAAAGAAACTATCAGTGTCCGAATAAGCTAAATCCAGATAAGCGAACCTATACTGTCACTAGAAGCGAAACAGACAATGTCTTTCGAGCGAACCAAAAACTGACTTATAAGCGAGCCAGAAGATGTCTTATAAGCGGACCAGACGATGTCTTATAAGCGGATCTCAACTGTTCGTAAAAGCGAACCAGAAACTGTATTAAAAGCGGATCTAACGATGTCCGTAAAAGCGGATCTATGTTTTTACACAATTTTAACCAGTTTTAGTCCGAATTTCAATCTAGAACTTTCTAGGGTTTGTTAACTATATGTTCCGCATGTAATACTCAAAAATCAGACAATTCCAACCGTAGGAACCACTTCAAATCGAAAAAGTATGCAAGAAAAAGAGTAGAAATCAGAGATTTTTGTAGATCTAAGCTGTAGTAGTATGAACTCCTCGTCCTGAGCTCTGATACCACTTGTTAGACCGTTGTTTGACCCTAAAACGTCAGTCGAGACAGTTCATCATCATATATAAAGGCGGAATCAGAATATATGAAGTTACAACAGCTAGTTCTTTCTAATTTCTTCTTCTTTATTGCTTTCGGATTACAATTTGACAGCGTATCGTCCCACAAGCAATAACCTAGGTTCGCTCCAAAACGTTACAAATGAAAACACAACATCAGGCTATATATAGTGTGAGTGGGTTCGCTTATGTAAACTGCCACAAAAGCGAACCAGCCCACTTACCACGCAAGCGAACCATACTGATGCCTTAAAAGCGAACCAGTTATGTACCTAGGAGCGAACCTGACCTAACATGGTCTCATAAGCTAACCTGTCAACATTTTTCATGATTTCGACATTCTAAACCCTATGTTGACCCAAATTGACCTAAGACTTGATGCAGACGAAGTCAACAGACATTCCGTGTATTAACATTATAGAAGATTGTATGTTAGATATAGTAGTTGGGACTAAAAGTAATTTGACTAGGAACTCTATCGTATTCGTATCATCGTCCATCGAAATCGAAACATCGAAAATCGTCGCAAAATACTCGAAGTGGGTCGCGGATCGAACAGGAAGCATCCTGATCAAACAGGCCAGCCGATCGGCTAGCATCTTGCCAGCCGAACGAGCAGCCCATTCGATCGGAGCTCCTGGCCGATCGGCTGCCACTTTCCCCTTTTGGAAGCCTATAAATAGGGTTGTCCTTGTCTTCATTTCCACTTTTGGAAAGTTCTGACCGGCCAGCTCCTATTCTTCATCTTTTCTCAGATTTCTCCCAACTCCGGTAAGTTTTCGCTCTAACTCTTGTACGTTCTTGATCATTACTTGATTCTACACCTTTCTATCTTTCAAAACTTGGATTCTAACCGTGAAATCACCAAGGTCTAGGTGTTCTTGGGTGATGTCATCATGGTGTTCTTGAAGAACATCAAACTTTGGCCTCATTCAACCATGAATAGCTCAGATCTAACCGATTTCCACATAAACAAGTTAAGATCTATCAAAGATCTAAACATCCACAAGTTGTGAAGGATTGAAAGAAGGAATCCCAACTTTCTTTCAACTCTTTTACACTCAATGCCTTCAAACCGGTAGAAACGGAGCCTGAGCCAACCCACCGATCATTCCAATGGTTGGATGGTTCAAGATTCGGGTTCTATCTACGAGGTTCACCAACAATGGGTTAAACCCTAAGCCGACGTTCCGAACCGCTCAACGAACGGATTTGGGTGATTCCTGTCCGAGCCGGAGAGACGAGTAAGAACGAAGGTATCATAGTTCAACTCGTTATCAAACTACCTCGAAATAATGACAAGTAACCAAACAGCCAAGTGTTAGATGAAAGGCCGACCAGGTCAGAGATGCTGGCCGAACGGCTAGGCTGTTCGAACAGCCCAGCCGATCGACCGGGCCAGCCGATCGGCTAGCACATGGTCCCACACTTTTAAAAATTTCATGAAGCATAGTATTGAGGAAGAGATGTTCGATCGAACTGCGTTTGGTGAACATTACTCTTCGGATCATGAGATACTACTCTTCAACACTTGATCGATTTTACAACTCGTTCGTAGTTTGGAATGCCACCCGATCGAACATGCTGTCCGATCGAGTGACAATCAGTTGAGGACTAATTCTGAAGTTCCTAGCCGATCGAGTGAGCTAGCCAATCGAACGAACCGTTCGATCGACTGACTTGAAAGGTAAGAACACTTCAGTGTTCTCATATACTACAACGAAAACTTCAAAAGTTCAAATCCTCAAACACAAACATACCAGAGGAAGAAACAATCCACTCGAATGGCCCAGCCGATCGAGCCTACCGGCCGATCGAACAAGACCGTCCAATCGGATATGCCAGCCGATCGAACAGACCGTTCGATCGAACCTGCCGTTCGATCGACCAGTCCATTCGATCCACCCACACTCGTTTACATTCTCGTGTTACTTATCGTTATGCTATCAAACTATTCAGGCTAATCTTACTCTCAGCGCTCCCTTCAATCCATAATCAATCACTGTGAGTATACTCGATCCCTTTTTGCTTTTAGCACTTTTGGGTGTTACATGCGTTACCTATCAAATCAGAATCAAACACAAACTATTTGAACGCTAACCATTTGCATGCGCTACTTGACTAAATGAATGTTGTTTATTATGTTTACACGTGGAGTGCTATCTACCTGCCTTAGCAACATAGTACTATAGTTTGGACTCAGCACCCGTTCATACGGGGGTTGTTAAGGACAATTACTTGCATGGATTACGGTGGTAATCATGTATTGCGAACCGTCTCGGACGGTCAACCCGCAGTCGTTGGTATCGATGGTCCCATGTCGATAATTAACATGCATCGTTTTCCTCTGTGTACGTGTCTGGTTATGCGTAAACTATTCGAACTCTATATGCAATTATCAAACTTGTGTGCTCACCTTTACATTATATGTATTGACTTTATTTTAACGTATGTGACAGGTGCTTAAGTTGCTAGGATGCTTAGGCGCGTGGTGATGAAATCGAGGCTAGGGAGTCTAGAAATAATAAACAGTTGTCTGTAATAATAATTGAATCTGAGTTGTCGGAACGGAATTATTTGCCTAGTTGCTTTCTATGATAACTTGCTTATTTATTTGGGACACGATATGGGACGTGTCATTTAAACTGAATTTATATAATAGTTGTTGTGGAAACTTCTGGACAATCTGTTTCGCTCAGTGCCGCGCCCCGATGATTCCGCCATCGGTTGGGGTGTGACAACTTCCATACAGCAGAAGTCCCGGGATAATACCCCAGATATCACTGAGCATAAAGACCTAGTATCTCAGAATAAGTGACCTTTCAAACAAGATTTCAGGGGTTACCTATATATTCAAGAAGTTGTTAACCCACAGAACAAGCAAGTTTGAAATTTAGGTTTGTATCTCGTCACAATTTACTAAATGTTTAAAAACCTACTGGCACATCCTCAGTGAGATTGTTTATCACATTTTATCTTTACATTTCTTTAGCATGTTGTGACAGTCCATTAATGTACTATCATTTCCTCTTTTCACAACAAAACTCGTTTTTGGTTTTATCATGTTTTTGGCTTTTTCAAATTTTCTAATGTTTTTGGATTTTCTGAAAATTTCTACTCCCCCTAAAATGCAAACACATTAAAAATTAAAAAACAACTAAACTCTTGACCCACTTGAAAACATAAAATGTAAAACAAACTATACAGAAACTTGACAACTGACATTGAATTGCCTCAATTCGCCATCCACTAGGCATAAATAATCCGAGCTCCTCCTTTCAACAAACCATTTACTCATTTAGATTTCAAAACACTTAAGTTTGTTTTAATCAAAATGATTTTTCCGGAAAATGAGTTTGTTTTTACCACTTGTAAGTTTATCATTTGTTAAGTACGGGGATATGATTCATCATCTTGTTTATCAGTCACATATGTAGTAAATCAAGTACAACTTAATGTCCCTGATTTACCATTTGTAGTTCAGCAACCTCTGTACCACTTGCAAAAATACACACAATATTAACTGTAGGAATGTTACGTCTACATAAACCATTTTACCAATCAGAATGCCGATTCCTGCTTCTCACTTACCAACCTGGAAGCTCCGGCGTAGTCCTTTAACCTGTAACATTTAAACTTATTCAAAAGTCTTTCAAACAAACCTTTCAAACACTAGAATGATGCCGATTCCTGATCCACGGTATAAACTTGGGATCTCCGGCATAGTCCTAAGACTTCAAGGGAAACAGATTTCCATCCAAGTCTTCTCAGACTTGATGGCTTTCAACTCTTGCATAGTAGGGTTGTATGTTGCCTTTTTAGTAGCATAAAAATCTTTAACCCCCTTTGCTTTCCCATTCAACATTTTCCCAAATATTTTCTTTACATTCCCATTGAATGTTTTCTCGACATTAAACTTAGTTTTCTCTGTGTAAAACTGATTCGAGATATCAACTTTACCAACTTTCTTTTTAACCTCTTCAAATTTCAGTGATGGAAAATCATCATCATTCACTGAAATTTTCATCTCACCTTGTGGCTCATCTGGCTTTGTGGAACCAGATTCATCGCCAACATTCACATCAACTTTCTTAACTACCCACACTTGGTTGTCCTTTTCTTTCTTTTTGTAAAAATTCTTTTTCAAACACTCACCAACCTCATAAGTTGAATTTTCAAAAAATTGAAGTATATTGGTTGGTGGTTCAACACCAACAATCTTTTCTTTCAATTTCTGAGAAACTCCCTGTTTTGTTTTGGTGTTTTTCTGACAATTCCATGCAATGTGACCAACTTCATTGCATCTGTAGCAGGTACGAGTTTCCTTTGGATGTGACACTTCAGATCCATTCTTCCTCTTCTCAGCAAGAAACTCTTGGTTTGACTGTCTCCAGAATGGTTTCTTCTGTTCGTCTTCTGCACTTCCACCTGACACAAATTCTGTTTTTGTTTTAGAATTTTTCTCATTTTTATGATTTTCTGGTGGAATAAAACCTAATCCTTTCTTTTTGTAGCTTCGATTTTGGTTAGGTTTCTTTTGAAAACCAGAACCAGAATTGTAACCCTTTTTCTTGTTTAGACGTTGTTGAACTCTTGAAGTGTACTTTTTAGGTTTTCCATTAAGATCTAAATCTTTTATTTCAGAAATATTAATTTCTGTCATTTTGAAAACCTTTTTAATCATGTCAAAACGAACACTTCTTATTGGAAACTCTTTGTCAAAGTATAATTTGTCCGAATCATTTAAAGTGTATGCGACTTCAAATGTTTCATCATCCAAATCTGCTTTCGATAATAAAAATTCTTTACTATAAGACCGTTTAACGTACGACTTTTGACTGTTGACTGACGAATTTGACCCTCCAGACTCAGACTCCTCATCAGTATCCAACACCTGATCGACCACCTTTTTTATTAACTCAGACTCATGATCAGTGTCAGATGAGGTAAACGTGACGTCAATGTTTTCTGGTAGTTCATCAGTTGTGTCTGTTTTTAGCTTTATATTGACTGCTTTTGCAAGTTGCTCCTCATTTGGTTTTCTAGGAGAATACCCTTCCCAAATTGGAGGCGGACATTTGTTATAGCTAACAGTCGGTTTCTTACCACTATCTTTCTTTTTCTTCGGCTTCTCATCTTGAAAAGCTTCCATACCTGCAACAGTTGGGTAAATACGATCAATGAGATAATCAGAACTAGAATAACTTTGCAATAAGCGTCTAATTCTCTCATTCTCGATCTTTTCTGTCTCCAACTCTTGCTTCCACTTAGCACTCTCTTCGATGTAAAAATTAATGGCTTTTTGCTTTGTCATCATGACTGCATTCATCATCGTTAGTGCTTGTTCTCTTTCTGAATTTGTCTTTTGGAGACCAGTTACTGTTTTGTTTAAGACATCATAAGATTCTTTCACATAATTGAGGTTGAACAGCAACTGCTCCTTCTTCTTCTCATACTCAGCAATTATATCGTCTTTTGCTGCACATTCCTTGCATGCTTCCAAACACTTCGTGCAGGGTTTGACTACTTCAACAATCTTTTCAACTTCGATTGTTTTCACCAATTCAATCACCTTTTCTGCTTCATTCACCTTTTCTTCTACCTTCACTTTCTCAGTCTCAACCATCTTCTCAGCAACACTTTCAACATTCTCATTTTGAACATCATCTTCAGTTTTTCTTGGTTGTTGTTCTTTAGCAGCTCGTTTCTCCTTTAGTTTCTCCATGCGATCTGCAAAATAGAAATGAAAACTTTCAGGAGAAAGATGAGATTTTGCAATGTTAATATGCTTTTCTTCCTCATCATCACTACTGCTATCATCTGGAGGTGACTGATCAAACTGTGCAGATTTTTCAGAATCAACATCTGATAAACTAGAATCAGATGGTGTTTGATCAAAAACAACTTCTTTTTCTAAGCTAACATCATTTTGTACACTCTCATCTGCACTCTGTGAACCTTCATCAGCACTTTCTGAGCTTTTGTTAGATGTAACAGACTGTTCCTCCACACTTTTCACCGTCTCACCAATAGACTTCATCCAGGTGGCAAACATATCTGGTTCTCTAACAATCTTAGCGATGAAAGCTTTGAAGTCTCCCTTTTCGTCAACAAACATATCCCAGCTGAAGCCTTCAGGTAGTCTTTCATCATCTTGATCGACTATACATGCTTTGCTTTCAGGTGATATGTAATTGTTCCAGTTGAAGTCCACCAAACACGCTCTCTTTGAATCCTCAATCTTTCTATCATGAGCCGTCTGTGAATCTTGTGATTGACCAACCTGCTGATAAATGGCTTTCCGGTAGTAATCGTCTTTTCCAAACAGATTCTGAGCTCCACTAGCTTGCCTGTTCTTGCACTCTCGCTTGAAATGGCCTTTCTCCCTACATCGAAAACAAGTAACTTTAGATTTATCAAAACCTAAAGTAGATACATGAGCATCGAGAAAGTCATTTCTCCCGGTAATTGTCTTGAACTTTTCAGCACGTCTAAGAACACTGGCTAGACACCATTTGATATCCATTAATTCCATCTCTTCGGCGTCTATTTGATCGTAATCCTCCTTCGTAAGCATAGGATTTCCAATCCGACCAGCAACTAGACCTTCATAAGATAACAACACAGAACCAAGTAGAGCCATGTGGTCTTTAGCAGTTTCTTCTGAAAAACTTTGACCTTCTGGAAGATTTAGAGCGGTGTTGCACTGAATCACGTAGCCATTTCCTGTTTTTGTGCTCTGAGAATGGAAACTTGTGTTTGACTCTTTTGGATTAACACTCGGAAATGATGAGAAACCACTACTGCTTTTAGTTGAACTCTGATCAGCTTTTTCTGTTGAATCCCCAGCACTGAATGCAGTTTGGATTTTTGGACTTCTCTCAGGTTCCGGAACTGGAACACTACCTTTGTAGTACATCTTTACATCCTGTTGACCACCCGGGCTGTTCATCCTAGCAATCTTCTGTTGTTCCAAATCCTGACTCTCGATCTTTTCAATGAACTGAGAAATAGTTAACCCATCATAAACACCGATATTCTTCAGAATCATTAAATACGTTCCCCACTCTTTCTGCGGTAACGCATCAGCCAATTTGTCTAGCACTCTTCACGATCTTTAGTAATACTCAACATCGACATTAATCGCACTAGTGGCAGTAACGTTCAATCAGTTTCTTCGTATCCTCACCCGGTAGACTACTGAACAGATCAAACTCTTTCTTTAACAACGCTTTCTTGCTCTTTATCATGTTTTCACTACCTTCAAATTTTACATGAAGAGCATCCCAAATTGACTTTGATGTCTTGTCATGCTGTAGCAGGATAAAGATATCTTCTTTGATCGCTTGTTGAAGCAGACTGATCATCATCTTCTCGGCTTTGTACATATTTCTCTCTTGCTCACTGAATTCTGACAAATCTTTGATAACCTGCAAATCTATTCGAGGCAACACATATTTCTTCAAGATACATTCCCACGATCTGAGATGGTTTGCCTGAACCCAGTTCTCGAATCTGTCTTTCCACCCATAGTATTCTTCGATACTCATCAATTTCGGGGGCTTTTGGGTGGTTCCCGTCTCGTTTTCCAAACTCATGGCTTGAACAATAGCAGCTGGACCAGACGGTGTTGCAAACGCGTTATAGAACTCGGTATCCATGATGACTTAGCACGTTTTTCAAAAACAGTGACGTATAAGCGAAATCAGGTGTTCTGGGTGTCCTTATGAGCGAAACTAGGGTTCTTGGTGGCCTTATGAGCGAAATTTGATAGACCTTATGAGCGAAACCTCAAATAATGTGTCACAAAAGCGAAATCAGAAAGACATTGGAGCGAATTAGGGTTTTGGTTGACTTTGGAGCGAAATTGGGTGGTTACAAGAGCGAAATCATAAATTGTCTGTATAAGCGAAATCTGATCGGAGGTTAATTTAATCCATTTTTAGTCCGAATTTCAATGTCAAACTTTTAGGGATTTGATTATGTCCAATTACGCACAGTCTGTGAAATTTTGATCCAATTTTGACCGGTAAAACTCTCTGAAATGATAAAAGAAGGTGTAGAAGTAAGAAATCTCGATGAATTCCAGCTATTCTCTGCAGAACTCCTCCTCCTGAGCTCTGATACCAATTGTAGGATCGATGTCTGACCCGAATGAGTCGTTCAGAGGAGTTTTACTTCGTTTCAGGTACGGAAAACAAGAAACAGAGGTAGAAACAGCTGATTCTTCACTTAATCTACTGATTGTATTGATATGACAACAATTACAGCTCAAACTTCATACCGGCAGCACTTCGGTATGGAATTCGTACAACAGATATGAGATTTCGCTCAAGTGACCCTATATATAGGGATGAGATTTCGCTCCAAGGACCACATGTCCCTATGAGCGAAATCTGCCTGTCCATATAAGTGAAATCTGCAACTAAGAATGACCATATGAGCGAAATTTGCTTCCTATACACATACTCTCTCCTATTTTCTCGTAAAACGTGCCCTAATCTATACAATGTGATCTAAGACTCGATTCAAGACGAAGTCGACAGATGTAGTGCACCAACAAATTCAGAAACAACTTATAAATAGTATAGCTTTCACTCTTTATAAAATAGCCACAAAACTTTTATACTTTGAAATTTGACCACAAAATGTTTTGTTTAGAAATTTTTAACTAAACATTTATAATATAGTTTTCACTCTACATAAATTGACCACAAAACTTAAATCTACAAGTTTATTTGAATCAAGGATTATTGTTAACGAAATAAAAACATTAGATGGAATCCATGTTGCAAATATAATTTGTGCAAATGATTTTCTTTTCGCCTTTACTGATGCGAATATGTGGGTAAATAAATGGTCTTAAGTTGTTCCAAAGTACGCCTGGTTTCAATCTTGTTGAGATAATTGGTAATATTGGTTAAGATTTTGTTGCATGTGTGAATTGGGTGGTTAAGTACACACAAAAGTGATTTGAACGAAAGAATATGCTTATTCTTAGTTAAGTGATTGATTTGTATGGATATATGGTCTGGTAATTAAAGATCAAAGTTAAACATGTCTTTATTATGACACAATGAGTAAAAATGTTACTATTTAGAGGCATTATACTTTATATATGCTTGAATTGAATTTCTATGTACTTAATAAGGGAATGAAAAAAAAAATTTAATAATTGTATCTTTTTATGTAAACATGTATTATTAAATTTACATTTACAATTGGTTTATAAAACAAGCAAGAAACTATAAAGTAAAAAAACAATAAATTGCAACTCCAATCTTATTTGATAATTTTATAAACCAAACTATATCTATTTTTCATTAGTAACAAGATTCCAAATCTTTTATTTCCATATTTCGTTAATTAAAAGGCGTTTATCTTCTTATATGAGTAATAAATGTGATAGACTAACAAGGGTTGGCAACCTTTCTTTTTTCATAATTAGTTTATGCATATATGTGTCTTAAATGAAACAATTAACACGAAAGGGTGATGGCCAAATCACCCGGATCCAAATTTTACCCCCCCCCCCCCTCCCCCCAAAAAAAAAAAAAATACCATTTTTTGGTTTCGTTTTGGTTTATTAGAATAAATCAAATTAAAGAAAATTTTATGTTAAGTCATAAAACAAAATCTCTTAATATAAAGATTATTAAGAAAAACATTTTTGCTTCTAAGCAAAAAATTATTGAGCTTAGATTCGTTTCTATTAATGTTATATTTATCGTTACATCTAACATTTCTATTTAAGTTTTGTTAGAAACTCTTCCACCCTCCTTAGTGGAGGACGAGTATAACCCACTAGTTCTTACATTTTAGATTGGCAATTTTAAAAGAAAAATAACTTGAAGGTCAATTCATAATAGAACAAAACTAAGAGGGTTAAAAAGAACAACCCCAAAACCCAAGCACTATTACAAAAACAATATTGTCAAATACTAGAAGCCCTCAACTGCATTTATCTTATCAGTTTCATCATCCTCTGTTATTGTCTTCCTTCCCCACAAGCTCTTTAAAACGTTCAAAATCCATCTCATTTTCTTCCAACAGGCATCCCCACATGCAATCAATCAGCTGACGCAAAGTCAAATTTGAAGAATTTACAAAAAAAAAAAAAAAAAAAAAAAAAAAAAAAGAAAAAAAAAGAAACTTACTCTAGTCTAATTTGGTGTACCATCTGTAACTTCCTGATCACTTCCCACTTGGAGCTATATATACAGATTCTGTATCTAAAGTTGTGTTACTAAATTCAAAGATTTGATGTGCAATCGTTTATGCATTCTGGTTCAGTCGGTGCTATTAAGTTGAGCAGTGGTAATAATAATAATAATCGGAAATCTAAAGTGAAGTTAAGTCATCGGAGTAAGAGTATGGGTCCACCGCCGGCAACGACGTCGTCTCAACCGAAGGTTGTCACTGGTGATCATGGGTATATACTTGAAGATGTTCCTCATTTGACTGATTATATCCCTCATCTTCCGGTATGTTTTTTTTTTTCTCTTTATTTGTTGAATATGTTGATTGTGTTGGGTAAATTGGTTTTGAGGGATGATTGAGGTACCCTTTTGGATTTTGTTTGTTGCTATTTTTTTTTTAATATATTTTTTTATCTTGTTGATAATGATGATCTATTTGATGAAGGCGGTTATTATTTTATGATTTTCTAGTAATTATTATATGGTTGTTTATTAAATGATTCTTGATAGTTGAATCTCTTTGTTGGGGATTGGAAATGATCATAATTATTATCAGTGACGGATTTAAAAGAAAAATTCGGGTATCCCATTTTTTTTTAACCTAGGATCATCCTTGAAAATTCGAGAGCGTTGTTGTTCGGCTAGTAAAAAAAATGGGCTATTAAAATGTACTTTTACCCCCTGAGAATTTGAGCGCCCTTAGGGGCCCTGCGTGACCGGTAAGTATATATAATATTTAATTTTTACATTCTGAACATGTGTTGATTATCGTTTTTTTTTATCAATGGGTGTACCATACACATGAGAACGTTATCAATTTTTTTTTTTTTTTTTTATAAAACTTTAAAAATGCAGAATTTTTGCATTTCCAGAAGTATAATATTATACTTCTGGAAATGCAAAAATTCTGCATATTTACTCAGAGATCAGATTCAAGTAGTGCTTAAAGATGAAGGGATATATATCTTTAAAGTTTTAGTGGTAGTGTGGAACTTATCTCCTAATCTCATGGTATTTATATGTATGATTCTTTGCAGACTTATCCTAATCCACTACAAGATAATCCTGCATACGCGGTTGTTAAGTAAGTTTGTAATCATACTACTTTTAGTGATCTAAGGATTTTTAATCATAGTACTTAAAAACTTGTTCTTTTCTTTTCTTTTCTCAGGCAGTATTTTGTTGACATGGATGACACCGTTGCTCAACAGGTCAGCTTTTTGCTATGCTACATTCAGTTTCGTACGATTCTTGATTGTTATATCCAATGTTGTCAAAGGCGCAAGGCATATTCAAGGCGCATACTATAAAGAAAATACCATGTTTAGGGGCTTTACATATGTTTTTGTGTGATTACTGATCCTGATAAAATGTTCCCGATTATATAGATTGTTGTTCATGCTAATAGTCCTAGAGGTACACATTTTCGACGTGCAGGACCCCGTCAAAAGGTAAAAGGATTTCACATTTGTAAGCTAGTTATAAATAATCTCTAATCTATACGTTATATATAATAAATAAATGATGCTATTCACCTTTTTTCAGGTGTACTTTAAGTCAGAAGATGTTCATGCTTGTATAGTGACGTGTGGGGGGCTATGCCCCGGTCTCAACACTGTGATTAGAGAAATAGTTGCTAGTTTACACGATATGTATGGTGTTACAAGAATCGAAGGGATTGAAGTAAGTTAAAATTCCGTTTCTGTTGGTTTCATTGATACCAGAATTGTGGGTATAATCTTACAAGGTTTGTTGATGGGCGTGCAGGGTGGATACAGAGGTTTCTACTCGCGAAATACAATTCAATTAACACCTAAAAAGGTAAACGGTATTCATAAACGAGGTGGGACCATCATTGGGACATCACGCGGTGGCTATGATAATAACAAAATAGTAAGTAGTATTCAAGATCGGGGAATCAATCAGGTAAGATACACACCATAAAAATGAACAAACTTTACCAAAAAAAAAAAACTTTTTTCGTGAAAAAAAAATATGTAACACTTATGGTTTCTTTTTAATGAATTTTTGTTAGGTGTATATAATAGGAGGAGACGGAACACAAAAAGGGGCGTCTGCTATCTACGAGGTGTGTTTTTTTTTATAAACTTTTAAACAGAACAATTTCTTGTGAACTTGACAAGTGTAAACGATGAGTTCATGCAGGAAGTTAGAAGGAGGGGTCTTCAAGTTGCAGTTGTCGGGATTCCAAAAACTATTGATAACGACATTCCGGTATATGATTTAAGAAAGCTGTCGGTTTTAGTCCTTTTCCCTTTTTTTAAGATTAACTTTGCTAATTTGAACTTGTTACTTTGATATTGATTAACAGGTTATTGATAAGTCATTTGGATTTGATACCGCTGTTGAGGAAGCTCAACGTGCTATTGATGCAGCACATGTTGAGGCAGAGAGTAATGAGAACTGTATCGGGCTTGTTAAGTTAATGGGTCGAAATAGTGGTACGTTTTTTTACAACATTCTTTCAGCCAGGCGGGCTGGATAACATGCCTCGTGAGTTTGGCCTTCAAACACCTTTTTTGTCTATTTCTCTCAAATTTATTGAGTATTTATTAATTCGTTTATTGTGATTACAAAAACAATTTTATCACGAATAATCTAAATATGCGAAGAAAATGATAAAGGAGGTTGTACGCTAAAAAATGAACGAATAATCTAAATTTTGTCTATTTTTCAAATTCATTGAGTAATTATTAATTCGTTAATTGTGATTTTACTAAAACAAATTTATCATGAATGATCTAAATCTGTGAATAAAATGATAAAGGAGATTGTATGCATAATAAAATGAACTGTGGGCAAATTTCAACGTGTTTGACCGTTTCCCATTTCGGTTAAAGTTTTACTTGACATGTTTGAGATATAAAAACACAACCAAAATCGACACGTGCGTATCCTTAGTGTTTGCTTAAAACTTAGTGTTTTCGGGGAGTTAACTACCATTTTCGTCCCTGTGGTTTGTTCACTTTTGCCATTTCAGACCAATTTTCAAAAATGCACCAGTTTCTTTCCTCCCTGGCATACTGGAAACGTGCCACTTCAGTCCAAAAATTAAAACCCAGTTAAGTTAGACAGGTTAAATGAAGGGTATTATTGTCAATTCATAAAATAAGGTGAAAATAACAGATATATGAATTGACAATAATACCCTTCATTTAACCTGTCTAACTTAACTGGGTTTTAATTTTTGGACTTAAGTGGCACGTTTTCAGTATGTCACGGAGGAAACTGGTGCATTTTTTAAAATTGGTCTGAAATGGCAAAAGTGAACAAACCACATGGGCGAAAATGGCAGTTAACCTCTTTTTCGGGTTAAGTACTATTCTCTTTAGAGTATAAGTTGTTCCTTCAAAATTTTCATTTTAATTTTTTTCAGGGTTTATTGCAATGTATGCAACTCTTGCAAGCCGAGATGTCGATTGCTGTTTGATTCCCGAGTCGCCTTTCTATCTTGAAGGACCAGGGGGTCTTTTTGAATACATAGAAAAAAGAATAAAAGAAAACGGGCATATGGTAATTGTTGTGGCAGAAGGTGCGGGTCAAGATCTTGTTGCCGAGAGCTTAAGAACCAACGATAACAAGGATGCCTCTGGAAACAAGCTTTTAAACGATGTTGGATTATGGTTATCTCAAAAGATCAAGGTAACAAACACACGTATAATTAGGCAGTTATAATGTTTGACTTCAATAGTCAAATCTTTGTCTAATCAGATTTTCTGCTTCTTATAAGCAGGATCATTTTAAAAAGCATCCAGAAATGGAGTTCAACCTTAAATACATAGGTAAGGAAGGGTACATCCGTCACTTTTACCGTGATTGGACGAGTAAAAAGGAAACTAATTATCCGGTTACATGCGTGTTTAACAGATCCTACATACATGATTCGAGCTGTTCCAAGCAACGCATCAGATAACGTTTACAGCACTCTTCTAGCTCAAAGTGCGGTTCATGGAGCCATGGCTGGCCACACCGGCTTCATCGTGGGACCTGTTCATGGTAGAGAATGTTACCTACCATTTTATGTAAGTTAAAATTAAAATTACAATTATACCCCCGAAAGACCTCAAGTTCCGGAAATAAGAAACATAGGTGAAGTCGGTTATTATTATTATTTTATGCAGAGAATAACAGAGAAGCAAAACAAGGTTGTGATAACCGACAGGATGTGGGCCCGAATGTTGTCTTCAACAAATCAACCGAGTTTTTTGAGCACGAAAGATATCATCGAGTCGATTATGGATGAAGCGCCGCCTACGCAGTTGCTAGATGACCAGGGAGCGCAGAACGGTTCGGTGGCCAAGGAAACTACTGTTTGCTGACTGGTTGCAAAGGCGGACTTTACATTCCAGTTGCGAGAATTGAATAAGAGTGTTGGATCAGTTGAGTACATATATATGCGATAATAAGAGGATGTGGATCGTACAGTTTTATGGTCTCCAGACGACGAGATGCATTTTTTTGTTAGTTGTTTGACAAGACTTGTGCTTGAATAAGAAAACTGCTAAACTTTTTAACGGGTTAATGGGTTTATAAGACTTGTGGAATAATAATAATACTGCTTACCTCAACGGGGCGAATGGGTTGATTTTATAGATGTAGTATGTCAAATAGTCGTAACCCAAGAATTGCGACGAGTTTTAAGGTAAACTAGATTTTTGACGCTTTGACTTTGTTACACGCGTTACGATTATGACATTAATGTAGCATGAGGTGACTTGTTTTTTTACTTTGACATACACGTTACGTTCGTGATATTAACATGGTTAAGAATAGATTTAGAGGAGTATAACGTCTCGCACGTTGCGGTGTGAAGTCGTAAAAGTAATTTAAACAAAAAAAAGTTGAATTTTAATAAATTTATAAAATAGGAGTGTTAAATTTATCAGGATAAAATGGAAATTAATGCAAATAAAATTTGGAGTTGCATATAGAAATTGCATACATGTAATTATAAATTATATGTTAACTGATATTGATATAAGCTTATGAATGTATGAAAGATTACACATATACAAAACAACTAAGTTTAAATCAGATATGGTGTACGAGTATTCACATATGTATAACTCCTATATATTTACAGGGTAAAGATCCGGTACAAAATGTTCTTAATCTAGGAAGTGTAGGAAATCGGGTCAAACGAACTCCGATTGAGCTCGTCGAAACCTAACCAGAAACCATAACCCCTTAAACATAAACCCTAAACCATAATTCTAACCTCTAAAGCTAAACTCTAAACCCTAAAAGCTAAACCATATATATATTTGAATAGGATTCGACGAGCCGGTTCTAACGCCGCTGGAACGAGGTTAATCGGAGTTCGTTTGACCCGGTTTCCTACACTTCCTAGGTTAAGATTGTTTTGTATTTGATCCTACCTCTATATTTACATATATGTAAATCTAATATGTTCTTCCTAGATTCACTTTATTTTTATACTCTCTAACTCTACTACTAAATTACATTTTTTTTTTCTAATAACCATGGGCTTGAACACTCACCGTTTAAAATGGCAAAACCCTACGTAACTCCTAGATACCACTACGCCAATACCCTTTGATACAATATTTAACAACAAGACACCATTTTATAGACTTGAATCCTCACCAACGTATGGCTTGAATCCGAATCTCTAAGACAATGATGAAAACTGAAATGATTGAATTGATAACATTCGAATAGCTTAGTAAACCTAACCGGTTAGTTTTGTCACGGAGAGGTCTATCTACGGATACCCTCCAGTGTCATAATAAGTATCTGGAGTTTGGAGAATAGAAAGGAAAAATGGTGGTTCGGAGTTAAAGTGATTTTTGAGATCTGTGCGGATATTTTTACCCTTTGGAGGTAGTGACGTAAGCTTGTGGTCTTGGTCGGTCCAGTTACTGTCAAGGCGGCTATGGCGTGAGACCCAGGTTAGTTAAGATTTACCGAGGCAGTGCATAACTGGAGCTTTTATAATCGGAGGACCATGAGCTCGTACGTGTCTGATTCGGTCATGATTGGTTCGACTTATTGGAGTGTTACCCCTTTAGTGTGCACGCACAAATACCCCTTTAGTCAGTCAATTATATGCTTAGGAATTAGGATTCATATATAGTGGACTACCGCAGTAGGTTTAGGTTGATTGATTTTTGGATCAATCTGGTTATGGGCCTTAGACCATATTAACTAGCGGACCCGTAGATACTTTTCACCGGGTCATAATTTTTGTTTCTGTATATCTACCTAGTTTTTCACTGGCCCACGAGGATGCAATACATACATGATGACATGAACGTGGTGTTAGTGGTGCACAAAAAACTCGAACATGGACCTGAGTGGGTTTTTATACCCGGGTATTGGGTACCCGAATCCGAACCGACCCTACCCTTAGGGTATACATTTTAAGATCAATACACATACCCCAAACCGGACCCGATCCATACCCTAAACCAGTTCCGGGTCCATACCCGAAACTGAGTTTTTTCCATACCCGATATATAAATCTATTCTTTTTATGTTTTTTGAATTTTTTATATATGTAAATCTAATATACATGGACTTTTATGTTATTTATTTATATTTGCCATATTGATTTTGAAGTTTTTATGCAAAAAAAAAAAAAAAAAAAAAAGAACTCGGAACAAAAAAAAAATGTGCAGCCTCGTAAAAAACCCGATCTATACCTGAAAATTGCGTATTTTTTAATACCCGAAAATCGGGTTTTTTATACCCGAAAATAGGGTATTTTGATACCCGGGTATAGGGTAACCGCATCCGAACCCTACCCGGAACCGGTTACACCGCGTATGGTTTTTCAAGCCAATACCCGGACCCGATCGGTTATTGCCAATACCCGAAAAAACTATACCTGATCATACCTGTACCCAAGTCCATGCCCGAACCCAGGTATTAAGAAAAACCGGTATTGTGCACCTTTACGTGGTGTTGATATTGCTAACACGCATGAGTCCATGACCCATTATCATGTTATGTTGTTTTTTGAAACTAGAAATAAAAAGAGTTGCTTTCTTTTTTAGTTATCCGTATGATACTATGTTGCTTGTTGATGACATATGTCATGCACTTGCTTGACAAAAGTGCATTTTTGTTGATCGTCGGACCTACAAAATTATGTATGGACGGTATGCTTCATTGAGCATCGGAATAAAATTAGGCCCACATTGTCTCGTGTGTTGTTATTTTCTTCTTACTTTCAAGTTCAATGATTCAGATTCAAATGTTTTTTTTTTTTTTCTCGAATTTCATTTTAACATAATAAGGTATAAAAACATGATTAAAATGTTTATTTTAGTGACAACTGAGAAGATCGCCCGTTTACTTTTCCTTTTCCCTTGAGAGGCTTTGTGCAAATTGCAAAATGGTGTCTTGTTATTAAATATTGTACCAAAGGGTATTGGCGAAATAGTACCTAAGAGTTACATAAGGTTTTGCCTTTTTAAATGGTAAGTGTTTCAGTTTATGATTATTAGAAAAAAAAAATGTAATTTAGAAGTAGAGTTAGAGAGTGTGTGAGTTGTCATTGAAAAAATATAGTGAATCAACGAAGAACACAAATGACATATTAGATTTACATATATGTTAATATATAGGAGCTATATACATGTGAATACTCATACACTGTATCTGATTTAAACCTAATTGTTTTATATATGTGTAATCTTTCATACATTCATAAGCTTATATCACTTAACATATAATTTATAATGGTTACATAAACGTTATTTCTAATAATTACATGTATGTAATTTCTATTACTTACATATATGTAATTTCTATGTGCAACTCCAAATTTTATGTGCACTCTCACTTACTTGTTAAGGTTTGGCCATTCTTTTTCTTTTTCTCCCAAGAAGAGAGTATGAGAAATCTTATTTAAATGGTTTTCAAATTTCCATTTTACCCTTTACGGGATAAATTTAACACTCAAAACCTCTTTTTTATTATAAATTTTTTAGTATATTATTAGAACTAGAAAATTATCCTGCGCTTCGCAACGTGAATTCGGTTGATAACGTTTCGCTTCTTTATGATAACGATACTTGCTAATCGCTATAGCAATCGAAAAAAAAAAAACAATGCTACAACACTTTTGAATTGAAAGAAGGCAAAAGAAAATAAAATAAAAAAATAAAATAAAATAAAATAAAAAGGAAATGTAAAAAAAAAAAACAGCTTGTATCCAGCTTATTTTGAGTAGCTTACGAACAGGTCAACTCATTCACATTTACAACACAAAACATCTTTAAATGTTAAATAGCATTTAACTAAAATAGGCAAATTGGAAAATAATAATCTCATCTTTCTGAAATTGGCCAATAATAATCTCAAGTCACGAATTAGCCGCCAATAATCCGACCTCGTCCAATTTTTTTTGTAGAATACTCCACCGTTAATTCTGCCTAATGTCGTTATGAAAAAAGGTGACGTGGCTGCCACATGTTAAATGACTCAACTGACATGGATTTTTTTAAATGACATGGATTTTGTATATCTTTTAATGGTTTTGTTGACTGATTATAAAAAGGGGCATTGACCCAACTTAAAATACCAACTATCAGAACACATGAACCCTAATTCTACACATTCATAAGCGAACCCAATCTACAAATTAAGCTTCTTCAATCGATCCCAATAACTTACAGAAGTCATTCTGAGGATGTCACTCATTCATCCAGAAGTTCAAGAAGTAACCATCATCAGAGTTCTAGGTATGATTCAACAAAGCACGATAGGCGTAGAAGTGATTACAGAGATGAGTCAAGAGGCCAAAGCAGGGAATCAAGGAGATACGCTTCTGATAGGGATAATAAAGGAATCGATTCAAGAAGTAGAAGTAGGGAATCACCTCATTATGAAAGGGAGTACAGAGACTATGGGAATAAAAGAAGCAGATACGAAAGTTCAAAGAGGACTTCTAGTAGTTCACACGCATCTTGTGTGTGTTTGTTCACACCCTCCAACTGTTTGTCAAAATTCCCCTATGAGTTTGATTAATCTACTTTGCCGGCTAAAGTGACGAAAAGGGGCGTGATTTCTAACGGTGTTTTGTTACCAAATGGGTTCTTGTTTCAGTGTTCGGTTGAAAATTGATAGTTCTCGTCTTGATGGTGAGTTTTTGATGTTGATCTTTGATTGGAACTGTAGTTGCTTTGTCCTTGTTTCACTTTTGTTTGATTCTTTTGATCTGTGAAAGATTACTTGAGATGGGTTTGTATGTTGGGGTCAATGCCCCTTTTTATAATCAGTCAATAAAACCATTAAAAGATATACAATAGTCCATGTCATTTAAATAAAATCCATGTCATTTGAGTCATTTAACATGTGGCAGCCACGTCACCATTTTTCATAGCGACGTTAGGCAGAATTAACGATGGAGTATTTTACAAAAAAATTGGACGAGGTCGGATTATTGACGGCAAATTCGTGACTTGGGATTATTATTGGCCAGTTTCAGAAAGGTGAGATTATTATTTTCCAATTTTCCTTAAAAATAATAATTTGTGAAAAACATTGAGTTTTAAGTACGAATTTGTACCTAAAATAATTTTAGCATAAACGAATTATATCTTTTATAAAATTTTTGGTTTGATAATTTATAAAACTTTTGGTTTTAAAGTTTATAAACTTAAGAAAGAAGCACAAATATATTAATTTATTAAAAATATTTTATTATTTATTCTTTGGAATTAATATATGGTGGAATAAATTTGAACGTACACCTGTAAGGGTGTACGGGGTGGAAGCGGCAAACCTTGCGGGGAGGGTTTTTGCCGCACGGGGTGAGTGCCACCATCAAATCAAAAGTTTGCCGCACGGTGAAGATTTTTTTGGTGAATTGTTGCCGCATGCGGGGTAATGAGGGAGAGGGGGTTGTGGTGGGGCCCAGCGTCTACGCAACCAATCATGTTTTGTTTTTTTTTTTTTTAATAAAACGGGTTGGGTGAAACCACCCCCTATGTTTTTTTAGACAAAAAGGAAGAATGAGTGGGGAAATGACATAACATATTATGTTGGGTGAATGAAATTCCCCCCCCCCCTCCCCCCCCCCCCCCCCCCTCCCCCCAACTCATAAAAGGTGCACTCCTTACACCCTAAGTCGTTAACTAAAACTTTCTGTAAAACTAAGAAGTAAAAAACATATGACAATAGTATAAATAATAATAATAATAATAATAATAATAATAATAATAATAATAATAATAATAATAATAATAATAATAATAATAATAATAATAATAATAATTAAACTAAATATACAAAATGATGAAGACGTTATGAGAAGACGTGTGGCTCTGTCAAGGGTTTTTGTAATCGAGTGTAATAGAACAAAAAAGTAAAACGCAGGTGGTGAAATTAAAACCCCCTAAAATACAGTAGCGCAAACCCATGATAACATTTGATATATATAATAATATTAATTTTTTTTATTTTTTAAATATCTCTTATATGTCATTAAATGTTTATGAAAAAAAATAGAAAAAAATTGTGTAGCAAATATGACATAAGTACTATTTACATAAATGTCATTCGTTTATTACATATATGTTACTTTTTGTTACACTTTTTTTAGTTTCATTAATCATTAGTAATCTACAAGAAATATTAGAAAAAATATATATAAAAAAAGGGTCGTATTTTTGGCACACCTTGGGGATTAAATCGACACCTTCAATACGCATTGTATAGGCTTATACGATGCGTATTGAGGTGGGTTCAAACTTCTATTCCTGCCAAAGGCTGCCATTGTCCCCTAGCAAAAAGTAATACGTATCGTATCGGCCTATACGATGCGTATTGAGGGTGTCGATTTAATTTTTTAATTTTTGCAAGATAGCTTCCTGTCACGCGGTAGCTTTCCGTCACGCGAACGAAGAAGTAACACTATGGACATTTGTTGGTCTTCAAACATCTAGGAAAACATTATTTGAGAACGAAGCTGTCGAATGAGATCCTCCGCTATTGGGTTATCATCTTTCAACCCCATTTTCCCTAAATTTATCAATTATGTTTTTCAACAGGGATGTAATGCAATGATTCCTCTCAATTGAATAGACCGACACTTGCTTCATAGGACTCACTTGAATCGTCTCGGATGTAATAACAATACGTTTAGCATCCGTGCCTGCTTGAATTGTAGAAAGCAAAGGGTAACGAAGATGAACATTGTATTTATCACGAAAGTACTGAACAACCGAGATAACAGCTCCGGTTTCATCAACTGCAATTGGAATTTATCTTGGAACAACATACTCTTGTTACCATCAATAATCTTGGAATTGATCTTGGAACAACATACTCTTGTTAACAACTGTTCTCCAATTCCAGATCAATAAAGGTTGCGGTTTGCAGATTCAATCTTCATTGCTTCATTAAAATTAACAAGGCGGTCTCTTTGCTTCGTCCACTAGAACTATTTGTGTATGCATTCTTAGGGTTTTTATTATTTGATCGATGGAAGTTGAAATCGGCTTTGAAACCGGACGTAATCTATGAAGAAACTGTTCGATTTCACGGTTTGTTTGAGAACCTGATTCAGATACACAACGGTCTCTTTGCTTCGTCCACTAGAACTATTTGTCTATGCATTCTTTGGGTAGTGAACAACGCTGATGGTACTGAACACCAGCTCCGGTTTCATTTGCTTCGTCCACTAGAACTATTTGTGTATGCATTCTGTTGGTACTGAACAACAGAATCAGGTTCTCAAAACAAGGATCGATCTAATAGATTAAAGAGAACTATTTCAGTTATTTCTGTTCATCCACAAATTACAACAAATTGTGTCTAATGCAAGGATCTTCGAATGCGGTGGGTACGTTAAATACCGTTCACCGCTTGTTTAGTTGCTTCTCCTGTTAAGTTTCTGAACCAACTGAAATCCACAAATTCAAACAGTTTCTCCGTCGCTAATTTCTCCACTCACCGTGAAATCGAACAGTTTCTTTGTAGATTCCATCCGGTTTCAAAGCCGGTTGAGGATTACGAGTGATCTAGACTCGTTCAAGGCATGCAATGTTTCCTCTCAATTGAATAGATCGACACTTGCTTCATAGGACTCACTACATCTTTTAACCAATTGTCCATCACTTAAGACCTTGAAAGATTTGTTGAAATCGAATTTGTGTATCTGAATCAGGTTCTCCGCCTTAGATCGGTCATTCCTTGTGATACATGAACGTTTGATTTGAATTTTGAAAGTGACAGATAATACTTCATTTGTCGAGAAACCATACTGTCAAAAAACTAACATCTTTTAATACTTCATTTGTCGAGAAACCATACTGTAAAGATCTCTACACAAACTCTTCTACATCTTTTAACCAATTGTCCATCACTTAAGACCTTGAAAGATTTGTTGAAATCGAATTTGTGTATCTGAATCAGGTTCTCTGCCTTAGATCGGTCATTTCTTGTGATACATGAACGTTTGATTTGAATTTTGAAAGTGATAAATTGATGGATAACGCAAACAAGTTCTCCACAATTTGTTATTCAGATCTCTATTCGGTCATCTTTCCAAACTGCAACACACGATAAGTTCTCCAAAAAGAATGCATATACAAATAGTTGGAGCATGAAGAAATGAAACCCTAACAACTGATTCAGATTTAAACAACTTATTTGTGTATGCATTCTTTTGGTAGTTAATGATATCGATTGTTATAACAGGATGGATGTGACACACACATATAGATAAGTTGTCACAGTTGTCAAGACTGTTTGTCGGGTTTCCAATGCTCACACAAGGTGATAAACAACGCTGATACGAACACATGTGTTTTGAAAATAGGCTTTGTTCTTGGTTTAATGAAGTTACACGTAACATGTAGTTATATTCAGATTTAAACAATGCACGCCTCAATTGAGATAACGGACATCCATCAAGCTCAAAAAGAAAACTTGTGTTTCCCATAGTCATAAACGATTGCGGTTTGTATTTTGCATGGCCACCGTTTACGTAGTCAAAAACGGTTGCGGTACTATTTGTTGAAATCGAAGAAAAGAGTAAAAAAGATGAATTGAGGCGTACATTAGGAACAAGAAGTCCAACAATCCGTTCATTATTTGTTGTTGTCTAAAATACGTTACAATACGTTAAAATACGCTAAAATACATTACAATATGTTAAAATACGCAAAAACTACGCTACAATACGTTAAAATACGCTAAAATACGTTAAAATACCCTAAAATACTCTAAAATATGCTAAAATACGTAAAAATACGATAAAATACGTTAAAATACTATTAAATACGCAACAATATGTTAGAATACGTCAAAATACGCAAAAATACGTCAAAGTACGCGACTAACGATATTTCCACACACGTATACATATAATACGACACTATGGAGTTCAAGTGGATTTCAAACAAAACTGTACGTAATCATAGAATAAGATATTCGCACGTAACCGAATGACACCGAAACGACTTATGTTGAAGGTATACGTAATAAAACGACAAAATATGCGAAAGTTCGGCAAAAAACGAGATGTATACGCGTCGAACCGAGGGAAACACGATAACACTAAATTTGAAATAATGCCATATACGATCGTACAGGCCTATGTTGTATCATATATCAGCTTAAAACGAATCGTATAGACCTATACGATCCGTATTAAACTTGGATTTTCTCAAAAATACCCCTGAATTTATAAGAAAACCAGGGGTATTTCAGTAAAATCATCGATTAATAGGCATCGTATAGCCCTATACGATGCGTATTGAAATATAAATTTCTCAAAAATGTTTTTTCAAATCAAGGGTTCCATCATTACAACCACTTGTTTTCGACAGAGATATAATGCAATGATTCCTCTCAATTGAATAGACCGGCACTTGCTTCATAGGACTCAATTGAATTGCAGAAAGCAAAGGATAACGAAGATGAACATTGTATTCAGCATGAAAGTACTGAAATCCACAAATTCAAATAGTTTCTGACCCAACCGAAATCCACAATTTCAAACAACTTTGTGTATGCTTTTTTTACTTGCTTCTCTTGTTAAGTTTCTGACCCAACCGAAATCCACAAATTCAAACAGTTTCTCCGTCGCTAATTTCTCCACTCACCGTGAAATCGAATAGTTTCTTCATAGATTCCGTCCGGTTTCAAAGCCTGGTTGAGGATTATGAGTGTTCTAGACTCGTTCAAGGCATGAAATGTTTCCTCTCAATTGAATAGACCGACACTTGCTTCATAGGACTCATTTGAATCGTCTCGGAAGTGGATTTAGGTTGGTTCAGATCTCTTTGGGTATATTCGAAACCAACTAAAATACGTTGAAGTACTGAATCAACAGAAATAACTGAAATAACTTGAATCGTCTCGGAAGTACTGAACAACAGAAGGATGAGATATCGGCGGTTAGCTCGGAGAAGTTTATCTCAAACAGCTGTTCCATTAGATTTCCCCTTTTATTATGTGTCATATGTTACGAGATTCTTCGAGAATTAGAAAAGGAGAGAATACGGAACGACAAGGGTAGTATGAGTCTGAGTCCATTGTGGTTCGTGTCAGGTTTGTATTTCCCATAGCCATCGTTTCCGTAGTAAAAAACGGTTGCGGTTTTGCACATTCAATCTTCATTGCTTCATTATAATTAAATAATGCGGTCTCGATTGAAGATGTAATTGCAAGACTGTTTGTCGGAAGAAGCGCTTTTATCATGTGTGATCTAAAGGTCAGTCTCGGGTGGGCAGAAGATCCGTGGGCCCTATTGTCGGATATGTGACTCAAGAAAGTCATTGGACTGCCGCAGATGAAGTCAAATGTGATCAAACTTGGACATTAGTCGTAAATCTTGAAGAAAAGGAACATAATCCCAGATTGTCTAAAGAAGCGCTTTTATCATGTGTGATTCAGAGGTCGGTCTTGGGTGGGCATAAGATCCGTGGGCCCTATTGTCGGATATGTGACTCAAGAAAGTCATTGGACTGCCGCAGATGAAGTCAAATGTGATCAAACTTGGACATCAGACGTAAATCTTGAAGAAACAGAACATAATCCCAGATTTTCTAAAGAAGCGCTTTTATCATGTGTGATCCAAAGAAGGCGTATTGGGTGTGTTGTAGTTTGGAAAGATGACCGAATGCGGTGTGTACGTTAAATACCGTTCACTGCTTTTTTAGTTGCTTCTCTTGTTAAGTTTCTGAACCAACCGAAATCCACAAATACAAACAGTTTCTCCGTCGCTAATTTCTCCACTCACCGTGAAATCGAACAGTTTCTTCGTAGATTCCAACAAAGTTAATATTCACTGTGGTGGATGCAAGCATAAAGTTAGAAACCAGTGGTATTGAACCAACATTTCCTTCAAACATTCTAAACACTACAAGGATGTTGGGAATTAAACGCATGTACGTGACAAAACAAGGATCGTTCTAATAGATTAAAAGAGAATAAACCAAGTACAAAATCATCTGCTTTCTGAATCTGAATCTGAATGTTAACTTTGACTCATAAACCCTTGAATCCCAACGTTTCTATGATGATATCAGCGTTGTTTATCACCCTGTGTGAGGATTGGAAGCCCGACCACTAGCAGAAGAACCCGACACGTCTTCTATGATGATTCAGAGGTCGGTCTCGGGTGGGCATAAGATCCGTGGGCCCTATTGTCGGATATGTGACTCAAGAAAGTCATTGGACTGCTGCCGATTGGGTCAAATGTGATCAAACTTAAACATCAGACGTAAATCTTGAAGAAACAGAACATAATCCCAGATTGTCTAAAGAAGCGCTTTTATCATGTGTGATCCAAAGAAGATGTATCGGGTGAGTTGTGGTTGATTTATAGGAGGAGGTTAAACGAATATATGTTTATGCGAATTTAAAGGACAATAGTGACAGAGGTGCTCGTCTTTTCTCTCACTGTGCAAACTTAAAAAATCTCACCATAACACATCTAATATGACACATGATAAAAGCGCTTCTTTTATCAATCATATCATCGACCAACTGCTCGAAATCCCTTTCGTTTCTCGGGTTCGCATTCGACACAACCCAACAAAAAATAAATTAAAAAAAACAGCGGCTTGATACGCATCGTATAGGCCTAGATCGGTCATTTCTTGTGATACATGAACGTTTGATTTGAATTTTGAAAGTGATAAATTGATCCATAACGCAAACAAGTTCTCCACAATTTGTTATTCAGATCTCTATTCGGTCATCTTTCCAAACTGCAACACACGATAAGTTCTCCAAAAAGAATGCATATACAAATAGTTGGAGCATGAAGAAACGAAACCCTAACAACTGATTCAGATTTAAACAACTTATTTGTGTATGCGTTCTTTTGGTAGTTAATGATATCGATTGTTATAACAGGATGGATGTGACACACACATATAGATAAGCTGTCACAGTTGTCAAGACTTTTGTCGGGTTTCCAATGCTCACACAAGCTGATAAACAACGCTGATACGAACACATGTGTTTTGAAAATAGGCTTTGTTCTTGGTTTAATGAAGTTACACGTAACATGTAGTTATATTAAGATTTAAACAATGCACGCCTCAATTGAGATAACGGACATCCATCAAGCTCAAAAAGAACACTTGTGTTTCCCATAGTCACAAACGATTGCGGTTTCTATTTCGCATGGCCACCGTTTACGTAGTAAAAAACGGTTGCGGTACTATTTGTTGAAATCGAAGAAAAGAGTAAAAAAGATGAATTGAGGCGTACATTAGGAACAAGAAGTCCAACAATCCGTTCATTATTTGTTGTTGTCTAAAATACGTTACAATACGTTAAAATACGCTAAAATACGTTACAATACGTTAAAATACGCAAAAACTACGCTACAATACGTTAAAATACGCTAAAATACGTTAAAATACATTAATATACCCTAAAATACTCTAAAATACGTAAAAATACGATAAAATACATTAAAATACTATTAAATACACAACAATATGTTAGAATACGTCAAAATACGCAAAAATACGTCAAAGTACGCGACTAACGAAATTTCCACACACGTATACATATAATACGACACTATGGAGTTCAAGTGGATTTCAAACAAAACTGTACGTAATCATAGAATAAGATATTCGCACGCAACCGAATGACACCGAAACGACTTATGTTGAAGGTATACGTAATAAACCGACAAAATATGCGAAAGTTTGGCAAAAAACGAGACGTATACGCGTCGAATCGAGGGAAACACGATAACACTAAATTTGAAATAATGCCATATACGGTCGTATAGGCCTATGTTGTATCGTATATCAGCTTAATACGAATCGTATAGGCCTATACGATCCGTATTAAACTTGGATTTTCTCAAAAATACCCCTGAATTTATCAGAAAACCAGGGGTATTTAAGTAAAATCATCGATTAATAGGCATCGTATAGCCCTATACGATGCGTATTGAAATATAAATTTCTCAAATATGTTTTTTCAAATCAAGGGTTCCATCATTACAACCACTTGTTTTCGACAGAGATATAATGCAATGATTCCTCTCAATTGAATAGACCGACACTTGCTTTATAGGACTCACTTGAATTGCAGAAAGCAAAGGATAACGAAGATGAACATTGTATTCAGCATGAAAGTACTGAAATCCACAAATTCAAATAGTTTCTGACCCAACCGAAATCCACAAATTCAAACAGCTTTGTGTATGCTTTTTTTACTTGCTTCTCTTGTTAAGTTTCTGACCCAACCGAAATCCACAAATTCAAACAGTTTCTTCGTTGCTAATTTCTCCACCGTGAAATCGAATAGTTTCTTCGTAGATTCCGTCCGGTTTCAAAGCCTGGTTGAGGATTACGAGTGTTCTAGACTCGTTCAAGGCATGAAATGTTTCCTCTCAATTGAATAGACCGACACTTGCTTCATAGGACTCACTTGAATCGTCTCGGAAGTGGATTTAGGTTGGTTCAGATCTCTTTGGGTATATTCGAAACCAACTAAAATACATTGAAGTACTGAATCAACAGAAATAACTGAAATAACTTGAATCGTCTCGGAAGTACTAAACAACAGAAGGATGAGATATCGGCGGTTAGCTCGGAGAAGTTTCTCTCAAACAGGTGTTCCATTAGATTTCCCCTTTTATTATGTGTCATATGTTACGAGATTCTTCGAGAATTAGAAAAGGAGAAAATACGGAACGATAAGGGTAGTATGAGTCTGAGTCCATTGTGGTTCGTGTCAGGTTTGTATTTCCCATAGCCATCGTTTCCGTAGTAAAAAACGGTTGCGGTTTTGCACATTCAATCTTCATTGCTTCATTATAATTAAATAATGCGGTCTCGATTGAAGATGTAATTGCAAGACTGTTTGTCGGAAGAAGCGCTTTTATCATGTGTGATCCAGAGGTCGGTCTCGGGTGGGCAGAAGATCCGTGGGCCCTATTGTCGGATATGTGACTCAAGAAAGTCATTGGACTGCCGCAGATGAAGTCAAATGTGATCAAACTTGGACATCAGTCGTAAATCTTGAAGAAACGGAACATAATCCCAGATTATCTAAAGAAGCGTTTTTATCATGTGTGATTCAGAGGTCGGTCTCGGGTGGGCATAAGATCCGTGGGCCCTATTGTCGGATATGTGACTCAAGAAAGTCATTGGACTGCCGTAGATGAAGTCAAATGTGATCAAACTTGGACATCAGACGTAAATCTTGAAGAAACAGAACATAATCCCAGATTGTCTAAAGAAGCGCTTTTATCATGTGTGATCCAAAGAAGGCGTATTGGGTGTGTTGTAGTTTGGAAAGATGACCGAATGCGGTGTGTACATTAAATACTGTTCACCGCTTTTTTAGTTGCTTCTCTTGTTAAGTTTCTGAACCAACCGAAATCCACAAATACAAACAGTTTCTCCGTCGCTAATTTCTCCACTCACCGTGAAATCGAACAGTTTCTTCGTAGATTCCAACAAAGTTAATATTCACTGTGGTGGATGCAAGCATAAAGTTAGAAACCAGTGGTATTGAACCAACATTTCCTTCAAACATTCTAAACACTACAAGGATGTTGGGAATTAAACGCATGTACGTGACAAAACAAGGATCATTCTAATAGATTAAAAGAGAATAAACCAAGTACAAAATCATCTGCTTTCTGAATCTGAATCTGAATGTTAACTTTGACTCATAAACCCTTGAATCCCAACGTTTCTATGATGATATCAGCGTTGTTTATCACCTTGTGTGAGCATTGGAAGCCTGACCACTAGCAGAAGAACCCGACACGTCTTCTATGATGATTCAGAGGTTGGTCTCGGGTGGGCATAAGATCCGTGGGCCCTATTGTCGGATATGTGACTCAAGAAAGTCATTGGACTGCTGCCGATTGGGTCAAATGTGATCAAACTTGGACATCAGACGTAAATCTTGAAGAAACAGAACATAATCCCAGATTGTCTAAAGAAGCGCTTTTATCATGTGTGATCCAAAGAAGATGTATCGGGTGAGTTGTGGTTGATTTATAGGAGGAGGTTAAATGAATATATGTTTTTGCGAATTTAAAGGACAATAGTGACAGAGGTGCTGGTCTTTTCTCTCACTGTGCAAACTTAAAAAATCTCACCATAACACATCTAATATGACACATGATAAAAGCGCTTCTTTTATCAATCATATCATCGACCAACTGCTCGAAATCCCTTTCGTTTCTCGGGTTCGCATTCGAAACAACACAACAAAAAATAAATTCAAAAAAACAGCGGCTTGATACACATCGTATAGGCTTATACGATGCGTATCAGGCCCGCCGCCAGACATAACGTGCATCTGTCAGTCTTCCATGTTTTTTACTTTAATTCAATACGCATCGTATAGGCCTATACGATGCGTATTGAATTGAAAAAGTGTGAGACAAGGGGTGTGCCATTAGAAAAGCCCTAAAAAATTGGTGGGTTGAAATGAGTTTTCTCAGTTACACACTTTACACACCTCAAGAGTCAAGAGCGTCTCCAAAGTATCCTTTGACTACACAAATAGATTTGAAATGAGAAGGTAAGCTATGTATAAAGGGGGGGGGGATTAGGAAGTTAAGAGGTAGAAGGGGCAATCTTGACCCAAAGATTTTCAAGTGGGTTAGTTTGGGTTGTTTTTAAAATTATATGAATTGATTTGAGTAAGATATTTTAACTAAATGGGTCACTTGTAATTCCATCTTATTATTTTCGGGTCAAAGCGGGTCGACAACATTAAAGAAATGGGTCGATGTGGGTTAGTGTCTTAAATAAACGGGGCAGGTTTCAGATCATAATGAGTTCAGTTCAAATTGAGCTTCGGGCCGAGACGGGTTTCGGCACGACGCAGGTTTTGGATCGGAACAAGGTCGGGTCGGTTCGGGTTTCGGGCCGACACGGGAATCTGCACGGGACGAGTTTCAGATCGCAACGGGTTTTGGGTACGACACGAGTGTAACACCCCAATCGTAATATGCAACAACACGCGGCGGAAACATTGGGTAGTCACGTTACATATTGTTTCACAACACATGGTACATAAAGTTTTGTATTATTGAATCAATGATTACGTTGTCTTGGAAGATAACAAATAGTACATAGCAATTGTCTTGTAGATTTTAAAGTCACTAAGGCCAAGTCCGCCCTATGTGATGCCTGCTCAAGTCAAACATAAGCACCTGAAACATATGTAAAAAAAAGGTACGTCAGCATAAAAATGCCTGTGAGTAACATAGGTTTTATGATGAAGATTCATGGCTTTGAATGTTAAAAGAAATGTTTAACTAAATAGTAGCCATGAACCTTTGAAAATGTTTTCTTTTGTAAAAATCATGTGAAAATCAATATGAAAATCAAATGATTTTAAAGAATGATGCATGGTCAACTTAATAACCAAAATATATCTTTTGTAGAAGGTGTCATGTCTTTGTATAAAGTGTGTCATGTCTTTGTATAAAATGTATCTTGTCCTTGTATAAAATATGTCATATCTAAAACAATGTCTTGTGAAAAATATGTCAAGTCTTTGTATAAACCAAGTGTCATGTATAAACCAAAGTCTTGGATAATTTGTGTCATGTGTAAACCAATATCACGTGTAACAATATCATGTATATTCAATGTCCTGTATAACAAATGTTGAGTTAATGTCTTGTTCTTCATACCAAAATGTTATAATCAATATAAGCATGTCATGTAAAAATGTCTTTGTAAACCATGTACTAAGTATGCTAAGTCAACATACTAAGTGAAGTGTTTATGAAATCAAGGTGCTAGATATGCTAAGTCAACATATGAAGCAAAATGGATCCTTGAAATCATGTACTAAGTATGCTAGGTAAACATATGAAGTAATAATATCTTTGAAATAATGTGCTATATGTACTATGTAAACAAAGCATGTATAATGTCATGAAAACGGAATGTAAAGTTATGCACATATGTTTCACCCCAAAATATTTGAAAGCATTAAATAAGGGGATCTTGATCGGAGTGTCGCGCTCCGGTCAAAGATAAAATTTATATGCCCTAATTACCCTTAACAAATAATTAGTGGTAGTAAGGGGTCAAACCACGAAGAGTATGTGGTTTGCGAGTGGATTCGATTGAATTATAGAGAAGTGTCACAATTTATGAAGCTTCCCAGATATTTTTGTATTTTTGTTTGATTGAAAGGTGTGAATTTAACTAATAAAATCGGTTCGATTGATTAATAACTACTAATTAACGAATGCAAGAAAGATTGGCTACTAAGCAATAATAAGAAAAAGGTTCACACCCGGTTTCGGTAATTGCCAACCTAGGGTTTCTACAAGTTTTTAGATTCAACTCAATTGCGTATGATTAACGGATTTAGTGTAGCGTGACTTAGGTGCTAATAACTATCAACGTTTCGAAAAACGGACAAGAATACACTTTGTAATCAACACAAGTAAAACCTAACCACGACAATGCACAACTACATATAACCATTTCGTAAAGTCATAACTTTTAACATTGTTCGACAATCTACGAATACGAAACAAATGTAAACTATTGTCAATGGTTTCAAAAATCAAACACAATTTGTCACCAAGTTGAAGCAATAAACAATTCGAAACCCTAAACTAAACAACTACCTACACCGGGGTGAAACCAAGATGATTAGCCGCTCATGATTGAGGAAACTTGATCACCGGATGCTTGGAACTTGAATGGAGTCATCTCGAAGCTTGAACAATGGAGAATGGATGAATGATGAAGGTTTTGTGAAAGATAATGGTGGAAGGATTGATGGTATGAAGAATTAGGGTTGTGGATGATTGATTGTGGATAGTGATGTTGGTGATAATGTTCTTGATTCGGGTGATGTTGTTGATGATAGATGGATTAGAGATGATTGGTAGGTGATAAGTGGCTCCAAGATCAAAGTTTAAACTCTCAAAACAATGTAACTCCCGAAATCAATGACCCCCCACCAATAGAAATCGAATCCTAAATAACAAAACACAAAATTCGCGCAACAAGAAAATACTACCCAACGCCGACGGGCCTATACCCGTCGCCGACGGGTTCTTCTGATCATGCTTTCATCCGCGGTTTGTTTTGCTGGTTACGGGATTCTTTGGCCGATGGGGTGTTCTAGAGCCCGTCCGGGACGGCCTCTATATCTTCAATTCTCCAATTTTTGCTCCTCGCACTCCCGGTTGATCCGTAACACGTCCCGGTTGTCCGGTTTTCGACCCGGTGACTCGCAAAGCTCCCGAAAAGCTCCTTAAACTTCATCAAACATGAAAAACACAATTTGATTAAAAGTAGGCTATCCAAATTTAAAACCTATGTAAAAACATCAAGTTATGCAATAACGAACACTGGTTTTCAACCACGTATCACATCCCCACACTTGTCTTTTGCTTGCCCTCAAGCAAATCTGTTTTTCACTTTCACGTGGGTCGAACAACAAATACACTTCCCATTCCCGAGACAAAGGTTAAGGTCTGTTGTCATACAAAAGTTCACATTCTTTACAATTTCCACATATTTACCGGTCAAGTGAATAATCACATATAATAATCGTTATCCAAGATTAACCCGCCCGTAAAACTAATAAGTCATGCATATCCCTCACAATGTTCTCTCCACTCGGCTGAAAAGTTGGCTAATGTGTATAATGTATTAGCACTTCAACAATTAATCGCTCAACACCGATTAGAACACGTACCCGCATAGGCTTGCAACTCAATCATTCTCCACCACTGATCACGAATACTAAGCACAAGTCATAAGGTCTTTGTAAGGGTTGTAACGAGGCTAGGCTAAGGGTAGGAAATAGGATATTTTAAAGTGGCTAAGGTGATGAAAATTCGATTTTTTTTTTGTTTTTTATTACAAAAGACTAAACTAAACAACACTAAATATAAACATCAACTATGAGGCAACAACTTTCGCCTTTTATTCAAGAAGCTACTAGCACATCTTTTTGTGTTTTTCTCAATGCTTTTTCATTCTTTTTCGCAACATTTTCTGATTATATATTTTTTTTAAAAACAAATGAATCACAACTATACAAACTTAAACTCTTATAATCGAATTTTCATCACACGGGTTTAAAAAGAAAAGGCTTATGGTTATGGGCTAAGTGGGTTGTCAAACGAAAGGTTTAGGCTCAAATTGGGCGACTAAGGGACTTGTTTGGGTAAGGATAGATAAATGGTTTAAAAGGAAAAGGTTTACCTAATGCCTTAATCGTTCTCGTGCTTGTATTCGGTCTATGGTCTCAAACGTATCAAAAGTTGCAAGTTCTACAATACGCGACTAATGGTCCACTCAACAAAGAAACATGTAAATGTAAATCTATGATATAAAAGTGGCTCAAAACCTCACGTATAAGGGTATGATATGTGATATGCATCAAATGCTAGTTCCTTAGGCGAATTATTCCCAAATAACCACCCGCTAAATACCCGTCATGCTATTAATTTGAACTTGACCATGACAAAAGACCAAATGGGTTGTGCCATCCATCGTTGACTTGGTTACTTGTGCTTTTAAGATCGCTTTTGAAACAAGAAATTTTTGAAAATTTTCCCCCATCCCCACACTTGAGGTAAACATTGTCTTCAATGTGTAGTGTTTAAATGAACGGGTAAAAATAAAAATTTTTTACTACTCCTCCATCCCCACACTTTAGGTAAACATTGTCCTCAATGTGTAAGAACTAGAGTTTGAAAACGCACAAGGGATGTGACACGTCTAACCTTCCCAAAATCTCACCTCGGAAAATAAAATACAATTTACAATCCACTTATTACTAAACTAAGAATCAAGGTAAAAAGGAAACGCATGCACCTGATTTTTGTCGCTTGATGCCCATCTCTTCTTCTTCTCTTCATAAAAACGGTTGTCTCTTGAACATCATATTCCTACAAATTCTAACCCTTATGTAGAAGCATGCTTCTCACAACCATTGAAATTTGTTAGGTGGTTAGTTCTACCGTTTTCATAAAAGTGTTACCAAGTCATACGTTAAATTACCTTGATTTATGTGGAAAATAATTTACAACAACAACAAACCTAAGTCACTTTCGTAGGAATCACGGTTGCATTTAGCTTATGCAACAAGCCCTTTTAAACCCCCCAATAGCTTGGGAGGACGAGAGGTCTCGTGAGGGTTATATAGGGAACACACCCACAACGTTCATTTAACTAGGCAAAAATAAATAAATAACGAAAAAGAAATAAAGAACTAAAGTATACAACAACAACACAAACATACCTTGCCTTCACCGCTGATATCTCTCGTTGGGATCAACTGGCGGGTTTGGCTGGTATGGATAACCAGTGAGGGCTTCAAACATCTTCCTGTAGTTATCAAGTGGGCTCGGTCTTCCTTGAGGTGGTGGCTGATAGGGTATTGGAATGAAGCTGGAGCCTACGGCCTCGGGCCAGTGAGGAGATGGATCGGATGGGCCTCGTGGAACGGGAAGGTTGGGGTAGTCGGTCCACCCCGAATGCTCGACATAAGGACGGCCGACCTCAAGGTCTCTTTGATGTCTCTCCTGATCGTGGAGAATCTTGGCATTATTAATCGCCATTTCTTGTGAGACAAACATGGCACTCCATCGGTTATCTTCCAATGTGTTCCGCTCATGCCGCGCTTTTTCCTCCCTTTCCTCCCATGCCCGTCTTAGAGCCATATCTTCTTCCTGCAATTGTATCAAGCGTTCCATGTGAGATCTTTGAAGCGCTTGTTGCAGTTGTTGCTCTTCCATATATTTCTCCATTCTCTCACGATAGGCGGCTTGGGAGGCCCACTGTTCTTGCGAGTAGGTTCCGTGCATCCCTTCCCAATTCTCTCTCCTCCTATTATATTATCGGCCCTCGCCTATACATGCCGAGATGTTATCATAACATGCTTGTTGCCCGCAGTTAAAATTTCTGTATGTCGGCCCCTGTCTTTGTTTCACCAAATCTGCCACATCTGCATTAATCTCCCTGTGGGCCCTCATGTATCTCTGTTTTGGTCTCCGTGGACCAGGAAGCTCAGTCTCGTCCTCTTCGTCAGACATCTCCTCATCTCCCCCAGCTCCTTGCTGTGCCTCCGGATTAACAAAGTCATATCTGTGACCCAACTTGTTGGTCACCACATATTTGTTTCCCGACAGATTCACATCTGTTTTCCAATTTTTCTTCATTGAAGCTTGATTGAATTCTTCCAGAGGTTTGGATACCCAAAGTGATTCTGGAGGCAAACGATTCTATTGGACAATCATAACACTAATGAGGCATGCATATGGAATAAAACGCCTTTGAGATGCCTCCCGGGTGATCCATGTATTCATCATTACTATATGCCTCCATGACAATGTAGGTGTCCCGTACAACAATGAATGGACAACCCTACAATCGCTTGCTCTCACTCCTTCACGATCACCGAATCTCACCATCACATTCTCTAGGGAAATTCCTTGAAGAATTTTCCCCTCGATTGTTATTTGAGTCCTTTTAGCCTCTCCCCCATCACTGTATGGTAAAATAACCGCTGTCATCTGCTCTGGATCACATTCGTTCATATGATTATCCAAAAATTGTTCCATGGTTGGATAGTCATATGCTTGCACCCCCAAAGAATCAAAGCGATCAATGCAGTTAATTGTTTCGAAGGACATCGTCATTGGCCCTCGGCTTGTCTTACCAACCAATTTCCACTGAGCGGAAGGACCATCCTTATTCATGAGCCTCAACGTTGACAACCATTCGCACACTTCCGCCAAATACACCCGCGTAGTGTTGTCTTCACACCAATCGAGCACTCTCTCCCATCCTTGACGCTCGGACATTTGCACAATCCAAATTTGCTTGAACTCTTCCACATTCACAACCCGTTCACATATAATCCTTTCAGGTACTGAAGTATTAACATTGTTGATCATCTTCCATTTCCAAAGTTTGGCCTCTAACTTCCTATCTTGATAAGTTGATAGAGGTTTGTTCTTCTCCTCATCCCAAATTTTGGCGCTTTTACTATCCCTGAACTTTTCCCACGCCCAATCCTGCCTATAGAGTCTCGCATCACCCTCTTCTATGGAGCTTAGTTGCTCCCAATTCCTCGGTATTAAACCGGAAGAAGATCCCACTCCAGATGATGAAGCTTGCCCTGTAGTCTTTTGCTTTTTCTTACTACCTCCAGCCATAACTACAAGCACAAAACAAACAAAGCATCAATATAAACCCCAACCTTTACTAAACTCTCAAACCTTGAACACGATGTGTGATGTTGAAGTTTTAATTAACAAATATATGCAAATTCACCTTTTTAAACTTCCAAAGTCGCTCATTTATCATATACCTATCAATGTTAATTGTTAACTCGCAAATTCTTATAAGTTCAACAAAGTTCAACATCACGTTCATGTTCAGTCATGTGAATAACGAATGTAATCACTTCACTATGGTTATAACATGCTCAAATTCCATCCCAAAACAACTAATCTTACTCAAAATCATATTAAAACAACATACATTGTCTAAACAACCTACTCTTAAACTAACAAGTTTAAAATTTCGGAAGAAAAACAACTAACATATGATAATCATGCATAAGTTTGAGTAAAATCCATACCTTTAGTGTTGCAAACAAGAAGAACTAAGAAAAAGATGTAAAGCAAGTGAATTGATGAACACTCTTTCAAAAACCCAAAGCTTCATGCCCGAAAATCTTGCAAACGAGCAAGAATTGATGGAAACCGTGATGGGGGCTTTGTTCCTCTCGAAAAATTACGCAAGATGGACCCAAAAATCAGGTGAATTGGTGGAGATTTGATGGAGTTATGGAGGTTTGAAGGTTTCTAGGGTTCTTGGCAAAGAGGTGAAGAAGATGAATTGGTAGGTAGGTTAGGAGAGAGAGAGATCAGGGAATTTGTGAGGTTAAAGTGAATGAGGGTCGAATATGTGGTTGAGGATAGGTTAGACTTGAGTTTGGTTGAGTAAAAATGGCCATTGGTTCGAGTTTTAGCATAAACAAACGAGTTGACCGCGGCAGGCAAACGGATACCCGTCGCCGACGGCACCCAACCTGTCGCCGACGGGTTTGCTTTTGTTCAAAAGTGGCCGACGGCCTAAGGGTCTGTCTACGGGCTTTGTTACCCGACGCGTATTTAGAGAGCCCGTCCGGGACGGGCACCACCCCGTCGCCAACGGGTAGTAATTTTTATTTTTTTTATTTTTCAATTTTTTTTTTGAAAAATAGGGAGAAAAATATGTACTTTTTGAAAAGGGACTATATACAAACAAAATTCCTAAAAATTATTAAAAATCTTTTTGTAAATTTTTATAAGTTAAATTTTTTTGAAAACATGAAAACCGTTAACGGCCCTACCACCCCCCAAAAAGTCGTGTATTGTCCTCAATGCACCTAACCAAGTCTAAAAGCATACCTTACATCTTCATGACTAGTTCGGAATGCCCGGACTTCACTCAATCATAGGAGGTTAGTATGAAACGAAAACAATTATGTCTAAAGTGCTCAAACAATTAAATAATTATACATAACTTTACACAAAACGTTACCGGTCCTTTTCATTCAACCTCATAAACCGGAATGCTTACCACGAAGCTCACCGATTCCTTGTTTTCATCCATCTTTTCGTTACCATCGAGAAACGGTTTTAGTCGATGACCATTTACCGTTTGCCGTGACCCATCCTTTGGATCTTTGATTGTAACATCACCCAATTGTCCGACCCGGGTGATCACATAGGGTCCCATCCACTTGCTTCGGAGCTTTCCAGGAAAGAACTTGAGCTTCGAATTGTAAAGCCACACCTTTTGCCCAACCTCGAACTCTTTCTTTCTCAACTTGGCATCATGCGCGTTCTTCATCCCATCCTTGTATTTGGATGCGCATTCATACGCCATTTCCCTTAGCTCCTCCAACTCGCATAGCTTGAGTTTCCGTTCCCTACCTGCATCATCATACTGAACATTAACTTCCTTAATAGCCCATAATGATTTGTTCACAAGTTCAACCAGTAAATGACAATTTTTACCGTAAACCAACCGGTAAGGTGTAGTTCCTATGGGTGTCTTATGTGCCGTACGGTAGGCCCATAAAGCATCGTTCAACTTAATTGACCAATCCTTACGGTCCGCCCGCACGGTCTTTTGCAAAATCTCTTTGATTTGCCTATTTGACACCTCGACTTGCCCGCTTGTTTGTGGGTGATAGGGGGTAGCAATTCTATGGTCAACACCAAACCGTTTTAAGAGTTTCCCAAACCGAAAGTTTTTGAAATGAGATCCTCCATCACTTATAATGACACGAGGAATCCCAAACCTTGAAAAATGTTGGTTTGAACGAAATTACAAACTACGGAATGGTCGTTCGTCTTGGTGGCTATTGCTTCGACCCACTTTGACACGTAGTCAACGGCCACCAAGATATATAAATTGCCATAAGAATTGGGGAATGGGCCCATGAAATCAATACCCCACACATCGAAAACATCGACTACGAGGATTGGTTGCATGGGCATCTCATCCCTTTTTGAAATACCCCCGAGTTTTTGGCACTCTATACAATTCTTTGAAAACTCATTTGCATCTTTAAAAATGGTTGGCCAATAAAGACCACTATTCAACACTTTATGACCCGTTTTGTGGCCACTAAAATGGCCCAAACGAGTGTAGATGCTGCAACACGCTTGGAATTTCCTCATCATCTATGCATCTTCTAATCACTTGATCCGCACACTCTTTCCACAAATGCGGTTCCTCCAACCGGTAATACTTGATTTGAGACATGAAGTGTTGCCTTTTCCATCTATCCCAATGTGCCGGTAAGTCACCTGTAACAAGATAATTCATAATGTTAGCATACCATAGTAACTTGCCTAATTTCATAATATGCTCATCAGGAAAAGACTCATTGATCTCTAACGACTTAGGATCCTCTTCAACTATCAACCGGGATAAATGGTCCGCTACCACATTCTCGATACCCTTTTTGTCCCGTATCTCCAAATCAAACTCTTGGAGCAACAATACCCATCGAATCAATCTCGGCTTAGCATCCTTTTTCTCCATGAGGTACCTGACTGCAGTGTGATCAGAATAAATAATCACTTTTCTACCCCATATATATGACCGAAATTTATCCAATGCATATACCACCGCGAGTAGCTCTTTTTCGGTGGTGGTGTAATTCAATTGTGCATCTGAGAGAGTCTTACTTGCGTAGTATATGGAAACGGGTTTCTTATCAACCCGTTGTCCCAACACGGATCCTACCGCATAATCACTTGCATCGCACATAATTTCAAAGGGTAAAGACCAATTTGGCGATTGCAAGATTGGGGCCTTAACTAACTTTTCTTTTAACTTGTTAAAAGCGTTTTGACAATTTTCATTAAAATCAAAAGGTTGATCCTTTAACAACAAGTTACATAAAGGTTTGGTTATATCACTAAAACCCTTAATAAACCGTCGATAAAAACCCGCGTGACCTAGAAATGACCTAACACCTTTAACACTCATGGGATATGGCAAAGTGGATATAACTTGTACCTTTGCACGATTAACCTCTATTCCACGACTCGACACCACGTGTCCCAACACGATCCCCTCTTGAACCATAAAATGGCTCTTTTCCCAACTTAGGACCAAACTAGTTTCGACACATCTTTTTAATACTTTGTCTAGTTGGTCCAAACAAGCCTCAAATGATGACCCAAAAATTGAGAAATCATCCATGAAGATTTCCAAAGACTTACCCACCATATCTGAAAAGATACTCATCATACACCTTTGGAAGGTGGCAGGGGCGTTACATAGTCAAAACGGCATTCGCCTAAATGCGAAGGTGCCATAGGGACAAGTAAACATAGTCCAAACGGCATTCGCCTAAATGCGAAGGTGCCATAGGGACAAGTAAACGTGGTCTTTGATTGATCTTCTGGATGGATGGCAATTTGGTTATAACCAGAATAGCCATCTAAGAAGCAATAAAATTGTTGCCCCGACAATTTCTCAACAATTTGATCAATGAACGGTAAAGGAAAATGATCTTTGGAAGTTGCGGTATTCAACTTCCTATAATTAATACAAATTCGCCACCCGGTTACCAGCCGAGTGGCTACCTCTTCACCTGCGTCATTTTTGATGACTTGTATGCCCGCTTTCTTGGGAATCGTCTGCGTTGGGCTCACCCATTGACTATCCGAGATCGGGTAAATAATACCCGCATCAAGCCACTTTAGCACTTCCTTTTTCATCACCTCCCGCATATTCGGATTTAATCTTCGTTGTGCATCTCGAACGGGAGTCACATTCTCTTCCGTGATGATTTTGTGCATCCCCACCGAGGGACTAATTCCTTTCAAATCAGCAATAGTCCACCCATTCGCCGCCTGATTGGTGACCAAAACATCCATCAACTTCGCCTCTTGCTCCGCGGTTAAGTTTGACACAATGATAACCGGGAGTGTATTGCCTTCACCAACATAAGCATACTTGAGATGCTTCGGCAATGCCTTCAACTCAACCTCCGGAGGCTCTACTAGCGACGACTTCAACTTGGTATCAATGCTCTCCGGTAAACTCTCGACTTGGTGCGTCCATGTCGGTTTTCCCTCTCTAACCGCAAGCACCTCCAAATTTTTCACTTCCTCGTCTATGCTCCTTTCCACCTCCACCTTTGACCTGTCAAACATATAACAATCCTCCATTCTGTTTTCCCCGTCCACGACTGTGTCGCAAAGAGGTATACACGTGTCAACAATGTCCGCCATATAGCATTCATCATCAACTGGAGGTTTCATAAGTCCATAAAAAACATGCAACCTCAACCTTCGGTTTCCAAATGTCATGTCAATCGTTCCTGTTTTGCAATCAATTTGAGAATTTGCGGTTGCTAAGAACGGTCGACCCAAAATCACCGTAGGTTGCTTGGTTGGGTCATTGGCCACATAATCAAGTACCAAAAAGTCCACAGGATAGTAAAAATCCTCGATTTTTACTATCACATCCGAGACAATTCCACGGGGTAATTTGGGTGTTAAATCGGCTAACACCACGGTGGTGTTAGACGACTGAAGTGGACCAAACTCGGATTGGTCATACAAACTACCCGGTAGAATGCTCACGCTAGCACCAAGATCTAGAAGTGCCCGGTTGATTTTAAAATCGCCTACTTGAATTGAAATGATAGGCGCACCCGGATCTTGGAGCTTAGGTGGAAGTGCACCCGAAAGAATCGAACTCACATTTTCGGTTAAATCTAATTTTTTAGGAAATTTATGAGTTCGTTTCTGGGTACACAATTCTTTCAAGCACTTAGGATAAGACGGTACTTGTTTGATTGCATCCAAAAGAGGTAAGTTTATTTTTACTTGTTTGAAAATCTCCAACAACTCTTCTTGTTGTGGACCTCTTTTGTTTACAACTTTCTTAATGGGTCCCTTCAATGCTTCGGGATAAGGGGCGGTATTAGCCTCCTCACCCTTTTCCTTATCCTTAGGGACAGGGATGGTCACAACGGGAGTGTTGTTATTCTTTTTCAAGTCATTTTTATTTTGACCCGTTTGGCCATCCTCATGCTCATCCTCACTAGCATCTTCCACCACCCCTTCAACAAACTGGGGTGATGGTGTTTTGACGCCATTATCCACGACTCGACCACTATGTAAAGTAATTTTATTAATTGGTACCTCACGTGTGTTCCTTGAGCTTAACCCTTGATTCTTAGGGTTCACCGCGATGTCACTTGGAAGCTTTCCCATGCTTCCCCTTAATTGAGCCATTTCCTCCGCGAGTTGGCCCACTTGCTTTGCCAATGCCTCATGTGCCTTGTCCCGAATCTCGTTTGTCTTCTTTATCTCCTTGATGTCATTGTGAGATTCTTTTTGCATATTTAACAAAGCAACCATTTTGGCACTCAAGTCATCACCACCGGTTTGATTGTTCGACCCGCTTCCATTACCGCTGTGATTGTTGTAATTCCTTTGGTTGTCACACCCCGAAATATCGGAGCATTGGCGTGACTGGACTGGTATCTTCATTGCACAGCGGAAACAAATATAAGCTAAGACTTCTAGAAATTGAACGCCCGCTAAGTACTCGAATCCCCAATGGCTCTCCTATTCCAACCGTGCCATAACTTTGAAAGGTAACCTGAGAAAGAAACATGTGAAAAATCAACATAAAGTTGAGCGAGTTCATAGTTTGTTTGTAAAAGATTTGAAATAAATCTTTTTGAATAATCGGTTTTTGAAGTATTGTTGAGAAAACGAATTTAAAATCATTTTCTTGTCATGTTGTATGGAAATTTTATTTGAAAACATGGTATGTATCTTGTATAAATCAAGTATTCTTGTATAAATCAAGTATTCTTGTATAAATCATGTATTCTTGTATAAATCAAGTATTCTTGTATAAATCAAGTATTCTTGTATAAATCATGTATTCTTGTATAAATCAAGTATTCTCGTATAAATCAAGTATTTCTGTATGTATCATGTTAATGGGTTGCAAGGCCATTAACATGTGACACGACATAGGAAGCAACCAAACCAAAGGAATTTTTCTAGTTGTCGATTCACGACTGAGACACAAAAGCACTACTCGGTACTCGTTCTCACCGAGAGTGTGGCTGCCCTGACACCCGTTAGATCTAATCTTTTGTTCTGCGGTCTTAGTATGTACACGATTAATGGTGCTTATGGTACCCTATTCGTGACACGATTTCTCGTATCATTCCTTAAAACACATCATACTTGGTACTAGTTCTCACCAAGAGTGCTTATTGTTTTTGTATCCATCATACCATTTGTAAACATTGTAATATTTGTAACATGTATTTCACCCCCGAAGTTATAAAACTGAAAACAGTTAAAAGAAAAGGGGGAGCATGAACTCACTGGGTTTAGAATTCGTGTGTATGCATATTTCGAAAAATACGCTTGTTTGAAAAACCGGTATAGAACATAAGCTTTTCGTAAACCATTTGTGTCAGTTAAAACTTGTTTGTAAAATGGTTTAGAAATATGTAGTTCATGTTTATTGAAAACCTTGTATGCTTTACAAAAAGTGCATGTCTTTCCACCCCGAAAACATTTATAAACATGTAAAACCGTAAAAAAGTGGGGTTATGAACTCACCTGAATATCCTTGTGCAAAGCTAGCTACATACAACTTCGTGATGTCGTTTCCAAGACGTGACTCGCTAGCGTGCATTCTATAATATTCCTAACACGGAATATCTTATAAGTTTCTAATTAATGTGGTAACAAATCTATGTGTTACTGAGCTCTACCGAATCGTTAACTGAACGATTCGACGATAAGTTGTTAACTTAATAAAAATGATTAAGTTATACTTGTTAAGTTTCGTATACTACATGTCGAATGTATATGCCGTTTAGGCGTTTGAAATAAATATAAAAAGTTATATCTATTTTGCGAAAGTATCATCAAGTTGTTTGAAGTTTGAAATAAATATAAAACTATATTTATTTTTATAAGAATGAATTCATGTCGTGTGATATTTGAAATAAATATATAAACTATATATATTTTATAAGACGAAATCGTGTTGTTCGATACTTGAAATGAATAGATATATAAATATATTTATTGTATAAAACGAAACCACGTCGTTTGATATTTGAAATAAATATATAAATCATATTTATTTTAGAAAAGAATTCATAGTGTTTGATACTCGAAAGAATTGTCGAGAATATTATATCACCTTTTATTTTATAAAAGATTTGCCAAAAATATAATATCCGAATCGTTGTTTTCGTGATGTTGCAAGTTGTTGTCGTACATAATGTCTTGTTTTACGAAGGTTGTTTGAATTCGTTAGTTGTCGTTTTACAATAAAACGCGTTTTATTTTTAGATTTTCTCGAAAAACGGGCAGAGTTTCCTCTGTTTTCGGACGGCCCCGACAACACAAGTTGTCGTTTTTTTATCAAAATTCAATCAAGGTTCGAACAACATTTACGTATAATCAATTTATAATAACGAAATAATAAATCAACGTATGCTTTAACTATCGATTCGTCATTTATTTCAGTTCGAGCTCGAGTTTATGTAGGTAACGAAAACTATATATAAAATAACACTATTAACACGTGCCGCTTTAAATTTTTACCATCTTCGCGTGTCGATACGTTTGACAATGTTGATGAGGTCAACTGAGTTGACCGGCTGTGTTGACTTGTTGCGCTGACTGAGTTGACTCGGTTGACCGAACCGAGTCACGAACCCGACCCATATGATGACTGATGCTGACCGAACTACTCGTGTGTTTCTCTTGTGAGCGTGAAACGGAACTTGTTTCATACTTCCCGAACCAAACCAAAACTCGAACCCGGTGCCGACCTGAACACCCGCGAGTGACCCGAGATTGAAACCCGGTTCCCGAGCAAGAATATCATCATCAACAGCAACTCTTCAATTCTTTCATTAACATAAATTCATCACCATTATCATCTCAACAGATTTTCAGAAATAATAAAAAAAGAAATCGAAGAGGGGTTTTACCAGAAAACCCATCGTGTTGGTGCATACATCTGTCGACTTCGTTTTGTATCGAGTCTAGTACTAGATTTGTTAGTTCAGGGCACATTGTACGGGAAAATAGAGTTGTACAATTGATTTCCCACGAAATGTGATTTCCCACGAAATGGTGATTTCCCACGAAATGTTGATTTCCCACGAAATGGACATGTCATTTCGTGGGGAATTAGAAAATTACACTTTCGTGGGGAATCAGAAACTAGTCATTTCGTGGGGAATCAGAAATACTATAAAAAGGCTTGTGACATTGTCATTTCGTGGGGAATCAGAAAATCATACCGAGGTGCTGCCGGTTTGATTCTTGAAGGTACAAGCTGTAATATCATCAAATCAGTGATTTAAGTGAATTGCCTGCTATTTCTACATCAGTTTCTTGTTTTCTGCACCTGAAACTGATTAAAACTCCTCTGAACGACTCGTTTGGGTCTACAAACGATCCTACAAGTGGTATCAGAGCTCAGGAAGAGGAGTTCTGTCGAATTCAGCTGAAAAATTCTGATTTCTACTCATTCTTTCACGTTTTTTTCTGATTTTTACAAAATCGAACGGGTTTTTACGGTCCAAATCGGCTGATTTTTGGATATGTTGTGCGTAAGCATGTATTAACAAAGCCTTAAAAGTTTTAGCTTAAAATTCGATCTAAATCTTACAAAAATTCGTAATTTCGCTTGAAATGTAACGAGTAAAGATGACGTCAGCAACATTCTAGGTCTGATTTCGCTTGAAATCATGTTGTTATGCTTGATTCCGCTCGAAACTGCCGCCTGATTCCGCTTGGAAGTAAGGTTCCGCTCGAAATTTCGTTTAATCCCGCTCGAAAGTTCGTTTATTTCCGCTCGAAGTGAGGTTCCGCTCGAAATCTTGTTTGATTCCGCTCGTATCGTGATTCCGCTCCAAGATTTGATCTGATTTCGCTCCAACAAGTTTACATCCTGATTTCGCTTGACCTGTCATTGTTTTGTGACCCAATACATATAATCGGTCCAATCGAAAATCGTTTGATGTCTTTGTTGTCGGATCATTTATAGCATTGCATGTGATCTGATAAAATAAACATTGTCGGCTCAATCTGAATACATTTAATACTTTCACAATGTCAGACTAGTGGATTGTGCATAACTTGTCGGTTTAGTGGGTTTATAGGTCCAATAACAATAGTCCACCACACGGCCAAATCACATGTCTTGGATGAATATGTTGAGATCCAATCAAGTTGAGGTCCAATAAAATTGAAGTGTGCAAATTGTCAACCCACATATTAATATCGACCCAATCAGTGAACATTTATTGTATTGTCGGTTTAGTGTATATTAGCGGCCCAATCACATGTCTTGGATGAAAGTGTACGACCCAATCAGATTTATTACTCATTGAATTTGTCGGCTACTTATATTTGAGGTCAAATAAGATTAGATAAATATTTGCGGCCCAATGAGTTTAGTTGAGTGTTAAGAGTTTAATTGAACATTTCTTGTTTGCCAGTTTACATGTGAAGAAAGCGGCCCAATCAAATTGATCAATTCATGTGCTCTAATTGTCAATTAAATGGCCCAATCAGTTGTCGGATAAATGTTTTAGTGGCCCAAGATTGTGAATACCATGCGATTTCATGTGATATTAATTGAGTTGTCAGGTCCATTTCGTCGGCCCATGTGACTTGGATTTGTGTCAGATACATAAAGTTGAATTCGGCCCAATTGAATCAATTTCTATCAGCCCATTCACTCAGTCCGCACAGTTTGTCAATCTTCAGTCCGCACAGAATATTCATCAGTTCGAGTGATTCAGTTCGCACAGAGTATCAGTTTGATTCAGTTGTTTTGAGAAGTGTTTAAACTGATTGTGTTTTGTTTGTTTGTGTGTCTACAGGTGATATAGGTGTTTTACGAGGTGAGCCAGTTAGTTTGAAAGCTTGTTTGAAAAATTCTTCGATACCGAAACATGGATTCTGAATTCTACAATGCGTTTGCTACTCCGACTACTCCAGCTGCTGTGGTTCAAAAGATGAACATGGAATATGAAACCGGAACATTGCAAAACCCCCCAAAACTTATGAATATTGAAGAATACCATAGCTGGAAAGAAAGATTTGAAAACTGGGTTCAGGCGAACCATCTGAAAGCTTGGGAAAGCATTGAAACTGAATATGTTAGACCACAAAACGCTATGAGAGTTGATAAAATCATTTCAAAATTCACAGACCAAGAGAGAGAAAGCTATAAAGGAGAGAAAATGATGATAAGTCTGTTGCAACAAGCTGTCAAAGAAGATATATTTATTTTGCTTCAACATAATGGAACTGCGTTTTCAATCTGGGAAGCACTTAAGAAAAAGTTTGAAGGAAGTACCGAGATGCTACAGAGCAAAGCTTCTTTGTTGAAAAAAGAATTTGAATTGTTCACGAGTATGCCAGGGGAGACTACGAAGAGTATCATAGAAAGATATTGCCATCTTGTGCGTACCATGTCTTTGTTGAAAATCACTAAAACTCTAGCAGAGTGGGTCGAGAAGTTAGCTGATGATTTACCTCAGAAAGAATGGGGTACATATCTCATGATTCTAAAGAATACAGGAGTGTTTAGTAGATTATCAATTGCACAATTCATTGAGAAGCTTGAAGGTCAAGATCTAGAACAGCAAAAAATTGCAAGAATGAATAGTTCAAATGCTCAACAAGACATCAAGCTATATTACAAAGGAAATGTTGAGAAGACTGAAACAAGTCCAAAGATCCAAACCGCGTTTAGTACAGGAAATTCATCTGGATCAGGCAGTCAAAGTTCAGTTAACACTAGTGGGTTTTCAAATGTTAATCCTCCAACTGTTCAAAGTGCAAATGTTGGTAATGGGCATATGATTCAGTGTAATGTGGCATTGCATCTTCAAAATGGACAGAATTTTTCTGAAGAAGTTGTAAAGAGTCATATTGGATTACTGGTTACTGCATTGGAATCTTACGAAGGATCGATTGCTGGAAAAATTGGGAATCTGATGCTAATGAAGGCAGATTATGACCACATCGATGCAGAAGAGTTGGAGCTCATGGACATCAAATGGTGTCTAGCTAGTGTCCTGAGAAGAGCTGAGAAGTTTAAAATGATAACAGGACGAAATGACTTTTTAGATGCTCATCTTTCATCATTAGGTTTTGATAAATCTAAAGTTACTTGTTTTAAATGCAGGGAAAAAGGTCATTTCAAAAGAGAGTGCAAGAATCAGGAGCCAAGAGGAGCAAAGGATCCTTTTGGAAAAGATGATTACTATAAAAAATCTATATATCAACAAATCACTTATCAACCGCATCAACACAAGGAATCTCAAACTGCACATGGAAAAATGATCGAGGATTCAAACAAGAAAGCTTACTATGGCATCATTGATCAAGATAATGAGAAATTGGCTGATGGTTTTAGCTGGGACAAGTATATTCCAGCTGATCCAAATGTTAAAGCTTTCATTGCTCAGATTGTTCAAAAACCAGAGTTAATGAAGGAGTGGATGGCTGTGATGTTAGATAATGAAGAGAGTCAAGATGGAAAATCTGTTTCTTCAGAAAGCAGTGATGATGATGAAGAGCTTGAACAGATAAATCTTGGAAAAACGCATTTATCTTCTGACAGATTTGAATTTTATTTTGTAGAAAAATTGAAGAAACCCAAAGAGAGAATAGCTGCAAAAGAACTGAAAGAGGTCAAAGTTGTTGAGAAGATAGTGGAAGTTGAAAAGGTAGTTGAAGTAGAGAAGATTGTGGAGGTCGAGAAGATTGTTGAAGTCACAAAACCATGTCTCACATGTTTGGAATCTTGCAAACAGCGTGAAGTAAAAGACGCGAGATTTAGTGAATCAGAAAAGATGAAAGAAAAATTGCTGTTTGATGTGAAGAATTTGAAAGAATCATACGATGTTTTGAACAGAACAGTGAATAGTTTGCAAACGACAAACACTGAAAGAGAAAAAGCATTGAAAATGTTGAATGCAACGATGATGTCGAAGCAGAAAGAGATAAATTTCTACACTGAAGAATGTGCGAAATGGAAGCAAGAGTTGGATGGTGAAAAAGTTGAAAATGAAAGAATCAGACGTTTGCTGAGAAGTTATACAAGTTCTGATTACTTAATTGATAGAATTTACCCTACTGTTGCAGGTTTCGAGGCGTTTAAAGATGAAGATAAAGATAAGAAGTCAAAGAAGAAAACGGATACTGGTAAGAAACAGAGTGTCTGTTATAATAGGTGTCCGCCTCCAATTTGGGAAGGGTATTCGCCTAGAAAACCGAATGAGGAACAAGTCGAAAAGGCAGTTAATCTAAAGTTAGAGTCTGAGTTAACCGATGTATTGCCAGATAACATTGATTTCACGTTCATAGCGTCCGACACAGATCATGAGTCCGAATTAATAAAAAGAATGGTTGATCAGGTGTTGGATAAGGATGAGGAGTCAGAGTTAAAATCCGAGTCCGAAAGTTCGTGTCAGTCTATCGGGAGTTCGAGTTCGTCTGTCAGGAGTTCGAAAACATCGGGAAAACGGGTTTATAGTACAGAGTTTTTGTTGTCAAAATCTAATTTGAATGATGAAACATTTGAAGTTGTGTATACTTTGAATGATTCTGACAAATTATATTTTGATAAAGAGTTTCCGATAAGAAGTGTTCGTTTTGACATGATTAAAAAGGTTTTCAAAATGACAGAAATTAATATTTCTGAAATAAAAGATTTAAATCTTATTGAAAAACCTAAAAGGTACACTTCAAGAGTTCAACAACGGTTAAACAAGAAAAAGAGTTACAGTTCTGGTTGTGGTTTTCAAAAGAAATCAAACCATAACCGTAATTTCAAAAAGAAAGGTTTAGGTTTTATTCCACCTAAAAATTATAAAAATGAAAAATTTTCTAAAACAAATACAAAATTTGTTTCAGGTCCATCTGCTGAAGAGGAAAAAAAGAGCTCATTCTGGAGACAATCAAATCAAGAATTTCTTGCTGAGAAAAAGAAGAATGAAGTTTAGAGAAAAGAAACCAGAACCTGTTTTAGATGCAATAAAGTTGGTCACATTGCATGGAACTGTCCTAAAACAACCAATACAAAACAGGGAGTTTCTGGAAAATTGAAACAAGTTGTTGTTGATAAAACCGAACCACCAACTGAGAAGTTTAAAGTGTTTAAAAACTCTACATATGACGTTGGTGAATGTTCGAAAAGATTTTACAGGCGAAGTGTGAAACTTGACAACCAAAAATGGGTTGTTAAGAAATCTGAAGTAAAATCTGGCGATGAATCTGGTTCCACAAAATCAGAAGAGCCAAAAGTTGTTAAAAAGAGTGAAAACTCAGTTCCTCCAATGGATGAGGTGAACTTTCCATCATTGAGGACTGAGAATTTTAAATGAAAAATTGGGAAAGTTGAGATCTCAAATCAATTTTATTCTGGAAAGGATGAATTTGATGTCGAGAAGACATTTAATGGAAATGTTAAGAAAATTTTTGGAAGGATGATCAATAGGAAAGTTAAAGGGGTAAAAGACTTTTATGCTAAAAAGAAAGCAACCTACACCCCAACTGAATCTGAATTGATTTCACCCAAGGCTGGTCAGGCTTGGGTGGACATTTTCTTTGCTTGAAAAACCTGACTTGCCGGAGATCCCAAGTTTGTAATCGTGGATCAGGAATCGGCATCTTTCTTAAAAATTGATTATGTAAATGAATCTTAAAGTTTGTTAAAGTTTTACATATTGTGGACTTGCCGGAGCTTCCAGGTAGGTAAGCGTGAAGTAGGAATCGACATCTTGATTGGTAACATGTATTTGTGTAGATGTTTTTATTCCTACATGTGGTTAAATGTTTTGGAAATACTTACAAGTGGTAAGAGATTGATTCTGACAAAGTGATTACTCAAGGTCATTAGTTTGAACTTGATGTAAGCCTGATACGAATGATTGAATGGACAAGATGATGAACCAATCCCTACAAGTGGTTTTCTATCAAACCTACAAGTGGTAAAAACAAACTTATTTTCCGGAAAAATCATTTTGATTAAAACAAACTTAAGTGTTTTGAAATCATAATGAGAAAATAGTTTGTTGAAAGGGGGAGTTCTGATTGTCTATGCCAAGAGGATGGCGAATTGAGGCGATTTGATATCGGTTGTCAATTTTCTGTATAGTTTGTTTTCAATTTTCTTTAATGTGTTTGCATTTTAGGGGGAGTAAGAAACTTCAGATTTCAGAAAATCCAAAAACATTAGAAAATTTGAAAAAGCCATAAACATGATAAAATTCAAAAATGAGTTTTGTTGTATAAAAGAGGAAATGATAGTACATCAGTGGACTGTCACAACATGCTAAAGAATTGGAAAGTTAAAATGTGATAAACAATCTCACTGCGGAAATGCAAGTAGGTTTTTGCACATTTAGTAGATTGTGACGAGATATAAACCTAAAATTCAAACTTGCTTAATTCGTGGGTAACAACTTCTTGGATATATGGGTAACCCCCGAAATCTTGTTTGAAAGGTCCCTCTTTCTGAGATACTAGGTCTTTATGCTCATTGATATCTGGGGTATTATCCCGGGACTTCTGCTGTATGGAAATACTGACCTAGTCCCCGTATAATACTTTCCGCAAATGCTTGAAATACAGCGCCGCCCTCAGCAAATTGATGAAACAATAAAATTGATAGTCATTGCTGTTGTAAAAAAGATCCTCTAAAGGGGACACACCGAAAGTCGAACCGTCATCTCTCTGCTGAATGGAAGTTCTGACCTGAGCTCTCACGGTTTCGCATCTAACCCCTTACATATATCATCTAGATATACTCACCTGTAAGACTGAATATTGGGATCTGGATACGGGAGTATATTCAAGTAGTGGGACACGCGAATAAGTTTAAGTGCTTAAAACATTAATATCGTATCTCGGACCAGTTGAACTTTGTGTGAAAATTTAAAGTGGACCAATATACTGACAATCTAGGTGAATTGTTTAGAACTTAAAATGAAATGAAGCTTAACGGTGTTGGTGACTTGTCTTAAAAACTGATATGATCCTCTTACACAAACTCACAAAAATTGTGTCTGTAAATATTTCTTTACTGCATTACATTTCCTTTATTACAAAATCCAAAAAGATTTTTAGTGTGTTTTAGCATAGACTTTTGAAAACTCAAAAAGATTTTCGACAACTGGTATTGGGAAGCCGATTTTCAAAATTCTAAGTGCTAGACATGATGACAAATTCTGTGAAGGAAAGGTTGTTCTTAAACAAATATGTTTTTAATCAAATCTTCAAGTGGTTCATCAATATTGTCATTGATAAAGTTTCTGTTTGGTTTGAGGGAGAGTTTGTTTTAGTGCATACATTTTTATTCAAAATTGCAAAACTTATGATTTGGGTAGAGAATTTGCAGGTGATCCAGGTTGTGTTGCTTGAATCTGTAATTTCCAGACTACGATCCTGAAGCAGATGATGCTGATGAACTTAAGGAATGCCAGCACATTATTAGGGGGAGTCTGTTGATGTTGATTGGAAAGAAAAGCCCAAAGACTGAAGATGAAAAGATTCGACACTGAAGACTCGTCAACATCTGAGGGGAAGTCTGTTGGTGCATACATCTGTCGATTTCGTTTTGTATCGAGTCTAGTACTAGATTTGTTACTTCAGGGCACATTGTACGGGAAAATAGAGTTGTAAAGTTGATTTCCCACGAAATGGTGATTTCCCACGAAATGTTGATTTCCCACGAAATGGACATGTCATTTCGTGGGGAATTAGAAAATTACATTTTCGTGGGGAATCAGAAACTAGTCATTTCGTGGGGAATCAGAAATACTATAAATAGGTTTGTGACATTGTCATTTCATGGGGAATCAGAAAATCATACCGAGGTGCTGCCGGTTTGATTCTTGAAGGTACAAGCTGTAATATCAATCAAATCAGTGATTTAAGAGAATTGCCTGCTGTTTCTACATCAGTTTATTGTTTTCCACACCTGAAACTGATTAAAATTCCTCTGAACAACTCGTTCGGGTCTACAAACGATCCTACACATCGGAACAGAACCACCACCGCTGCGCCGCTACTGACGTGAGGATCCACCGCCACCGCCACCACAGGTGGCGGCGCCATACTCCTTTCGCCGACTCTCTCTCTCCCCGGTCACCGGTCACCCTCTCTCTCCTCTGTTCACTCACCGTTTCTCTCTGCTCGTTACCGCCGCCGCACCACCACCGGACTGTGGTGGTGGTGGTCGTTTCTATTGCTCCCTGCTGCCACCAAAGATGGTGGTGGTTGGGTTTGTTCCGGTAGCCAGTGGGGGGGGTTTCACCAGGGGGGGGGCTTATCGTCAGTAGGAAAGCGAAGGAGGGAGAGAAGCAGGTGGGTGGCTGGTCGGTTAATCGGCTCCGGCGGCCGGACAATTGGAGGAGGAGGTGAGACCGAGAGGAAAGGGTAGGGATTTGTGTGGGTTTTCATGTTACAGAGAAGTTTAGTTGTAGGGATGAAAGGGTTTGTGTTTTCTTTTGTTAGTTGGTAAGACTCATTGGTATATTTCATGAATGTGTTATGAATATGGTCTGCTTATTTGAAATCGAGAGAGAGAGAGAGAGGAGATAAAGGGACAACTCTTTATTTGTGTGTGATGAGAAATAAAAGACCACAAGGTCTTAAATATACAAGCAGAAGTCTTGTGGGTGTATGTAGTATATAGAATAGCATGGATCTTATATGAAGATCTTGTGTTTCGACTTTTGAGAACAAAAATCTCTTGTAGAGATTTGATAGGATTTGTAGAGATTTTATGGAGATTTAATAAGATTTAGTAGGATCTTAGTGAGATTTTATATGGATTTGATAAGATTTTGTATAGATTTATAAGAAAGGGATCTAATATATTATGTGTAGGTTTAGGCTTGTGGGTTTTGGGTTTGGGTCCAGGGCCCACAAGCCCATCTCATGTGTAAGTGGCCCGTAATTCCTACGAGACCCAATATCGCAACCCAACTCCATAAGCATAAAATATTCGTGTAACATCCATATTTGTCGGCGTTGTCAGTATTTCGTACGGTTTCAGTTTATTACCATTTAATTTCCAACAGTATCTCCGCTGATCGTCACACGCGCACTGTAGAACCGCATAAGTGTTCCTAAGCTTACTGAGGCCCTAATTAAGTTAATTTGCATCGTAAACACTATTTAATGTCGCGTAAATTGCCTGTTAATCACGTAATTAAGGGCGTAAATTACCGGTTGTCACAATCTCCCCCTGTTAATGAAATTTCGTCCTCGAAATTTAGTTTACGTTAACTCCTTAGAGTTACTTTATGCGTAGAAAATACGAATAGTACCAAAGTGAACGATCATGAAATCGAATCAAGACTTATTCGAATGATGTGAATTCAAGGACGTATCACAAGTTGCAAATGAATTATAGAAACGATTGCATCCAATAAATGACTTTAGATTTCAACAAGCTCAAATGTAATAGTTTGCATGAAACGCTCAATCATGATCAGCCCAAGCTGCAAGTTCTACCGACTCCACAAGGTGTCGTAGTGATAAAAAATAATTCAATAATAGTGGTGATCAAACAAGTATCACCTGTGTTTGAAGTCAAATGAAAGCTCAATAATAAATCGAAGCGGATTTAATCTAAATAAATAAATAAATAATTAAATCCGTGCATGAGATATGTAGACGAGATTAGCGCAAGCTTCAATTTAGTGAAACGCCACCACAAGGTGTCGAAGTTAACAACGACTTAATGGAGTCGTAGACCAAACAAATCTACTACGACACGGAACAATGAAACGCTTGTTAAAATGAATTCGAATATGATGTTTTCAACACATCATATGGTGTCTTGAATCGAATATGTGTAATGAACAAGTTCAAACAATTGAATTTGACTTCGGCACAAGCCGACAATAAATACATGTATCGATAAGAAAACCTTCGGCATGGTCACAACGAAAAACCATGTATGTAACTTGAAAAGAAAAGAAATTTCATGAACATGTGTTGACTTGATAACGAAGAAGCCAACAATTACAATAATGCGGGTCATTCGAATCACAAATCAATAATTAGATTTAGCGAAATAATATTTGAACTTTAATGAAACGCTTTATTCGAAACGAAACCACATGCGTAACAAACGATGCATGCATAACATATGAATTTTCAAGAAATGAAGCAATTGAATATTCGCTATACTGAAAGAAACGATCGTGATATAATGACCATCAAGAGGAGTAGGGGTACGAAAATCTACTCAGTACATGTGAAAGTCGAAATTTCAATGAAAGAAATTTAAGGACTTTACCTGGGGTTGCGTGTGATAACCGGTTGTTAGTTGACATTTCCATGGAATGTCGAACATAACGTATTCGTCATTATTGAGTTAGGGGGAATGTGGAGACATACGTCTTCTCCTTAGCATGACTCGTGTCGTTTGCAGGACCGCGTGCCAAACTGCCGCTTCCTCGAAAGTCGTATGTGACGTACTTCAACCTTCGTTGATGTATAGCTTAAGTTTCACGTATACCTGTGCACTAGCGTTTCGTTATGCGTAGGCTGCCTGCTCGGGAAGTCATGATATCATAGACAATATGGATAATGGTGTGTGCCCGAGTTAATATTCGAGGTTCCTACGTGATGACCTTTAATGAACTTCAACATGAGTTTCCGAAGGTCTTAAATGCATGTTTCCTAAACTCTCAGAGTTTTATGTACTGTATGTAATTGTTTTTGTGTACCATGTGTAAAACATCACTTTAGCGTATGTTTGAAAACAAAATCTTGACTATTTGTTTTTCGGCAACGGTTGGAGACCATATTCGAGTACTATGCATTCTGTACGTATTGAAAGTCTTAATGACCTAAGTCCCAGAGTAATGTGAGGTTAGAGCCTAGGTATTCCTACCGAAAACCTATTCGCTGTAACCTATAGCTCTGATACCAATCTGTCACACCCCGAAATATCAGAGCATTGGCGTGACTGGACTGGTATCCTCATTGCACAGCGGAAGCAAATATAAGCTAAGACTTCTAGAAATTGAACGCCCGCTAAGTACTCGAATCCATAATGGCTCTCGTGTTCTAGAGCCCGTCCGGGACGACCTCTAGCCCGTCGGCGACGGCCTCTATATCTTCAACTCTCCAATTTTTGCTCCTCGCACTCCCGGTTGATCCGTAACACGTCCAGGTTGTCCGGTTTTCGACTCGGTGACTCGCAAAGCTCCCAAAAAGCTCCTTAAACTTCATCAAACCTGAAAAACACATATTTGATTAAAAGTAGGCTATCCGAATTTAAAACCTATGTAAAAACATCAAGTTATGCAATAACGAACACCAGTTTTCAACCACGTATCAGATCTATGTACTCACCTTTGGGTGCGTTTTTTTATGTGTTAACGCAATCCCTCAAGTTGTTTATTTGTCCTAAATTAAGTAAGGATGGTTTAATAATAAAAAATTCACAAAATACCTAAGTTTCTCCAATACTTAGAATGTTCACATAACTTTGAGATTTTCTCGAAAAGTTATTATTTTTTATTTTGTTGGTGTATGTATGTGTGTGTGTGTATATATATATATATATATTAAGAACTTTGCGACTTGGACGATTTTATTGGTGACCCTCATTATGTTATATCCATTAACACACCCGTTTATAGGCAATGTGTCTAGGATTTGCGCGTCGTAATATATACATAAACGTGAACATATTGTCTATATCGTAATTCACGTAATCTCGTCAACTTATAAACTCTATCATTTTTAAATCGTTTATACATGAAATAACTTATTAAGTTAACCTATGTATCATTTTCATGCTCGACAAATAGTTACACATATAACGTTACTTTAACAATATTACTGCTTTAAACACACAAGTGTACATGCATAGTCTTAATCTCCGCTATCATGTCAACACTTTAACATATCATCATACATATATTCTAAACCACATAACACATTGTAAAACATAAAGTTCACCCATGAACAACCCATTCTGGTGTACATTGAAAAACGCGTATTTTAGTGATTCGGTAACGTTTTCGGGCGTCGGAAGTCACGTATGACTAACCAAACACCAAAGATACTTAATATAATTTAAAATACTTATTTTTATATCAGAAATATCAGTTTACTTACTGATCTAAAACAACTTTATAAAAATCATCCGAAAAGCCGATTTTTAACCGTTTTACCGCATAGTTTTGCATAAAACGTTACTATGACCATCCCAAATCATAACGACTTGATATTTTAACATAATGCATGTTATTTACTGATTAAAATGATGGTTATACTCTTGATAGTGCAGGTCTTACATATCACACACAAAACACATCATTTCACTTATTTTACAAGTTTCTAAGCCTCATGTACAACATGTAAAGCTAGTAAACCTTATGACAAAGTTTCATGCCATTTTAGCACATCAAATAACATTATTTTCAATGTTTATAATCTGATCAAAAATCATTTTTGTCATAACATAAAATTCTCATCACTTCATGGTCATTAATCAAACTGCATACTTATGTACATGCATCTAATGCACCCATATCATATCATTATCATCCTACATAAACTTAAATGCATCCAAGAACACATTTATTTCATGTTCATATATTCAAAAACATTCTCATCATGTTTACATGATTTGCATGCAATATTCTTTCATTTATTCACTAAGTAACAAAACTCACAAGTGTATATATACATATATACATACATGACACATGCATACATACATATGTAATTCCAAAAATTTCCTTTTTCACATAACTAACTCAAATCACAAGAACCTTTATATAACATCTTTTTGATCACACATGCAATTCACTTTTCAAGAATCAATCAAACAAGAATCTATCAAAAATCAAACAAAATCTCAAATATGCATACATACATATATATACGGTCATATATACATATACATACTCTTCCATTTTTATTTTGTGTAAAACCCATTTCTTCTTATTTTCAAGTTTATGAATCATCTAAGAACCTTGAGAAACTTTCATCATCATCAATATCACCAAAAATCAAGAACAAGGATTTCAAAGTAAATCTTATACCTACAAGATTTGGGGGGGGGGGGGGTTTGACAAAGTGTGATGATATGGGGCTTGGTTCTTGCTTGAAACACCTTCAAATCACCTTTGGATCTTCAAAAGTGCTTGGAACAAACTTGGAATGAACTTAAATCTCCAAGAACAACTTGGAAATTTCGAAAATGAAGAAGAAAAAGGGTGTTGTCCGTATGCTTTTAGTGAGAGAGAGGATGTTAGGATCTGAGTTTGGATTGATTGTGATTTGTGTTTGAATTAAGATGAACAATGAAAGAGTAGTGCAGCGGAAATTAAACGGAAGGAAACTTTTCACAATCAAACAGAAGAAATGCTTTCAATCATACATTTTCAACACGGAATCAAATGATTAAATTTATTTTAAACTCTGATTACAATGCATGTATGATTCGCAAACTCCCCCCAGCCCGAGCTCAGTATTTGTTTGTGCAGGAAGAAGATGGTGAATGAGCTAAACAGAACAGTACAGAGCACTGTTATTTATAGGCACTAGCAAACTACTGAGCATCAAAGCTGACGTCACCATGAAAGTGACATCTAACCTCCTAACAAACTCTTAACAACTGACCTATACAAACACTGCTATGCTAACTACTGATGTTACAATTCATTACATAAAGTAAACATAAACAGCTACTGCATCCTTCCACTGCTGTGAACCCAGCAGTACTTGTCATGATCAGCAGTGCTTGAAACAAGGCAGTAGATTGAGCAGCAGAGCTTTAGTTCTTCAACAGACTTTGACTTGATCAGCAGTTATAGGTCAGCAGTTTGTATGATCAGCAGATAGGAGGTCAGCAGATGCTGAAACCACTTTCAAGGGGAGAGACTTGCAACCAAACATCTGCTTATTCTGGATCCACTGCTCTGATCTAGTTTTGGCTTTCATTATCTGTTCCTTTGGTAGGGTTCAATCCCAACAATCTCCCCCTGGAACAGATAATGCCAAAACTCTCCATTATTGAAGATCTTTATTGCCTCATCAACAGTTCCCTTATTTTCCCTTTGAGTTATAATTCAAAGGTTAAGGCATCTGTATCATCATCATCCCTGCTAAGTGGAAGATCAAGGAGATCCTGCAAATCTTCAAGACTCAGGCCCAGAGCTTGTTCCCTTGATAATTTCTTCACTTCGCCACCAGACTTGAACACTGTCAGTACGTGGGCCTGTTTATCAGTTTTCCACTTTAGTACTTTTGAGCCTGGTGGGTTTCTTGGGAGTTGTTTATTTGATGAGGTATTTGGAGATGCTGGCCTATTCATGACTGGCTGAGCAGTACTTGCAGATTGTTCCAGTTCAGATTCTTCTTTCATTATTAACATAAGTCCCTCTTTTACAAGGTCATTACTAGCAATTAGATCTTGAATTGTTTCTGCACCCAACTGGTTTTGACTCGTTCTTTTGTAGATGGCAGCACCAGCAGGAATAGTGGTTCTTTTGGCTGGCAACTTTGGTGGTCTTTTTGAAACCTCTGCTTTGGAGTAGTCAGGTTTTTATGGAGCTGTTGGATCTTTCTTCCTAAGCTCCTCCAACCTTTTGTAGGTGGCCCTGACCCTAGCTTCTCCCCACTTTGACACATAATTCTTTGAACCATAATCAGCTGTGATAAGCTCCTCTTTCATTCTCTTCAACTCTAATGCTTTTTCAGCTTCAAACTGTTTGAATTTTTCAGGAGGAGTCTGCTGGACATTATCTTTGATCATTTCATGAATCCTGGCTACTTCCTTTTCAAGCTCAGGAATGGTCCAGTTTTTGTACATGTGTTTCTCCCCCTTGTATTTCTTGTAGGTCATGATATTTTCAATGTAGTCTTTTCTCGGGGTCTCATCGCCCTTTCTGAAATTTGTTGACTAACATTTTTGGCAAATTGCTCCATTGATCTGACCTGTGTAAGAAGAAACTGATAGTTTTGCTGAAATTCCCTATCAGATTTCCCTTGTTTATTTTTGTTAGCGATATCCTCTGCTTGCTTGGCTTTGATTTCTAAATATTCTTCAATATTGTTTGGCCTAGGATATCCTTTAACTGAAGGCAAGCTCCTTTTGGCAGGGTTATCCTCATAGTAGAAAGATTTGATTTCATCTCTAACTGCTATGAGTTTTAAAGGAAACACAACACCTGCAGGAGGTAATGGCTTTTGAATTTGAGTTGAAGAGAGAGGAATGGGTTTTGGAATTGTGACAAGTGCTTGGGATTTTGAAGTTGTTGGTGGTGGTGATGGAGAATCATCATCTGATATGATAATCCTTCTCCTTTCTATTTTAGGAGAGGCAGATGATGTTTTGGATGGAACAGTGGAGGTGATTTGAGTGGCAGTGGTTTGTGACTGACTAACAGTTGTTGAAACAACTGGTGTTTCAACCACTGTTGCCATTACAACAGATGTTTTAACATCTGCTGTCTTCTGCTTTATGGAAGGAAATAGTAGTGGAGATGTTGTTTTTGATGGTGATAGGGCAGTGGTAGTGGTAGTGGTGTGTGTTGAAGTGGTGTGTGTTGTAGTGAGAGCAGTTGTTGTAACAACTGAAGTACCAGCAGATGTTGGAACAACAGAAGTTTCAGCAACTGTTTGGGTGGAGGCTTGATGTTGGTGGCTTTTGGATGGTGGTTTAGAAGTATGCTTAGGAAGGCTGGATGGTGTGGATTTGGGCTTCCTTACTTTTCTAGTAAGATTTCTTTTTGGAACAGGATTTTGATCATCCTTTTCACCAGAACAACCCTGCTCATTTAGCTCCATGAAAGCTCTCTTCTCCTCATTCCACCTTGATAAGTCCTTTGCCGCTCTATCCCTTTTTACACTTATGACACCATCATCAAGTGCATTCTGGGTAACATCAACCTTTTTGCTACCATCTGGCAAAAGAATGTTTCTGAGCCCAGCAGTACTTGTCATGATCAACAGTGCTTGAAACAAGGCAGTAGATTGAGCAGCAGAGCTTTAGTTCTTCAACAGACTTTGACTTGATCAGCAGTTATAGGTCAGCAGTTTGTATGATCAGCAGATAGGAGGTCAGCAGATGCTGAAACCACTTTCAAGGGGAGAGACTTGCAACCAAACATCTGCTTATTCTGGATCCACTGCTCTGATCTAGTTTTGGCTTTCATTATCTGTTCCTTTGGTAGGGTTCAATCCCAACAATCTCCCCCTGGAACAGATAATGCCAAAACTCTCCATTATTGAAGATCTTTATTGCCTCATCAACAGTTCCCTTATTTTCCCTTTGAGTTATAATTCAAAGGTTAAGGCATCTGTATCATCATCATCCCTGCTAAGTGGAAGATCAAGGAGATCCTGCAAATCTTCAAGACTCCGGCCCAGAGCTTGTTCCCTTGATAATTTCTTCACTTCGCCACTAGACTTGAACACTGTCAGTACGTGGGCCTGTTTATCAGTTTTCCACTTTAGTACTTTTGAGCCTGGTGGGTTTCTTGGGAGTTGTTTATTTGATGAGGTATTTGGAGATGCTGGCCTATTCATGACTGGCTGAGCAGTACTTGCAGATTGTTCCAGTTCAGATTCTTCTTTCATTATTAACATAAGTCCCTCTTTTACAAGGTCATTACTAGCAATTAGATCTTGAACTGTTTCTGCACCCAACTGGTTTTGACTCGTTCTTTTGTAGATGGCAGCACCAGCAGGAACAGTGGTTCTTTTGGCTTGCAGCTTTGGTGGTCTTTTTGAAACCTCTGCTTTGGAGTAGTCAGGTTTTTATGGAGCTGTTGGATCTTTCTTCCTAAGCTCCTCCAACCTTTTGTAGGTGGCCCTGACCCTAGCTTCTCCCCACTTTGACACATAATTCTTTGAACCATAATCAGCTGTGATAAGCTCCTCTTTCATTCTCTTCAACTCTAATGCTTTTTCAGCTTCAAACTGTTTGAATTTTTCAGGAGGAGTCTGCTGGACATTATCTTTGATCATTTCATGAATCCTGGCTACTTCCTTTTCAAGCTCAGGAATGGTCCAGTTTTTGTACATGTGTTTCTCCCCCTTGTATTTCTTGTAGGTCATGATATTTTCAATGTAGTCTTTTCTCGGGGTCTCATCGCCCTTTCTGAAATTTGTTGACTAACATTTTTGGCAAATTGCTCCATTGATCTGACCTGTGTAAGAAGAAACTGATAGTTTTGCTGAAATTCCCTATCAGATTTCCCTTGTTTATTTTTGTTAGCGATATCCTCTGCTTGCTTGGCTTTGATTTCTAAATATTCTTCAATATTGTTTGGCCTAGGATATCCTTTAACTGAAGGCAAGCTCCTTTTGGCAGGGTTATCCTCATAGTAGAAAGATTTGATTTCATCTCTAACTGCTATGAGTTTTAAAGGAAACACAACACCTGCAGGAGGTAATGGCTTTTGAATTTGAGTTGAAGAGAGAGGAATGGGTTTTGGAATTGTGACAAGTGCTTGGGATTTTGAAGTTGTTGGTGGTGGTGATGGAGAATCATCATCTGATATGATAATCCTTCTCCTTTCTATTTTAGGAGAGGCAGATGATGTTTTGGATGGAACAGTGGAGGTGATTTGAGTGGCAGTGGTTTGTGACTGACTAACAGTTGTTGAAACAACTGGTGTTTCAACCACTGTTGCCATTACAACAGATGTTTTAACATCTGCTGTCTTCTGCTTTATGGAAGGAAATAGTAGTGGAGATGTTGTTTTTGATGGTGATAGGGCAGTGGTAGTGGTAGTGGTGTGTGTTGAAGTGGTGTGTGTTGTAGTGAGAGCAGTTGTTGTAACAACTGAAGTACCAGCAGATGTTGGAACAACAGAAGTTTCAGCAACTGTTTGGGTGGAGGCTTGATGTTGGTGGCTTTTGGATGGTGGTTTAGAAGTATGCTTAGGAAGGCTGGATGGTGTGGATTTGGGCTTCCTTACTTTTCTAGTAAGATTTCTTTTTGGAACAGGATTTTGATCATCCTTTTCACCAGAACAACCCTGCTCATTTAGCTCCATGAAAGCTCTCTTCTCCTCATTCCACCTTGATAAGTCCTTTGCCGCTCTATCCCTTTTTACACTTATGACACCATCATCAAGTGCATTCTGGGTAACATCAACCTTTTTGCTACCATCTGGCAAAAGAATGTTTCTGAGCCCAGCAGTACTTGTCATGATCAGCAGTGCTTGAAACAAGGCAGTAGATTGAGCAGCAGAGCTTTAGTTCTTCAACAGACTTTGACTTGATCAGCAGTTATAGGTCAGCAGTTTGTATGATCAGCAGATAGGAGGTCAGCAGATGCTGAAACCACTTTCAAGGGGAGAGACTTGCAACCAAACATCTGCTTATTCTGGATCCACTGCTCTGATCTAGTTTTGGCTTTCATTATCTGTTCCTTTGGTAGGGTTCAATCCCAACAATCTCCCCCTGGAACAGATAATGCCAAAACTCTCCATTATTGAAGATCTTTATTGCCTCATCAACAGTTCCCTTATTTTCCCTTTGAGTTATAATTCAAAGGTTAAGGCATCTGTATCATCATCATCCCTGCTAAGTGGAAGATCAAGGAGATCCTGCAAATCTTCAAGACTCAGGCCCAGAGCTTGTTCCCTTGTTAATTTCTTCACTTCGCCACTAGACTTGAACACTGTCAGTACGTGGGCCTGTTTATCAGTTTTCCACTTTAGTACTTTTGAGCATGGTGGGTTTCTTGGGAGTTGTTTATTTGATGAGGTATTTGGAGATGTTGGCCTATTCATGACTGGCTGAGCAGTACTTGCAGATTGTTCCAGTTCAGATTCTTCTTTCATTATTAACATAAGTCCCTCTTTTACAAGGTCATTACTAGCAATTAGATCTTGAACTGTTTCTGCACCCAACTGGTTTTGACTCGTTCTTTTGTAGATGGCAGCACCAGCAGGAACAATGGTTCTTTTGGCTTGCAGCTTTGGTGGTCTTTTTGAAACCTCTGCTTTGGAGTAGTCAGGTTTTTATGGAGCTGTTGGATCTTTCTTCCTAAGCTCCTCCAACATTTTGTAGGTGGCCCTGACCCTAGCTTCTCCCCACTTTGACACATAATTCTTTGAACCATAATCAGCTGTGATAAGCTCCTCTTTCATTCTCGTCAACTCTAATGCTTTTTCAGCTTCAAACTGTTTGAATTTTTCAGGAGGAGTCTGCTGGACATTATCTTTGATCATTTCATGAATCCTGGCTACTTCCTTTTCAAGCTCAGGAATGGTCCAGTTTTTGTACATGTGTTTCTCCCCCTTGTATTTCTTGTAGGTCATGATATTTTCAATGTAGTCTTTTCTCGGGGTCTCATCGCCCTTTCTGAAATTTGTTGACTAACATTTTTGGCAAATTGCTCCATTGATCTGACCTGTGTAAGAAGAAACTGATAGTTTTACTGAAATTCCCTATCAGATTTCCCTTGTTTATTTTTGTTTGCGATATCCTCTGCTTGCTTGGCTTTGATTTCTAAATATTCTTCAATATTGTTTGGCCTAGGATATCCTTTAACTGAAGGCAAGCTCCTTTTGGCAGGGTTATCCTCATAGTAGAAAGATTTGATTTCATCTCTAACTGCTATGAGTTTTAAAGGAAACACAACACCTGCAGGAGGTAATGGCTTTTGAATTTGAGTTGAAGAGAGAGGAATGGGTTTTGGAATTGTGACAAGTGCTTGGGATTTTGAAGTTGTTGGTGGTGGTGATGGAGAATCATCATCTGATATGATAATCCTTCTCCTTTCTATTTTAGGAGAGGCAGATGATGTTTTGGATGGAACAGTGGAGGTGATTTGAGTGGCAGTGGTTTGTGACTGACTAACAGTTGTTGAAACAACTGGTGTTTCAACCACTGTTGCCATTACAACAGATGTTTTAACATCTGCTGTCTTCTGCTTTATGGCAGGAAATAGTAGTGGAGATGTTGTTTTTGATGGTGATAGGGCAGTGGTAGTGGTAGTGGTGTGTGTTGAAGTGGTGTGTGTTGTAGTGAGAGCAGTTGTTGTAACAACTGAAGTACCAGCAGATGTTGGAACAACAGAAGTTTCAGCAACTGTTTGGGTGGAGGCTTGATGTTGGTGGCTTTTGGATGGTGGTTTAGAAGTATGCTTAGGAAGGCTGGATGGTGTGGATTTGGGCTTCCTTACTTTTCTAGTAAGATTTCTTTTTGGAACAGGATTTTGATCATCCTTTTCACCAGAACAACCCTGCTCATTTAGCTCCATGAAAGCTCTCTTCTCCTCATTCCACCTTGATAAGTCCTTTGCCGCTCTATCCCTTTTTACACTTATGACACCATCATCAAGTGCATTCTGGGTAACATCAACCTTTTTGCTACCATCTGGCAAAAGAATGTTTCTGAGCATTGCATCCTTTTCTGGATCAAGATATACCCCATTATCAATCCCTTTCTTTATCCACTCCTTAATTTTCTCCCCCTTTTTGGCATTATCTGAGGGGATTTCATCAATATAAAGAACTGTTGGAGGAGCAGTGCCAGTCGTTGCCAACAGATGTGTTTTTAGAGCCTTGATGTCTGCTTGTGTGGTTTTGAAACTAGACTCCATTGCTTCTCTGAGCTCTTGAACATGTTTTTCATGCTGCTGCTCAGCCATCTGTTGTTGTTGGTGGAGAAATGGTTGAAAAAGATTGCAGAGCTCATTTGTAACATCTGCTGGTGGTGGAGCAGGTGCTTGAGGCGGAACAGCAGTGGATGGTACCATTTGAACTGTTAATGTGACAACTCGAATTTCCAAGATTCCTATTTCGCATTTATTGCACGTGCATTTACTGTGTAGTTATTTATTTGCACAAATAATTGGCTATGGAACTGTAACGTTTTGATACAATGAAGTGTATTGTGTGTTTGTGCATGGTTATGTGTTAATTGTGATAAAGTTGTTAAATGCATAAACTTGGTGGTGAAACTGTGAAACTGTTTGAAATGGTGTACTAGTGTAAAATATAATAATTAAGGGTGTATAGAGTTATTAGTGAAACTTAAACTATACTTAACCCTAATCCCTTGTTCACTAATCATTTTCACAAAAACCAAAGCACGTACTGTATTCTCTAATCCCCTAGCAATCATTATCACCATCATCATTGGCACAAGACATTCAGCACTTTGATTCCACATTTTCTCTAGAATCAACACAAGGTAAATGATTATTGTTTATTGATTGCTTGACTATTATCAATTCTTGATTCTTGATTATGTGTTCACAAAAACCCTAGTTCCTCATATAATATTCTGTGATTTTGATTTGATTCGGGATAATTGTGATTATGATGATGATTAGTTGCATGCTTGATAGATTATTCTTGTGATGATTGTTGTTGTTAAGCATTGGTCGAATTGTTATGAATCTGTCGTCGATATGAATGAAATTAGGGTTTGCTTGAACATAGAGAACGTAACTGATTTGATTCTTTTGATTCTGTGCAATGATTGGAATTCACGTATTGTTTATTGTCAGAGTTTCATAACACATTGTGGGTTGTCCGAGTTCTTTATCAAGTATTGTCCGACCTTTATTAAGTTCATGTGGTCCGAGTTTTGTGACCACACACATGGTCCGACCTTTAACCCTTGTAAGGGGTCCGACTTTGTGGCCTTGCCCCTTTGGTCCGAGCTTTAACCCCCCATACCCCCTAATCCGAGTTTTGAACCCTTACCCATGTTGTCCGAGTTTTGACCCCCATGTGTTGTCCGACCTTTAACAACAACACAAGGTCCGAGTTTCTTGGCCATTACCCCTTTGTCCGACTTTTGAACAGGGGAAACCCCCCCCCCACACACACACACACACTTGTCTGAGTTTTAAGAAGGACAAGGCCCTGTCTGATTTTGTGTGTGTTAATATGAGGCCCTGAGATGTATGTTTTATAATGTTCAAGCTGTAAAGATGTGTATGTCACTTGTTTAAGCCGCAAACTCTATTAAACCTGTAAAGCTTATTAACGATGATAACATGTTAAGTATGTTATCAGTGGCAACTAGGTTAACATCCACGTTAGATTAAACTGTGTAATCAAAGACGTTACACATGAATTATGTGAATACGATTAACTGTTTACGTGATGTATGATTCTATATATAATCGTATGATACTGAATGCAACTGTATGATCTTGCATGTATGAATCATTCTATGTGATATCATCCTGTACACGATAAGCACACAAAACACAATTGCTTGATTTCCAATGACTTGCAAACCCTAATTTGATGCAAACACTTACATCGTATCATGTGCAATGAATCCTAAGTCGTGTGTAACGGACTTAGACATTAATAAGCCCTAGAAGCAATAACATACCGAGCAAACCAAGGTGAGTACACACAGCCAAGGCATGGGGTTCCCAGGGTGGGAATGGGATTGAATGATTTATTCGTACATACTTAGTTAATCGAACCTAATGATATGGTCCTCGGGAGAGGAAGAGTAAAGTTAAGATACGGCTAGACTAGTATACCCATTTGAACTGATCTTCGCACACACGCCAGGGGTTGGCTGCGATATTATGACTAATCATTCGCACACATGCCTTGGGAAGGCCGCGAACTATAGATACTAAAACTTCGCAAGTAATGCCAGGGTGGCCGCGATACAAATATACATAGTCTAGGATATTTGGGAGTATTACCCCAAATCTTCGCATACATGCCGAGAGGCCCGCGATGGAAACTAATACGATACATGACTTAACGAACGAACATAATGCTACTCATACTATTACCATTACTGAACTATACACTGTGAACTCGCTCAACTAGTTGTTGACTCTCTGCTGCATGCCTTGCAGGTCGTTAGATACATGGAGCTTGCACAGGGAGGAGCAGGTCGTTGTGGAGCATGGATCGTGGATGCCATGTTAAAACATTTAAACATTTGAACTATGATATATTTTGGGTTTTCATACTTATGCTTCCGCTACACTTGATACTATAATTATGTTTTGAACACCTATCGTATTGAATGACTGGTTTGCATTTATTTTACTTGATATTAATTACATGTTCAATATGATTGGTGGCTTGATCCTGGTCAGTCACGCTCCCAAGCGGTGGTATTCCGCAGGTGAATTTTGGGGGTGTGACAGTTAACAACTGTTGTAGCATGTCTTTGATTTCTACAACAGATGCATCCAGCTTTTCAACTCTTTCCGTGAATTCCTGGTACTTTAAACCATCACCCAATTTAATGGGATCATCTGATTTCCCACTAGCAGTGGTTTTGTCAGAGGTTGAGGTAGGGAGTGTACTCCAAACATCAACAACCGATGCCCCTTTTTCTTGGTACTGGGGTCTTCTTCCTTCAACACTTGATAATCTTTTGATGGAACCAGTGGTTAATACAAACTCACTAGCAGATAACAGAGGTGTTATGGAAGGAATTGCCTCCAAGGAAGTCTTATTGATGTAACCACTGTCCAAGTGTAAACCTGTAGGTTCAGCACTTGTAGTGGCTGCTTCACTTGGATTACCACCAAGAGTTACTTGTAACTCAAGGGGTATAACCTCCTCAGGTTGTGTTGGTGGGTTAGCAAAGATTGATACATCAGGCCCAGTCTGTTGTTGAGGTATATTCTCATGGACAGGTGATTGAGAAGGACTGGTTTGTGCCAGGTTCAGATCAATTGCATCCAACAGTAGTTTGGTATTTGGTGGAATTGGGGATGTGAAGGTAGGTTTAGAAAGCGAGATTGCCCCGGGTATTGGGCTGTGGATGATGGAAACGAGTGCTTCCAGAGCATCATGATGTGGTGACCCTATTTGTACAACCTGTTCTTTTTGTGAAAAGACAGGAGGAGTTTCAGGTATGGGTTGAGATATTTTTACCAACTGTTGTGAGGAAGAAGCAGCAGTGGTTTGATGTTGTGACAACTGGCACAAAACCGGTAACTTTCGTACACTTTAATTACTATTTAATGACTGCAATTATGTGCTTAAATGTCAACATTGACTGATTAGATGCTAAACAAGTGAATTCATGCACGTTTAATACTACAAAATATTGTTTTATGCATTAACTAGAGCGTTGCGTCAAAAATACTAGTAAACTCACCGGTAAAACACAATATGCCAACGACTCTGCAGAAAGCAGTCAGACAATAAAAATTTGAGCCTAGGTGTAGGTCCAATGACAAGAATACATTAAAACCCAAGAATACATACAAGGGTTAACATAAAGACATTCTGGAAGCTAAAATACGCACTAAAAAGCACCCGAAATGCACTTTAAGTGCAGAATTTTATTAAATTCAGCTATGACCAGCTTTTAAACATATAAATATTATGCAGAATTTACATTCCATCGCCCAGAATATTTCCCTAAGTGTCGGGAATTGAAAGGGGTGCAAAAGGGTACAAGAAAGACGCTAAACGGTGCAATTTAACACTTAACGAACCGGTATTTTACCAAACAACCGGATATTACCCGGGACACTAATTTTTTTGCCAAACACATTGTTTATTTATTTCTTGACTAGTCGTGATCCCCGAACACCCTAACACCCACTAAAAAGCAACTAACTAATATATATAAACATATTACTTGAAACCTAACTAGTTCCTACCATCTAGTTACAAAATAGTTACAACCAACCCCCCCCCCCCAACCGAATCGGTCACAAGGACCATCACCCCAACCATACTTCAAATCTTATCTTGGATTATATTCAATTGTTTACTGGATTGGTTGCTTGAAGATCTTGCCAAAATATGTGAAGTACTCTTTAAAAGCATGGCCAAAGATCACAACCATACTTCAAATCTTATCTTGGATTATATTCAATTGTTTATTGGATTGGTTGCTTGAAGATCTTGCCAAAATATGTGAAGTACTCTTTAAAAGCATGGCCAAAGATCACAACCATACTTCAAATCTTATCTTGGATTATATTCAATTGTTTATTGGATTGGTTGCTTGAAGATCTTGCCAAAATATGTGAAGTACTCTTTAAAAGCATGGCCAAAGATCACAACCATACTACACATTAACACACTCTCTCCTTCACTCTCTCCTCTCCCTTTCTCGGCTCACCCCCAAACCGCCACCATCACCACCACACAACCACCATATTCATCCATCTTGGAGCATCATTCAAGTGTAGAAGAAGGGTTGTAGGAGCTTGCAACTTGTGGAGCTTCAAAGGAGCCTTGTTCTTGCTTGACTTCTCATCTTTTTCTCATCATCTTTTCACTAGATCCTACCCTAGCTTTGTGCTAGTAGTAAGTCTCGGTTTACTCTTGTTTATGTCTATTTTGAGTAGTGAAAGATTATTTATGATGGGATCTTATGAAATACAAGAACACTAAAAACATGAACATAGAGTCTACTTAAACCTTTACATAATGTTTACATAAGAATAAGACATGAAGATGAAATCTTGTTGGATGAGGGTTGGTTAAATCATGCATGATATTTGATCGTTGGTCTCTTGATAAACCCGTTGTTCGGACATTAGGTGATGCGAGTTAGTAAAGCCTAAACTATAAATAAACATGCTGAATTACATTTTCAGCCAACTTCAAACGGTTGTAAACTGATCATTATTACTCGAAAAACTGATTTTCTAGAGTCTAAATTATATATTTTCGAAAAACGGATCAAATGGCACTGGAATCGCAATTTTTCGAATTCGTTTACTATTTTTAAAGGGTCGTTTCGTAACAGCAGCTCAAGCTGCATTTTTCTGCTGAAAATATATGTTATATTTTTCATCATAACTTGAAACCTGAGTAGAACCAGCCCCTGAAATTCATACAGTAGATGGTCACTGATGTCAGTGCGACCCTCCAACTGGAATTTCGTAAAACGGACTTACGATAAATTTTAAACGAATTATTCCGTAGGCTGTGGTCAGAAAGTAACAAATCTGATCGCAGTTCGGTAAATGATTTTCTATAAAATACTGATGATGAACTGGACCCCGATATTTTTACACAATAATATTTCATTTGGATAAGACATTTTGTAAAAATTTAGGAATTATTGGAATAAGATAACCATTTTATTAAAATGTCTGAAAACAGTCCAGTTTTATATATTAAAAACTGAAATGACAAAAGTAGTATCTTGCATGTCAGAATGTCGGGTTGATTATTTGAGAACGATCTAAAGTGTTATATGCTAAAGAAAATGATGTGCTACTTAGCATGGACACCTCCATTCACAAAGGAGACTATGGCGACATTTTCTAAAAACCCTCATACTTAGTAAATATTTTCTAGAAAAAAATGTTGCTAGTGTGTTCTAAACTATGCTTTTCGAATATAAACCTCGCCATAGTTTTTGTAACAAAAACACATATACAACATACAAGATACCTAATTCGGGTGCAAAGTGCAAAATACAAGAAACTTATGTTTATTTCTAGAAAGTAATATAAGTAAGACACTTAGTTAAAAATATGAATTATTTTTAACACAAGAAAACATATACATAAATGACAGTGACTTGTACTTGTACGATACAAGTCTAGTAACTAACGTTAAGAAAACACGTATAGGTCACGACGTTAATTAAGCAAATCCGGTGAAGTTTACGACGCAAAGAACGCAAAGTTGTGAGTTCATGCTCCCCCTATTCTTTAACTGTTTTTGTTTTACACTTCGGGGGTGAAATACATGTCACAAATTTTATATTGTTTACATGTGTTATGATGGGTACAAAAATATTCAAGTGAAATATTCTAGACCATGTCTCGAATAGGGTATCATAAGCACCATTAATCAACGTATACATTCAGACCGCGGAACAAAAGGTTAGATCTAATGGGTTTCAGGCAACCCCACTCTTGGCCTACTTCTACCAATGAGTGCTTCTGTGTCTCAGTCAAGGTGACGAAAATACCTAGGTTTGGTGGCTTCCTATGTCGTGACATATGCTAGTGGCCTTGCAAACCACTAGCAATCTCACACATTCAAACAGTCATAGTACCCAGTTACATATACGTTTTACGAGTTACATTCAAACATTCATTCATTCTACAAGTTTTATACTATGTTTTCATTCAAGGATATTAAACATTCAAAAACAATCACTGCATGAATTCACACCAACATTATGTTGATGTTTTTCCAAAACTCACATGTATTTCAGGTAACTAAAGGTGGATGCGCGCGCGGTCCGACGCATGCTTATGGATGTCGTCTATGTTTTGTTTTAAATAAAGTTATAACCTTTAAGACAATATGCTATCTTGTGTTGTAAACACTTGACTTATGTTTTTGGCAATGTAATGTTTGAAGTTATTTTCGAGCATATAGTATGTTTACCTTTCGTATGCAATGAGAACCTTTCATGATCACACCTCGTGCTTCCGCCGCAGAAAGGGGTGTGACAGATTGGTATCAGAGCTGCGATTGTAGTGAACCAGGATTCCTTCTCGAGTCTAGTCTACAATCTCTAGGATCCTATCACGAAAACAATTTTTCAAAAGGTTTTCATTGCATAAAACTTCCCGCGACATCCACTGCCTGAAACTGTTTACATGAGTCTAGAAAAGACGCTACGTGACTTAGGGTGCACTGGGGTAGCACTTGTCTATGATTAAGGATTACTTGCAATTATGTGTGATAATTAGCATATACATGTACTAGACATAGAATACCACTAGTATACATGACTTTGCCTGAAAACAATGACTTAACTGAAGGAGGAAACACGTGGATGAAACGAACTGTGCAGACTGTGCAAGGAGTTACGTAATTATGGATGCATACATAATTATGGAATTCAGTGCACAGAAACCACAGCAAGTCTTGTCACGTGTAGATTCCCTCAGTGCAAGCCTACTAAGTACTCTGCTAGAGTAATAATTGTTTGATGTTAATTATGTGGTATATACCTGTGAATATATATGCTACTACTGTTTAGTACGACGACATCAAACAAGTATTTAACCCTGTTGTGTTATGTTCTGTCAGAACATGGCACCCAGGAGAGTTGTGAATGCTCGAAATGGTGATCAACCTCCTCCTCCCCCACTGCCAAGAACTGCTGAAGAGTTGAACACTCTACTGGAAGAAAGAATCTCTGCTGCTATTGCCCAGTACGAGGCGAACCGTACCCAAGACAGTGGAGGGCCAAGCAATGCTAGGCGTAACGGACATGGGGATTCGTCGGGAGGAAACGCAGCCCAAGGTAACCTTAAGACAATTTGCTAAGCATGGAGAAATTTATGAACGGTCCTTGCTTCATTATTTCTTCAAATGCTCATATGTGAATTGGTTGGGTTAATTACAGGCTGCACCTTCAAGCAGTTCCTCGACTGCAAACCAATGAACTACGATGGCACTGGAGGAGCGGTAGCATTTGTGCGTTGGACGGAGAAGACTGAGGCCACTATCCGCATGAGCAAGTGTACAGCGGATCAACAAGTCACCTTTGCTACTGGGTTATTTGTCGATGAAGCTTTGACTTGGTGGAACCTACAAGTCCAAACCCTAGGCGATGATGCCGCGTATGGCATGACTTGGGATGAACTGAAAGAGAAAATGCGAGAGAAGTATTGCTCTCGTGCCGAACTCCAAAGGTTGGAGACATAGTTCTGGCACTTGACTATGGTGGGTGCTGACATCACTGGGTATACTCGAAGGTTCCATGATTTGTCCAGAGTGATTCCCTACATGGTGACTCCGGAATTTAAGCGCATTGAACGCTACATTTGGGGACTGGCCCCTGAATTTCGCAGCATGGTGACTTCAGCCAAACCCCAAACAATCACTGAGGCTGTAACTCTGGTTGTCAGCCTTACTGAAAACTGTGTTCGCATGGAGAAACTATCACTGAACCTGACAGAGAAGACCGAGACACATGCTGAGTCGTCCGGTGACAAGAAGAGGAAGCATTCGAATCTGAATCAAGCAACTCGCAACAACAAGGGTTCAAACAACAAGAAGCGTGCCACTAACCCACCTAGGGAGACAAAAACCTTCGCAGCTGCAAATGAGTCTGGGGCTAAGAAGTATCAGGGCACTCTGCCCAAGTGTAACCGCTGTGGTTTTCATCATGTGGGAAATTGTCGTGTTGGGAAGTGCGAGAACTGCGGAAAGTCAGGCCATCGTACCGAAGATTGTTGGGGTAAAGGTATTGGAGGCCGCAATGGCAATGGTAATAGGAACGGGAATGGAAACCGTAACGGTGCTGGTAATGGGAACGATGGCGGAAATGGAAATGGCAACAATAACCGAATTGGAAATGAAGCTGGGCGAAACCAAGGATGCTTCAGATGTGGAAGCAATGAACATTTCATGAGAGACTGCCCAAAGAAAGACAATGCTCAGGCTCGAGCATTTGTGATTGGAGCAAAGGACGCACGCGAGGACCCTAACGTGGTCACCGGTACGTTTCTCGTTAACAATCACTTTGCATCCATATTATTTGACACTGGTGTCGATTATAGTTTCATGTCTGTGGAATTTAAACGTACGCTTGGGATAGAGCCTAGTAGATTGGATATTCCATACTCCATAGAATTAGCCAATGGTAAACTTGTTGAGTCGAGCGAAGTTGTTAGAGGATGCTCACTAGAACTTGGTGAACTTGGAGATTTTTCTTAAGGTGGGGAGGATGTAACAACTCTCACTAAAATTAATACTTAGTATGTTAATTATCTGTTAAGGAAAACCTAATTGAGAAACCCAAGTAATTTTGCATAAACCCTAAAATTTTCATAACAATCGGAATCAGGATCAGGGCCCCTAAAACTCAGGGGGGGTAAACCCTAGCTGATAATTATCTTCAAAATTTGCTGTAGAATGCAAATTCAGTCGAAATGTCAACTCAGCCAAGCTACTGGGCACAAACCTACCCTACCCTAAAATTTTTACCCGTCGCGCCATGCGACAGGTGCACAGGTCCCTGTCGCGACACGCGAGGGAGGCAATTTTTCAGTATAAATAGGGGGGTTGGCACTTGAAATTTGATGTTAGTTCAACGTCCAAATTCCAATCATACGTTGAGTTATAGCAGAAACCGTCCACAACACACACAATTCACGAAGTGCTGCCGCAAAACAGGGTAATAACTCGATCGCTATTACGATTCAACGTCCGATCGATTGAAACTATCCAACGACTGTTTGAGTGCTGCTCAAATTGGGTTTATACTTTGTTATTCATCGTGATTTCGACTTGAATGTTTGAGTGCTGTCCGAATACGGGCTATACTCTGTCATTCGTTGTGAATCCGCTGGATTTTAAGTATTGCACTTTGTAAATCGTTGTGAGGGTTTAATCTCGTGAATTGTCGTAACTGCTGTATTAGTTACTAACCCAGTTTGTGTGCATTGTTATTTAAATTAGGTTAAACAAGGCTAATCAGTAGGCTTATACTCTGCACGTTAAATCTGCAATGTGAGTCATTCTCTTTTTATCAACTATTTTACAATACTCCAAATTATTTCCCAAAGTTATACTTACAGGGATTAAGTCTTCAATTGCAGCCGGTATGTGGGGTATTGTGCACATTACTACTGTTTTATCAAATTAGGTGGGCGAGCCTAAATCATGATACCCTGTTAGGTAAATAGACCTAAATAGGGATGTACGTCACTTGTGGGTGAACGGACCCAACAGTGATATGACCACAGTCACCGAAACGAGTCGAGTGACAAATACTGTGGGTAGTTGGTTGACATAGAAACATTGTAATCTCTCTTAGTACTGTGAATTATAACAACGTGTCGTTTTCAGTAAAAATGAATGATTCACTCAGTATTTCCCCGCTGACAAAACCTTTTTCAAACATGTTTCAGGTGATCTTTTGTAAACCAGGAAAAGTACCGTGAAGCACTACCAGCTTAAAGGAGTGGCTCATTATAAATAAATAAGAGAAACATGTCTTAAGAAATAAAGATTTCCCAGTGAAATCATGTTAATGTAAATTACGGGAATTTATCCCTAAATTATGTAAACGGGCATTTTTAATATTAAAAGATCCTATATTAAATACTTCCGTTGTCGCCTAAATTAAATACCACGGGATTTCCTGCCTCGCGGCTCTGGACTGGGTCAAACCGGGGCCGAGGGCCGTGACATACACCACTTTAAACTGATTACGTTTACGTAACAGTTTGCGTATAATTTTCCAGAAATTGCTTAAGAGTTTGAAATTGAACAATGATTGATATTGTGCAAATGCCATGGATAATTAGACAATCCAATAAATAAAACACAAGGTTTCATTGCTTATGAATTTGTTCGGGATTGGATAATGATAACTGAAAGCACAGTTGTCACAGTGTCCCCTACTTTAGGAAATTTCGTCCCGAAATTTATTCGTAGGAGCCTGTTTGCATAAGTTGTGTCAAGCAATCGTCTTGCGCGGAATCTAGGGTTCCATTCATTTGCATAGAGTAACCCATTAAGGACTTCCACGTTGGCATAGCTTTATCAATCCCCAACGGATACTCCCTCAGATTTTACAGGAAGTGGGAATGGGTTGTTATACCTATGATGCTCATCCCCTAATGGATACTTCTTCGATTAACACAGGAAGTGGGGACGAGGGATTGATTAATGGTAAAACCAAATTAATCAATAGTTATGAGAGTATCCTTTAAGATTCTAACTATTAAGATAGAAAGATCATGTAAGGATTTAGCTCTTTGTTTCGATGTCTTGTAAAATATTCTTAGAAGTAGCACTTTAGATATCCACTTTAAGAATCTATCATAGTGAAATATGGAAGGTTCTACAGGGATTTGGTAATAGAACATTTGAATTGACTAAACACAAAAATCCTAAAGTGATTTGGATAACGCTACAAGGGTAATTCAATAAGAACACTTATATATAGGAAGTACCAGCGGCGTATCCACCATGTTCTAATGGTATTACACTTGTTTCGTTTTCTAAATCACCACTAATCACATAAGCACATAATCGTCAACTTGGTCATCAACTTGTACATTCGCATTTAAAGTACACTAATAATCCAATCAAGGACTTCAATTTAGTACTTTAAACATCCCACCAGAATCTAACTATGAAAATAGATAGATCTATAAGGATTTGGTTCGTGTTTCATTTCTCAATAGATGTTCTTCAGAAGTGAAAATGAACAGATAATTCATTTTGCTCAATGGATACTCCGTCAGAAGTGAAAATGAAGGATAACCCGGTTATTCATTTCCCAATGGATATTTCTTCAGAAGCGAAAATGAATGGATAATTCATTTTCATCAATGGGTTCTTCGTCAGAAGTCGTAATGAAGGATTGAATAAATTATTCATTTCCCAATGGATATTTCTTCAGAAGCAAAAATGAATGGATAATTCATTTTCATCAATGGAACTTCGTCAGAAGTGGGAATGAAGGATTGAATAAATTATTCATTTCCCAATGGATATTTCTACAGAAGCGAAAATGAATGGATAATTCATTTTCATCAATGGATACTTCGTCAGAAGTGGAAATGAAGGATTAAATAGATTGTTCATTTCCCAATGGATATTTCTTCAGAAGCGAAAATGAATGGATAATTCATTTTCATCAATGGATACACCGTTAGAAACGGAAATGAATGGATATGAATAGGTTATTCATTTCCTAATGGATATTTCTTCAGAAGCGAAAATGAATAGATAATTCATTTTCATCAATGGGTATTTCATCAGAAACGGAAATGAGTGGATATGAATAGGTTATTCATTTCCCAATGGATATTTCTTTAGAAGTGAAAATGAATGGATAATTCATTTTCATCAATGGTTACTTCATCAGAAATGGAAATGAGTGGATATGAATAGGTTATTCGTTTCCCAATGGATATTTCTTTAGAAGCGAATATGAATGGATAATTCATTTTCATCAATGGATACTTCATCAGAAACGCAAATGAATGTATATGAATAGGTTATTCATTTCCCCATGGATATTTCTTCAGAAGCTAAAATGAATGGATGATTCATTTTCATCAATGGATACTTCGTTAGAAACGGAAATGACTGGATTATTCATTTTCCAATGGATATTTCTTCAGAAGCGAAAATGAATGGATAATTTATTTTCATCAATGGATACTTCTTTAGAAACAAAAATGAATGTGGATTTTGAATGGATCATTCATTTCCCAATGGATATCTCTTTCAGAAGAGAAAATGAGTAGCTAGTTCATTTTCCTCAATGGATACTTCATCAGAAACGTAAATGAACGTAGATGACTTTTGATTCTTGTTTAAGTTAACACATATGGGTCTGGGGTAACATAAAATCCTCAAGTGATTTGGATAACGCTACGACAGATAATACAATAAGAACACTTATATATAGGAAGTACCAGTGGCGTATCCACCATGTTTTTACTGTATTACAATCGTCTCGTTATCTAATCATTCTAGATTTTATATCATCACACTCAACCGGACTCACTATGATTTCCATGCATCGAATTTCATAACTATGTGTACACCCATAATTACTTAATTTGTTGCATAGCCTGCGTAGCTTATCTCTCCAAGTGGTAAATTATGGACATGGTAAAAAAATGCTTTGTTTCAACAATTGAAGTAATGCGTGCGTCTCACGTGTTTTCCATTAGTCATAAAGACTGTATGTGTTCATAGATAGACGGGTTTATAGGTTTGGTAAAGGATGTGTGAGCACATTAGAGATGTATTACGAGAGTTGTTCAATATAAGGAACGAGAACTCCGCGTTTCGTAGTATAGTCACACATTACACATATATGAACAAACATATCGATTTGTAATTTGATATAGGAATACTAGTATCATTACAAAATAATAGGAAAGTGTACATAAGTCTTGGATAACAAAAGAAATCGAAATGTAAAATCCTAGTCGTCTATGACTGCATTGTTGTTGGCACGAGCCTCGTTAACTCCAGTGTTAAGAGCACGTCCTTAAGTCGGGTTGTTAACAACTTGATTTTGTGTAGTCGCAACTCGGCAATCCTTAGCTGTATGACCAATAAGCCCACAATTTAGGCATCTGCGGCAACGTACATTGGCATGATGATGAAGGTTATATTGGTTGCACAGAGGTGTGGTTCCATTGTATGGTTTTCTAGCAGGGGTTTGTGCTGGTTGGTTGGGAGCAGCTTGGTTGGGTCGAGTAACCACAGCAAGGTTTTGTGTAGCCTTACGCTTCCTAGATTTCTTGGAAGGTTCATCTTTGATTTCCTTGGGTTTTTCTTGTGTAGTTTTAGCGGTCTGTTCTTTGTCGTCCTTGCGCCTCCCTTTCCTGATTTGATATTCAGTCAGGGTAGCTGCTAATTCGATTACCTGTCTAACAGTAGCAGGGTTGTTACCAATTACTATATCCTGAACCAGGCTGGGAAGGCCATGAATGTACTTCTCGATTGCCTTATCCAAAGGCGTAACCATTGTAGGGCATAACAAGCTCAACTCCTCGTAACGGTCGGTGTAGGCACGATGTTCTCCACTATCTTGTTTTAGGTCGTGGAATTCATTCTCTAGTGCTCGTAGTTCATGATGCGGACAAAACTCCTTCATCATTAGAGCGCGTAGCTCTTCCCATGTATGTGCCATTGCAACATCTGCACCCCTATCCCTCATAATTCCATTCCACCATGTAAGTGCTCTCTTTTGGAATACGCTTGATGCAAATTCTACTTTGCGCTCATTTGGACATTGGACATGGCGGAATGTGCTCTCGAGACTCTCAAACCATTGCAGGAGTCCAGTTGCTCCCTCAGAACCACTGAACTTGAGTGGTTTAGCTGAGTTAAATTGTTTATAGTTGCATGGAGCAGGTGTATTGTTATTGTCGTTGTTGGCTTGGTTTAATTGAGTCACAAGGATTGGTAGCACAGCAGCAATCTGTTGAGCTATTATGGCAGCCATTTCGGTGTCCTGAGTAGCATTTCGACGGGGACGCATTCTAAAAAGAGAAGGAAATGAGAGAAAACGAGTGAGATGATATTTGGATAATCAAAACTGGATGTTAAGAGTATCGACGAAACATTACGACTGTGATCATTTGTTTGTTACTTAAAATAAACAAACGACACGATGACTAATCAAAGAAAATGGGTTTTTATAATGTATTACGAAGACATGCTTTAGCCTATAGGTAGACACTCACCCTAAGAGTTCCCAGGTAAGAGTGACCGGTCCGATTATGCGGATTTGTACGAACACTCTAGCCTTATACAGAAAACTCAGGGTACAGGCATCTACCCTTCCAGATTGCACATGTTTATATTATTAAGACCCAAACTTTGCTGAGATTTTAAAGGAATGAAGCCCAAAAGTAATCATCTAAGGATAGACGATTGATTTTCAAAATGAATTTGTAACTTGTGGGTTTGTTTTGGAAATCACCTAAGGATAGGTGATGGTATTGTTTTAAACACAAGATAACTAGTGTTAGGGTCCTAGAAAGGTTATAGTCTAGGTCAAAAGTATTACTAATAACCTAATTCTCTATAACAGTGGGCTCTGATACCAATCTGTAACACCCCAATCGCGTAATATGCAACAACACGCGGCGGAAACATTGGGGAGTCACGTTACAAATTCTTTCACAACACATGGTACATAAAGTTTTGTATTATTGAATTAATTGATTACATTGTCTTGGAAGATAACAAATAGTACATAACAATTGTCTTGTAGATTTTAAAGACACTAAGGCCAAGTCCGCCCTATGTGATGCCTGCTTAAGTCAAACATAAGCACCTGAAACATATGTAAAAATAGGTACGTCAGCATAAAAATGCCTATGAGTAACATAGGTTTTGTGATGAAGATTCATGGCTTTGAATGTTAAAAGAAATATTTAACTAAATAGTAGCCATGAACCTTTGAAAATGTTTTCTTTTGTAAAAATCATGTGAAAATCAATATGAAAATCAAATGATTTTAAAGAATGATGCATGGTCAACTTAATAACCAAAATATGTCTTTTGTAGAAGGTGTCATGTCTTTGTATAAAGTGTGTCATGTCTTTGTATAAAATGTATCTTGTCCTTGTATAAATTATGTCATATGTAAAACAATGTCTTGTGAAAAATTTGTCAAGTCTTTGTATAAACCAAGTGTCATGTATAAACCAAAGTCTTAGATAATTTGTGTCATGTGTAAACCAATGTCACGTGTAACAATATCATGTATATTCAATGTCTTGTATAACAAATGTCGAGTAATAATTAATGTCTTGTTCTTCATACCAAAATCCCATAATCAATATAAGCATGTCATGTAAAATGTCTTTGTAAACCATGTACTAAGTATGCTAAGTCAACATACTAAGTGAAGTGTTCATGAAATCAAGGTGCTAAATATGCTAAGTCAACATATGAAGCAAAATGGATCCTTGAAATCATGTACTAAGTATGCTAGGTAAACATACGAAGTAATAATGTCTTTGAAAAAATATGCTATATGTACTATGTCAACAAAGGATGTATAATGTAATGAAAACGGAATGTAAAGTTATGCACATATGTTTCACCCCAAAATATTTGAAAGCGTTAAATAAGGGGATCTATGTACTCACCTTTGGGGCGTTTTTTTATGTGTTAACACAATCCCTCAAATTGTTTATTCATCCTAAATTAAGTAAGGACGGTTTAATAATAAAAAATTCACAAAATATCTAAGTTTCTCCAATACTTAGAATGTTCACATAACTTTGAGATTTTCTCGAAAAGTTATTATTTTTGATTTTGTTGGTGTATGTATATATATATGCGTTCATATATATATATATATATATATATATATATATATATATATATATATATATATATATATATATATATATATATATATATATATATATGTATGTATGTATGTAGACTAAATTACCTACATGTATGTAGACTATGTGTAGGGAAAATTATATGATTTTTTATGTATATATAATACACATATGAATGTAAGAAACATAAAATTTAAGAAATATGAACCTTACATCCCAAAATTTAGTGATTTAGAGTTGTTCTTTTTGTTCTCGCAATAATTAGTGTTCTGTAATGATCCTTATCCTGTATATATATATATATATATAGGGTAAGGATAGTGTAAAAAGGGCCTAAAGTGTGAGAAGTGTGAGAAGTGTATTATAACACTATATATAATACTATATAACACCCTATAAACACCGTATAACAATATGTAACACCATATAATACCATATAACACTATGTAACACTATATATCATTACATAACAAATATAACACTATACATCTATCATAGGCATGCTATCAGACAACCTATAATGTTATATTTGTTATATAATGATATATAGTGTTACAAAGTGTTATATGGTATTATATGGTGTTACATATTGTTATACTGTGTTTATAGGGTGTCATATAGTATTATATATAGTGTTATAATACACTTCTCACACTTTGAGCACTTTTTACAGGATCCTCTACCTATATATATATATATATATATATATATATATATATATATATATATATATATATATATATATATATATATATATATATATATATATATATTTAAGAACTTTGAAACTTGGACGATTTTATTGGTGACCCTCATTATGTTATATCCGTGAACACACCCGTTTATAGGCAATGTGTCTATGATTTGCGCGTCATAATATATACATAAACGTGAACATATTGTCTATATCGTAATTCACATAATCTCGTCAACCTATACACTTTATCATTTTTAAAGCATTTATACATGAAATAACTTATTAAGTTAACCTATGCATCATTTTCATGCTCGACAAATAAGTTACACATATAACGCTACTTTACCGATATTACCGCCTTAAACACACAAGTGTACATGCATAGTCTTAATCTCCGCTATCATGTCAACACTTTAACATATCATCATACACATATTCTAAACCATATAACACATTGTAAAACAGAACAACCCATTCTAGTGTACATTGAAAAACGCGTATTTTAGTGATTCGGTAACGTTTTCGTGCGTCGGAAGCCACGTGTCACGGCCCCCGACCCGTTTTACCCGGTTTAAAAGTCGCGGAACAGAAATCCGTGGTATTGTTATTTAACTGGCAACGTAAATTTTAACAGGATCGTTTAAACTGTAAACACCGAATTATTTTATTACAAGTTTCGGGACAAACCCCGTATTTTACAATAAAGGAATTTCACTGGGAAATTCCCTGCTTATAGAAAACATGTTTATTTATTTACTGAGCCACTTCATTCAAGCTGGAGTGCTACGCGGCACTTTTCCTTGTTCACAGTAAATCACCTGAAACATGTTTTAAGAAGATTTGATCAGCGGAAAATACTGGCGAGTGCATTCCATTTGTACAAAAGACACATTGTTATAATATACAGTATTAAGAGCGATTACAATGTTTATATATCAATCAATTACCCCAAATCGGTATTTATCACTCGACCGGATCTGTGACTATGGTCATATCACACATTGGCTGACCCGTTGTCCAATGGTGAAGCTTATCAAGTAGTGTATACAAAACCTCACATACCGGCAGTAATTGTAGATTACAAAGACTTAATCACATTAATTATAACTTTGGAAACAAGTAGGGTTTTGAAAACAATTTGGTAAAAAGAGAATGACTCACATTGCAGATTTAAACGATCACAGTTTGCCTACTGGTTATGCTGGAAAACCTAGTAAAATATACAATGCAAACGAAATTGGGTTAGTAACTTAATTCAACATTTATGATAATTCACGAGATCGAAACCCTCACGACGAATGACAAAGTATAGCCCAATGTGGGCAGCACTTAAACATCCATCGGATCGGTTTTAATCGATCGGACATTGTATCGTAGCAGTGATCGAGTTATTACCCTGTTATCGTAGCAGAGGTTCGGGACTGTGATCGTTTTTGAAAGAAACAGAGTATAACTCAACGTATGTAATGAAATTTTATGTTGAAATATGCAAACTGTTCAAGTGCCAACCCCTGGAATTTATAGCCAAATTTGGACGCTCCCGCGTGTCGCGACAGCTTCCTGGGTTTCTTCCGCGTGTCGCCTGAGACGACCACCTAACCTAGGGTAGCCTTGTGTCGAGTATAGCCTGAAAATGTGTCAAGTTCAACTGATACATGTCTAGATCTTCTATCGCGAGTCGCGGAGCAATTAGGGGATCCCCCCTTGAGTTTAGGGGGCCCTGTTGCTAGTTTTGTCCGTTTTTCTGTTTCGAGTCGCACCGTACCACTTGGGGTTTTTAATTAGGGTTTCTTAGTGAGCCTTTTTGGAATAGAATTTGCGAGGTTGTTACATCCTCCCCACCTTGTTCAAAATCTCGTCTTCGAGATTTACTGGAACAAGTAAGGATACTTTTGTTTCATTTCTGATTCCAGCTCCCATGTGTATTCAGGTCCTCTTTTTGAATCCCATTTTACTTTGACAAGAACCAATCTCTTGTGTTTGAGATTCTTGACCTTTCTATCTTCTATTTGCAGAGGTTTCTCAACAAATTTTAAGTTTTCATTTACCTCTATATCTTGAAGAGGTACTACCAGTGATTCATCCGATAAGCATTTCTTAAGATTAGATACATGAAATACATCATGTACACCGGCCAACTCTTCGGGTAGTTGTAATTGGTATGCGACTGGTCATATTCGTTGGATAACTGTAAATGGTCCTACATACCTTGGAGTCAGTTTTCCTTTCTTACCGAATCGAACTACTCCTTTCCAAGGAGAAACTTTCAATAGTACCTTGTCTCCGATTTGAAATTCTAATGGCTTTCGGCGATTATCGGCATAGCTCTTTTGACGGTCTCGAGCCGTTTTTAACCTTTCCTTGATTTGAGTTATCTTGTCGGTGGTTTCCTGTACAATCTCGGGACCTGATAACTGACTTTCTCCTATTTCTGCCCAACATACTAGAGTTCGGCACTTTCGTCCATAAAGTGCTTCGAACGGGGCAGCATTAATGCTTGTGTGATAACTATTGTTATAGGAGAATTCTATTAATGGCAAATGGTCGTCCCAATTTCCACCAAAATCTATAACACATGCTCTTAACATATCTTCCAGGGTTTGGATCGTCCTTTCACTTTGTCCATCTGTCTGGGGATGGTATGTTGTACTTAAATTCAATCGTGTCCCCATGGCTTGTTGAAAGCTTGTCCAAAAATGCGAAGTGAAACGACTATCCCTATCTGATACAATGGAGAGTGGAACTCCATGTAGTGACACTACCTCGTCTACGTATAGCTTAGCTAGTCTTTCCATGCTAAAGGTTTCCTTCATTGGTTGGAAATGAGCTGATTTGGTTAATCGATCTACAATCACCTAGATTGCATCGTTACCTTTCATTGTTTTGGGTAATTTAGTAACAAAATCCATTGTTATTAATTCCCATTTCCATACGGGCATTTCTAACTGTTGAAGTAAACCTGAAGGTTTCTGGTGTTCTGCCTTAACTTGTGAACAAGTTAAACACTTAGAAACGTAACTAGCTATGTCCCTTTTCATTCCTATCCACCAGAAGTTATTCCTTAAATCTTGATACATCTTGTTATTACCAGGATGCATCGTGTACCTAGACTTATGGGCTTCCTCTAATATCTTATCTCGTAAGTTTCCTCGTCTAGGTACCCAAAGCCTTTTCTTATGGAATCTCCAAATTCCATCAGTTCCTTGCTCTAATTCATTTATCCTTCCTTTCATTCCTTCAGCATTATCCTGAATTGTTGTTTCTTGAACACATTTCAATTGTTCCATTAAATCTAATTGTAGATTTAATCTAAGAGCATGAACTTGTCTTTGTTTCTCATGGTACTTACGACTTAAGGCATCGACTACTACATTGGCTTTTCCTTCGTGATATTGAATATCACAGTCATAATCACTTAAAATTTCCATCCATCTTCCTTGCCTCATGTTTAGTTCTCTTTGCCCAAAAATATATCTTAAGCTCTTATGGTCTGTATAGACAGTAAACTTACTACCATACAAATAATGTCTCCAAATCTTAAGGGCAAAAATTATTACTCCTAATTCTAAATCATGGGTTTGTAATTTTCCTCGTGCTTTTTCAATTGCCTTTATGCATATGCAATCACTTTCTTACGTCGCATTAGCACACATCCTAATCCTAGCTTAGAAGCATCGTAGTAGACTTCAAATTCTTCTGTTCCTTCTGGTAAGGCAAGAATTGGGGCATTTGTTAACTTCTGCTTTAGTATTCTAAAGGCTTCTTCCTGCTTAGGTCCCCATTCAAACTTAATAGTTTTACAGGTTAACTTAGTTAATGGAACAACTATCTTAGAAAAGTCTTGGATAAAACGCCTATAATATCCAGCTAATCCTAGAAAACTTCGGACTTCTGTAGCTGACTGCGGGACTTTCCAACTTGTGATAGCTTCTATCTTGGAAGGATCTACGTGAATGCTTTCGTAGTTAACCATGTGTCCTAGAAATTGCACCTCTTGTAACCAAAATTCACACTTATAGAATTTGGCGTAAATCTTTTCTTTTCTTAACAGGGTTAAGAGTGCATGCAGGTGCTCACAATGTCCGTCCTGCCTTTTGGAATAAATAAGTATATCGTCGATGAAGACAATTACAAATTGATCAAAGTACGGCTTATAGATCCTATTCATCATATCCATGAATGCTGCAGGAGCATTCGTTAATCCAAAGGGCATGACTGTAAACTCGTAATGACCATACCTAGTCCTGAAAGCAGTTTTAGGTATGTCTTCTTCCTGTACCTTCAATTGATGGTATCTAGAGCGCAAATATATCTTAGAGAAGTACCTAGCTACCTGAAGTTGATCGAAAAGATCATCAATTCTAGGTAATGGGTATTGATTCTTAATGGTAACCTTATTCAATTCTCTATAATCGATACACATTCGCATGGAACCATCCTTCTTTTTAACAAACAACACCGGTGCTCCCCAAGGGGATGAACTGGGTTGTATGAATCCTTTTCCTAACAATTCATCTAATTGTTTTTTCAGTTCTAATATCTTTGTGGGTGCTAACCGATAAGATGCCTTAGCTATTGGAGCAGTTCCAGGTATTAGATGAATTCTAAACTCTACTTCCCTATTGGGTGGTAATCCAGGTAGATCTTCTGGAAATACATCGGGCTATTCTGATACTACTGGAATTTCCTGAAGTTCCTTTCCTTTAGTGTTAATTATTACTGAAATCATATACACTATTCCTTGTTTCCGTTCGTAACTATCGACTTTCATTACTGAAATGAACTTCATTGGTTTACGGGGCTTATCTCTTGTAATTCGAATTATTTCTCCTGTTGGCGCACGAATTTCTAAGGAATTCTGATCACATAGGATTCGAGCATGGTTGGCTACTAACCAATCCATTCCTAGCACAACATCAAATCCTGCTAAATTCATAGGTAGAAGGTTTGCCGAGAACTTATGACCTGATAATTCTATCTTTCCTTCTTGAAGTACCTTATCTATATTGATAGGCTTTCCTTCTGCCATCTCTACTGTATAAACTTGTCTAAGTTTGGTTAAAGGTTGCTTAAGAGCTTGGCAGAATGTAGTATTTATAAAACTTTGGTTTGCACCAGAGTCAAATAATACTTTTGCAAAAACGTCATGGACAAGGAATGTACCAGCTATCACGTCCGGAATCAGATCTGCTTCTTGCGTTGTTAGCTGAAAAGCTCTTTCGTTCTTCTTATTATTTCCATCGACCGCTTTTGCTTTGTTGTCAGCCGGCTTGACCAATTTAGGGCAATTTGGCTTAAAATGCCCTGCCTCTCCACAGTTGTAGCAGACTGTGGATTTCTTCCTGCATTCCTCCTCTCGGTGCCCCGGTATTTTACAGAAATTACAATATTCCTTACATTTTCCGAAATGTTTCCTTTTACAGTTTTTGCATAATGGTGGTGCGGAAGAATGCCCAGATCCCTTTTTCTTCGAATTATTATTATTACCCAAACGAAAACCTTGGGTAATTTTCTGAGCCAACTCATTTTTCCTATTCTCCTCTCGTGTATGAACCAATCCGTCAGTTAGGGTGTTAGCCAATTCGACTGCATCGTCAATTGTCCGTGGTCTAGCAGCCTTGACTATGTCGCGGATCTCGCTAATCAATCACCAAATGTAGCGAGAAATAAGTACAGGTTCTGGCGAGGGCAGAGTAGGTACTATTCTTACATCCACCATCCGGTGGTTCAGGAGTCGGTTTGTCAATTGCTCTTTTTTCGTAGGAAGGACAAAACTTCCTTTCTACCAATTTCTTAAATTCTTCCCAGCTGATGGCGTAAGCCACGTCACTTCCCTTAGCTTGTAGCATCGTGTTCCACCATTCTAATGCTTCTTCTTTGAAAAGGTGGGATGCATACATTACCCTGTCTTCTTCTACGCACTTACTTATTTTGATTACAGCTTCCGTCTTTTCTAACCAACGTAATGCAGCAATTGCTCCTTCGTTGCCTGCGAATTCGATCGGTTTACAGGCGAGGAATTCTTTATAAGTGCACCTGATCGTTAACACTTTCCTTTTCTTAGGAAATAGGGCTTGAATTACATTATTATTATTGCCTCCATTTATACTATAACTGAAATAATCGTCGCGAGTGCGTTTGCTATGGTCGGCTTTGGAAGGTTCAACGGGATTCTTAACGGCTGCGACGATTGCTGGGATAGCATTAGCTATACCCTGAGCAACTATATTTTCTATATCTTGTCTATTGAGGAAATTTTCCTGATTATTTGGTTCCGATTGATTAACTTCATTTGCCGATTGGTTTACTGCATTATCCATCTGAATTATAACATATGGATTAATATCACAAAGATAAATAGCAAACAAACACAACACTGCAACACACATTAAGTCGGCACATATAACCAAAATCGTCGACATTGCGACATTTCTATTTTTATATATATAGTAATGCCCCCGTACAAACCACGTATTTTACAGATGTTTTATTTATTTTATTATACATTATATTACTATTATTAATATATTATTATTATTAATATTATTATTTTTTTCACATATTATTATTATTATACAAAATTTTATACACTAGGGTTAACGGTCTTCAGAAATGGAATTCTCTTTCGTCGTACTTCCAGGTGATGTTCTCACCCACAGCTCGGATCCGGTTCCCTGCATCCACCAACTCTTCGCCGTAGCGGCGCAGTTCAGCAACATTTTCCGGGTTCATGGGTGGAAAAGTAGCAGGGGCTGGTTCAAACTGTGGGTAATAAGGGTTTGGATTGTTCATCATGTTTTGGAAGTGCCAGTCATTGGTCCACCACTCCTCGATTTGGTTAGGCAGGGGTAGTGGGTTGACAATAGGTTCAGGGATGGCAGGTTCCAGGTTTACTGGAAGTTCATTTTGAATGGGAATGTTCACGAGGTTTTCGTCGGTTGGCCGAAAAAGGTCGCAGTTTGCCAGCTTTCTGACGAGTTCCTCCAGGGTGGTAAGGTTGGGGCTTGGCCAGAACTTTCTCCCACTTCTTTCTCTTTTCCTATTGGGTCAACAGTTTTCTTCACTTTTTGAGTGCGGGCTTCTTCTTTCTCCCTTTTTTCCAATCTAGCAGCCTCCTCCTCTTTTTGGGTTTGGGTTTTTCCTGGGCTTGGAACACCATTGGCTCCTCTGTGTCAGCCTGGTAACCGGGCTGGTTCCTGGTAGTCTCCATATCAGTGGAATGTATTATGAAGTTTCGGAGAGCCTCCGATAATTCATTCATGTTGTTAGTCATACATAAGGAAACACAAATTTCCAAATTAAATTTTAATTAATGAAATTAAATTTCACAGAAGCATAAAATTTCTAATTAAGTATTTTTCAAATACTTAATTTGCTTAAACCAGTGGCTCTGATACCACCTTTTCTGTCACGACCCCCGACCCGTTTTACTCGGTTCAGAAGTCACGAAACAGAAACCCGTGGTATTGGTATTTAATTGGCAGCGGAAATTTTAACAGGATCGTTTAAACTGAAAACACCGACTTATTTTATTACAAGTTTCGGTACAAACCCCATATTTTACAATAAAGGAATTTCACTGGGAAATTCCCTGGTTACAGAAAACATGTTTATTTATTAACTGAGCCACTTCATTCAAGCTGGAGTGCTACGCGGCACTTTTCCTTGTTCACAGTAAATCACCTGAAACATGTTTTAAAAAGATTTGATCAGCGGAAAATACTGGTGAGTGCATTCCATTTGTACAAAAGACACATTGTTATAATATACAGTATTAAGAGCAATTACAATGTTTATATATCAACCAATTACCCCAAATTGGTATTTGTCACTCGACCGGATCTGTGACTATGGAAACGAAACTAGGTTAGTAACTTAATTCAACATTTACGATAATTCATGAGATCGAAACCCTCACGACGAATGACAAAGTATAGCCCAATGTGGGCAGCACTTAAACATCCATTGGATCGATTTTAATCGATCGAACATTGTATCGTAGCAGTGATCGAGTTATTACCCTGTTATCGTAGCAGAGGTTCGGGATTGTGATTGTTTTTTAAAGAAACAGAGTATAAATCAACGTACGTAATGAAATTTTACGTCGAAATATGCAAACTGTTCAAGTACCAACCCCTAGAATTTATAGCCAAATTTTGACGCTCCCGCGTGTCGCGACAGCTTCTTGGGTTTCTACCGCGTGTCGCCTGAGATGACCACCTAACCTAGGGTATCCTTGTGTCAAGTATAGCCTGAAAACGTGTCAAGTTCGAACTGATACGTGTCTAGATCTTCTGTCGCGAGTCACGGAACAATTAGGGGATCCCCCCCCCCCCCTTGAGTTTAGGGGGCCCTGTTGCTAGTTTCGTCCGTTTTTCTGTTTCGAGTCGCACCGTACCACTTGGGGTTTTTAATTAGGGTTTCTTAGTGTACCTTTTTGGAATAGAATTTGTGTGGTTGTTACACCAAGTATGACTAACCAAACACCAAAGATACTTAATATAAGTTAAAATACTTATTTTTATATCAAAAATATCAGTTTACTTACTGATCTAAAACAGTTTTATAAAAATCATCCGAAAAGCCGATTTTTAACCGTTTTACCGCATAATTTTGCATCAAACTTTACTATAACCATCCCAAATCGTAACGACTTGATATTTTAACATAATGCATGTTATTTAATGATTAAAATGATGGTTATACTCATGAGAGTGCAGGTCTTACATATCACACACAAAACACATAATTTCACTTATTTTACAAGTTTCTAAGCCTCATGTACAACATGTAAAGCTAGTAACCCTTATGACAAAGTTTCGTGCCATTTTAGCACATCAAATAATATTATTTTTAATGTTTATAATCTGATCAAAAATAATTTTGTTCATAACATAACATTCTCATCACTTCATAATCTTTAATCAACATGCATACTTATGTACATGCATCTAATGCACCCATATCATATCATCATCATCCTACATAAACTTAAATGCATCCAAGAACACATTTATTTCATGTTCATATATTCAAAAACATTCTCATCATGTTTCATCATGTTTACATGATTTGCATGCAATATTCTTTCATATATTCACTAAGTAACAAAACTCACAAGTGTATATATACATATATACATACACGACACATGCATACATACATATGTAATTCCAAAAATTTCCTTTTTCACATAACTAACTCAAATCACAAGAACCTTTATATAACATCTTTTTGATCAAACATTCAATTCACTTTTCAAGAATCAATCAAACAAGAATCCATCAAAAATCAAACTAAATCTCAAATATGCATACATACATATATATACGGTCATATATACATGTGCATACTCTTCCATTTTTTTTTGTAAAACCCATTTCTTCTTTTTTTCAAGTTTGTGAATCATCTAAGGACCTTGAGAAACTTCCATCATCATCAATATCACCAAAAATCAAGAACAAGATTTCAAAGTAAATTTTATACCTTCAAGATTTTGGTGGGTTTTTGACAAAGTGTGATGATATGGGGCTTGGTTCTTGCTTGAAACACCTTCAAATCACCTTTGGATCTTCAAAAGTGCTTGGAACAAACTTGGAATGATCTTGAATCTCCAAGAACAACTTGGAAATTTCGAAAATGAAGAAGAAAAAGGGTGTTTTCCGTATGCTTTTAGTGAGAGAGAGGAGTAGATTGTGTTTTGATTTGTTTTGTTGGAATTTGCAAGTTATGGAGGATTTGGTGGATTTCAAAAGATTACATGCATCCTAAGTTCAACAAGTGTCAAGGTTAGGAGAGGTGGCCATGCATGCCACCAAATTGGCCTTTCTCTCTCATCATATACGATTACACACATGTATACATATATATTAGGCTTTTAAACTGGTATTTTACTTATCACCGGGTATTTTAACTAGCGTGTTAATCCCGTTTTAAGGCGTTTAAAATTATTTTTATCATTCTATAAAAATAAACTCGCCAAATTATTACTAAAATAAATATCAGTTGCTAGACTGGCTGTGTTGTCCGTGTTTCGCAGTATACGCACTGAGTTATGGAGTAACCCGCAGTACGCGCTTAGACTTGAAAAATAACGTTTTTAAGCGTGTGTATATATATATATATATATATATATATATATATATATCAACACAAACATGATTTAAAATAAAATTTTAATCATAACAGAATATTTTTAGGATTTTAATATTATCCGGGAAGTCACCGACGTTCGTTTCACAGTTTGTCGCAAGTAGTCCCTAAGTTCGGATAAATGTGCTTTTGCTATACCGAACCCTTCAAAACTTATTTCTAAGTTATGTAAAGGGTATTTAGGGTATGTTTAGCTTATGTCATTGTTCCGGAGTGTACGCAGCGTTAAACTGATTACGTTTACGTAACAGTTTACATATAACTTTCTAGAAATTGCTTAAGACTTTGAATATGAACTAGGATTGATATTGTGCAAATGCCATGAATAATTACACAATCCAATAAATAAAACACAAGGTTTCATTGCTTATGAATTTGTTCGGGATTGGATAATGATAACTGAAAGCATGGTTATCACAGTCTCCCCTACTTTAGGAAATTTCGTCCCGAAATTTATTCGTAGGAGCCTGTTTACATAAGTTGTGTCAAGCAATCGTCTTGCGCGGAATCTAGGGTTCTATTCATTTGCATAGAATAACCCATTAAGGGCTTCCACGTTGGCATAGCTTTATCATTCCCCAATGGATACTCCCTCAGATTTTGTAGGAAGTGGGAATGGGTTGTTATACCTATGATGCTCATCCCCTAATGGATACTTTTTCGATTAACGCAAGAAGTAGGGACGAGCGATTGATTAATGGTAAAACCAAATTAATCAATAGTTATGAGAGTATCCTTTAAGATTCTAACTATTAAGATAGAAAGATCTTGTAAGGATTTAGCTCTTTGTTTCAGTGTCTTGTAAAATATTCTTAAAAATCCAATCAAGGATTTAAAAGTAGCACTTTAGATATCCACTTTAAGAATCTATCATAGTGAAATATGGAAGGTTCTACAGGGATTTGGTAATGGAACATTTGAATTGACTAAACACAAAAATCCTAAAGTGATTTGGATAACGCTACAAGGGTAATACAATAAGAACACTTATATATAGAAAGTACTAGTGGCGTATCCACCATGTTCTTATGGTATTACACTTGTTTCGTTTTCTAAATCACCACTAATCACATAAGCACATAATCGTCAACTTGGTCATCAACTTGTACATTCGCATTTAAAGTACACTAAGAATCCAATCAAGGATTTCAATTTAGTACTTTAAACATCTCACAAGAATCTAACTATGAAGATAGATAGATCTATAAGGATTTGGTTCGTGTTTCATTTCTCAATTGATGTTCTTCAGAAGTGAAAATGAATGGATAATTCATTTTCCTCAATGGATACTCCGTCAGAAGTGAAAATGAAGGATGAACCGGTTATTCATTTCCCAATGGATATTTCTTCAGAAGCGAAAATGAATGGATAATTCATTTTCATCAATGGGTTCTTCGTCAGAAGTCGTAATGAAGGATTGAATAAATTATTCATTTCCCAATGGATATTTCTTCAGAAGCGAAAGTGAATGGATAATTCATTTTCATCAATGGATACTTCGTCAGAAGTGGAAATGAAGGATTGAATAAATTATTCATTTCCCAACGGATATTTCTTCAGAAGCAAAAATGAATGGATAATTCATTTTCATCAATGGATACTTCGTCAGAAGTGGAAATGAAGGATTAAATAGATTGCTCATTTCCCAATGGATATTTCTTCAGAAACGAAAATGAATGGATAATTCATTTTCATCAATGGATACTCCGTCAGAAACGAAAATGAATGGATATGAATAGGTTATTCATTTCCCAATGGATATTTCTTCAGAAGCGAAAATGAATGGATAATTCATTTTCATCAATGGGTACTTCATCAGAAACGAAAATGAGTGGATATGAATAGGATATTCATTTCCCAATGGATATTTCTTCAGAAGCGAAAGTGAATGGATAATTCATTTTCATCAATGGGTACTTCCTCAAAAATGGAAATGAGTGGATATGAATAGGTTATTCATTTCCCAATGGATATTTTTTCAGAAGCGAAAATGAATGGATAATTCATTTTCATCAAAAGATACTTCATCAGAAACGGAATTGAATGTATATGATTAGGTTATTTATTTCCCAATGGATATTTCTTCAGAAGCTAAAATGAATGGATGATTCGTTTTCATCAATGGATACTTCGTCAGAAACGGAAATGATTGGATTATTCATTTTCCAATGGATATTTCTTCAGAAGCGAAAATGAATGGATAATTCATTTCCATCAATGGATGCTTCATCAGAAACGAAAATGAATGTGGATTTTAAATGGATCATTCATTTCCCAATGGATATCTCTTTCAGAAGCGAAAATGAGTAGCTAGTTCATTTTCCTCAATGGATACTTCATCAGAAACGTAAATAAATGTAGATGACTTTTGATTCTTTTTTAAGTTAACACATATGGGTCTGGGATAACATAATACTCAAGTGATTTGGATAACGCTACGACAGATAATACAATAAGAACACTTATATATAGGAAGTACCAGCGGCGTATCCACCATGTTCTTACAGTATTACAATCGTCTCGTTATCTAATCATTCTAGATTTTATATCATCACACTCAACTGGACTCACTATGATTTCCATGCATCGAATTTCATAATTATGTGTGCACCCATAATTACTTAATTCGTTGCATAGCCCGCGTAGCTTATCTCGCCAAGTGGTAAACTATGGACATGGTAAAAAAAAATGCTCTGTTTCAACAATTGAAATAATGCGTGCGTCTCACGTGTTTTCCATTAGTCATAAAGACTGTATGTGTTTCAAAGATAGACAGGTTTATAGGTTTGGTAAAGAATGTGCAAGCACATTAGAGATGTATTACGAGAGTTGTTCAATATAAGGAATGAGAACTCCATGTTTCGCTATATAGTCGCACATTACACATATTTGAACAAACATATCGATTTGTAATTTGATACAGGAATACTAATATCATTACAAAATAGCAGGAAAGTGTACATAAGTCTTGGATAACAAAAGAAATCGAAATGTAAAATCCTAGTCATTTATGACTGCATTGTTGTTGGCACGAGCCTCGTTAACTCCAGTGTTAAGAGCACGTCCTTAAGCCGGGTTGTTAACAACTTGATTTTGTGTAGTCGCAACTCGGTAAACCTTAGCTGTATGACCAATAAGCCCACAATGTATACATATATATTAGGCTTTTAAACTGGTATTTTACTGATCACCGGGTATTTTAACTAGCGTTTTAATCCCGTTTTAAGGCGTTTAAAATTGTTTTTATCATTCTATAAAAATAAACTCGCCAAATTATTACTAAAATAAATATCAGTTGCTAGACTGGCTGCGTTGTCTGTGTTTCGCAGTATACGCACTGAGTTGTGCAGTAACACGCAGTACGCGCTTAGACTTGAAAAATAATATTTTTAAGCGTTTATATATATTTTTCAACATGAACATGATTAAAAATAAAATTTTAATCATAACAGAATATTTTTAGGATTTTAATATTTTCTGGGCGGTCACCGACGTTCGTTTCGCAGTTTGTCGCAAGTAGTCCCTAAGTTCGGATAAACGTGCTTTTGTTATATCGAACCCTTCAAAACTTATTTCTAAGTTATATAAAGGGTATTTAGGGTATGTTTAGCTAATGTCTTGGTTTCGGAGTGTACCTCGTGTTAAACTGATTACGTTTACATAACATTTTACGTATAACTTTCCAGAAATTGCTTAAGAATTTGAAATTGAACAAGGATTGATATTGCGCAAATGCCATGGATAATTACACAATCCAATAAATAAAACACAAGGTTTCATTGCTTATGAATTTGTTCGGGATTAGATAATGATTACTGAAAGCACCCAGTTGTCACAACGAGTTTCCGCACGAGACGAGTTTTGGGTCGGGACAAGTTTCGTACAGTTTCGACCCGTACCGTTTCGACGCGAACCATTTCAACGCGTACAGTTTCGACCCGTACCATTTCGACCAGTACCGTTTCGAATCGAACCGTTTCGAATCGAATCGTTTCGACGAGAATCGTTTCGACCCGTACCGTTTCGACGCGAACCGTTTCGACCCGTACCATTTCGACCAGTACCATTTCGAATCGAACCGTTTCAATCAGTACCGTTTCGACCAGTACCGTTTCGAATCGAGCCGTTTCGACGCGAACTGTTTCGACCCGTACCGTTTCGACTCATCTTTTATATATTCTTTGATGATTTCCACACTTTGGGTTTTTTAAGAGATTATCTTGATTATAGTGGCATGTCCCTCTTTTGGAGGCAACGCTACACTCGGCCATATTGGTCTGTGTCAGCAGCGATATAGTCCCGCAAGGCCGGAATATTGAAAGATAATTAATTTAGTTATTAATGCAAAATGTGGCATTTCCCTCTTTTGGAGGAAATGCTACCCTCGGCCATATTGGTCTGATTTAGCAAGGATACAGCCCGCAAGGCCGGTTTACAGTTTAATAGTAGTTTATTTATAAGGGATTCAAGTTGTTCTTACTTCCCCCGATTTGATGCTATCTGCCTCAAAGGAAGTCCTAATAAGCTTGAATGAAGTCCTCGCATAATCTATACAATGAACGAGACAAGAACTTTACCCAAACCACCCTTCTAACCCCCTTCCAGGCAGTTAACATGCTTTATATAGACCGTAAAGACACGAATGAGTGAACCAACAAAGCATGAAAAGATAATAGAATAAAGTTCATTTTCAATATAAAAAACTAGATATTAAAGTCATTAATACAAACTCAATTAAAAAGTTAACCAAAGCTTGGAAATCAAAAGTAATACATAAAAGATTTTCTCTTCACCAAGTGATGTAAGAGATTTGTCAGTCATGGCCTTTGTTTGACAAAAACTTTTACGAACAATCTTGGATCCCGAGACTACTACACACTCTAAAGATGGATGATGGATGAAGTGGTGGATGATGGTGGTATTGTGGTGGTGAAGTGGTGGCAGGTGTGAGATAAGTGGTTTGTCAAGGGATGGATTGCAATTGAAGCAAACACCCTTATTTATAGTTGGAAACATACTGTTTACACGGCTCCATGCCCCCCTCTTCTTTGTCTTTATTTAATGAGTTGTGTCAGTTCGTACGCTTGCACGGCCCCGTGTGTCAACGGCACGGCCCCGTGGCCATTCTATTTGTTGTACTATCCAAGATTCGCAAATCTGGGAGTTGACAACGGCCTGTGTCCATGGGACACGACCCCGTGTCTCTTGTCTGCTTCTGTTTGTCATTTTTTTTCTGGAATTTTGAGTGGGGCACGGCCCTATGATTCGTTGTTTTTGGTCTTAGGGTGAAGCTCGGGGGTTCGGTATGATGTATCAACTTCTCTTCTTTTGTATTTATGCTGCCATTAATTTGTTCTTTTTGTACATTTAAACTCTTTTAATCCTGAAATTCAAAAGTATACAAATAAACACACTTTTCCAACATTAGTACTAAAAATGTTGATTTTATATCTTATTTGATATAATTTATATGTTGGATTTGGTGCATATCATGTAACATGTTGCTACCCTGCCAGACTGGATCACCAGCTATTTAAACGACGATCAGTTTAAATTTAATATTCATTTTTCTTTTGTTTTTTTTCTAATTAATAAAAGTTCTGTATTTTTGTTTTTATAATTAATAAAAGTGTGTTTTAATTTATTTAGATGTTTAGTTTTTGTAGTTAAAAAAGTAGTGAGTACTTGGACTCCTCCAAATCTTATGGGGAGTTTGGTTTGCGGAATGATTTGGAATTGAAATTGGAATTTGTATAGGAATTAGAATTTGAAGAAATTGGATTTGGAATTTAAAAATTCCAATTGGAATTGGAAACTGTTGGAATTGGAATCTCACTTCCATTTTTGTTGCGTTTGGTTGTCAAATGAATTGGAATCCATCACCCTGGCATCCACAACCACCAGTTCAGGTCGAAACAGTACCGGTCAAAACGGTTCGCGTCGAAAAGGTTGGTGTCGAAACGGTACGGGTCGAAACGGTTCGATTCGAAATGGTGCGGGTCGAAACGGTTCGCTTCGAAACGGTACGATTCGAAATGGTACGGGTCGAAATGGTATGTGTCGAAACGGTACGCGTCCAAACGTTACGGTTCGAAACTGTTCGCGTTGAAACGGCCCGAGTCGAAATTGTTCGCGTCGAAATTGTTCGCGTCGAAACGGTTCGGATTGAAAAGGTACGGGTCGAAACGGTTCGGATCGAAACGGTACGGGTTGAAACGGTGCAGGTCGAAACGGTCGAAGATTCCAATGAATTTACTTTAATTACTTCACATATAGGAAGGATTTTGAATTCCTTTAGTTAAAGAATTTGAAGGAATTCATGTCTAATTCTAATTCAAATTCCATTGTCAACCAAACACATGAAGATTGGAATTGGGATTCCAATTACATCAAATTCTGCGAACCAAACATCTTAAGAGATGGAATTCAAATTCCAATTCCCTTAAATTCTATTGAATTCCTTCAAACCAAACACCCCCTTAGTACTTTGAGTAGTTTTGAGGTGACAAAATCGAAAATTCTTTGAAGTAATTTGTACTTTAAAGTGTCTTAAAGATAGATGAAGAAAACCTACATACAGGTTGGAGCACATGAGCACGAGTGGACCGAGGAGTGAGGAGGGTTGTTGCGCTAGATAGAGCAGCCGTTCAGGAGGAGCAAACAAAGGTGGAGAGGCGCAATGATCAATTTGTGTTAGGAAATGAGTATTACCGATTAAAATAGAGGTTTTAGAGAAAATGGGATTGTTAGGTAACTGGATTAACAACCGGGTTATCAAATATTCTAATTTTGAGTACGTGATCTTTTTTAATAAAAAGCTAACCTATTTTTAAATACTTCGATTTTGTTTACAACTACTATTAAGTCCCTGCGTTGAGGTGGGGGCGTAAAACCATGACAAATAGCAGCAAGGCCACAGCACCGCTAGCGACCACCAACACTGAAGTTGCGAGGTGTTAATGCGGAGAAATTAGACCGAAACATAAAACATAAAAAATAATAACTAACTCGATTTAGGACCCGTGTTTCACGATGAACCTATCAAACGGGAAAAAATAGACGACCATAAAAACGTTGAACCACACACGCACATTGTGTAATGTTCACTGGCAAAATCTAGAACGAAGTGTAAAACAAAACGTAAAACCGTTGAAACACACATGAACGTTGAGTCGTGTTAACTTGCAAAATTTAGAACAAAACGTAAAACGAATTTTTGCGAAATATGAAAAGTATAGGGTACCAAAGTTGAAAATAAAAAAGTTCTTAGGTTAAATTGAAAAAGATAAAAAGCTTTGGGGTTAAAAGTAACAAACCAAAATAGCTTTTGGTTAAAAGTGTAATTATATCAATTTTTTTAAATCTCCCTAAATATAGAGTACAACTACTCTATACATCAACATGTTGATAATTTATAAGGGTGAACGGAGTGGTGCGGTAAACACAGCGGCAAAGCGGTTTACCAAGCGGTAACACCACCACCGTCTGTGTTTACCACTCGGCGAACATGGATGATCGGTGAACCTTTACCGACTCGGTGAGCGGGAGGGAAAGGGGGAGAGAGAGCGTGTGTGGTGGGGCCCATTTCTTGTCAACCAATCACACATTTTTCCTTTTTTTTAATAGTCTACCTAAACTCCATTAGGTAAGCCACTGCCAACGTTTTTGAGCGTTAGATAACAATTTAGGTGAATTGACGTGACACTGTCTGATTGGGTGAATGAGGAGTTTACTTATTCTAAATAGGTAACCACTCCCTTCACTCTAATGGATAAATGAAAGCATTCACATCCAATCCATCAAATTGTGTGTGTGAAGTTTTTATAATGTAAAGAGTATAAAAAGTGGTTGTGAGTGGAGGAGAGAGAAAATGTTAGTGTTCATCTGTATATTTGGGGGGACACTGTTCACCCCCTATAATTTTTTAATATATTTTGAAAGTGATTGTGAGTGAAGGAGAGAGAAAAGGTAATGATAAAGGTATAAAAAATATTATTTAATTAAAAAGGAGAGAGAAAATATAGTGTGTTTTAGTGTAATTTAGGGTGAAGATATGGTGGAATGGATGTGAATGCTCTGAGACTTAAACCCATCAGGCCATCATCACTGATGAGAGATTACACCTTAACAAACATCATGGTACCATTAGCTTGTAAGCTCATCTTATAATTTTGGGTTATTTAATTTTGTCTGTTTAAAAAACAAATATATTATTTGTTCTTATACTTAAAATTTTAATTGCTCCTAATCTTAATTTTTGTGTCCATCTTTTAATTTTAATTTGTTAAACATTTATATTACAAAGATTGGGTTTAGAGGCTACAAAAAATTTCAGCAAGACTAAGGGGGTATGGAGAGCCTCATCCTCAAGGGGATGGGCCGCCACATCGGCGTCACGTAGGAGTGGCTTGGAGAGGATGGACCTAGGAGGTGGGGGATGAACCCCTTTGTGTATATATATGTATGTATGTATGTATAGGTATATGTGAGAGAAGGAAGGAGGAGGGAGGACTGGCTACCCCGGCTGTGGGGTGCCAGTTATGCCGAGCCAAGCCCCAGGGAGGCGGTGTGGAGGACCGGCGCCGATCCTAGCCGAGCCTCAGCCGGCCCCCATACCCTCTAAGGGTCACCATCCCAAAATGTCCGAGTCAATTAATTTTCATCATCATATGAGAAAACGTACAATCAATTACACCTAGACATGATAGGATTGGTCCATTCTTGGGTGCAGGTTTTCTAGTACTTAATAATGAAGTAGGGTCCTTGCGTGAAAGATGATGATGGTAAGGTTGGAGGGTGTGGTATAAAGTCATTAGGGGCTTTATTACGCCATCTCAATGTCATCTTATCGCCAAATCACACATGCCCCATCCTTTAACTTTCATGGTGTCGTTTAAAGCCCCTGTTTTAACTATAGCGCCCCCATCAACTTCGAAAAACCTCAAATGTCCTTGTTAACGTGCTGGCAGAAGGGCTATGGTGCCCCCTTTAACCGCGGCATGTGGACGATGGCGCCCCAGGGCGCTATGGAGGGTGATGTGGCGGGGTGGCGCCATGGCCCAGTGACGCCCCCAAACACCATTTCACCGGGGTTGACGTCGTCTTGTCCGGCTTCTGCAAGACGTTGAGGACGGGCGCTGCAGGACAAAAAATCATGCCGTTGACAACGACTATAATTAGAAAAAAAATCAATTTCCTAAACAATCAAAAAACCAACGGCCATATTTTTTAAAAATAAAAAAAATAATAATTTTACCTATAAATACACCAAAATCACCCCATTTTTTACATACTTCAACCAATTCTCTCTCTCAACTTTATAAAATTCTTCTACCTTTTATAAAATTCTTCTACTTTTGCCATGGATCCATACAACCCGAAAAATCCGAACCCAAACGCTAACCCAAACCCAAACCAAAACGTTTATTCGGTACCCGACTACTATCCTACGATGGAACCGAGTTGGTCATCCTCGCAATTTTCTCTCTACGCTCTCTCGGGTTTCCAACAAACCCCCAACGCTTTCTCGCAAATGAGCCAACTCCAATCAATGCAAAAAATGCAATCGTTACAACAAATAATGATGCGAAACCCGTTCAACTCGCAACTTCAATCTTAACCACAACCTTCGCCAACATCGGTAGAATCGTCTCCCCAACCACAACCCGTAGAAGATGATGTTGAAAAATGTGTTTCGGAGACACAACCGTAATCCTTGAAATGGAAAAAAGGGAAGCAAGTGGCGGGTGACAAAGATCAACCTTCGAAATCCAAGGCAAAACCTTGGACAAAGATCGATGAGGAGACATTAGCGAAGGCGTGGGTTAGCACATCAAAAAGCCCCATTGTCGGTATATTGTCGGTATGTAAAAATATATAAATTTTATAATAAAAATATAGAAAACCTCGGAGACTGTTAGTTATAGTGCGGGGGGCTCTGACGCACGATGCCAAATAAATATAAACGACGAGCCCGAATTTTACGAAGAAGAGTATGAGGTTCGAGAGGAGGAACGTCCCCCAGGCAAGGACCAATCCAAAAAGGCGGTGGCTGCAAAAAAAAACAAGCCACAATGGTGGATGGTTCCAAAATGGACGAGTTTATGGCCCAGTTCAAAGCGTACACCGTGGTCACGGCCCAAAAGGCAAAAGCGAAGGAACGTGAGATGGAAGAAGGGGTTCGGTTGAAAAATGAAAAGAATGAATATAAAGATTGGGAGATAATGACAACAGATATAAACTCGTATCCGGAAGAAGACCGAGCGATTTTACGTAAAATGAAGGAAAAGATCGCGAAAAAGTGGAGTGCTTAGGATTTTTATTTTTTTATATTATGTTTTTTTTAAACTTATGTAATGTTTGGTTTTTAATATTAATGATTTTATTATATATCTTGTTAAATGTTAAAAAAGACTAGATGAATTAAAAAAAAAAAAATTAACTAGGTGGGGTAGGGCCATCAAACATTTCCTTGGGTGGAGGATCCTCCAAGGACTATAACGTGGCGCTGAGGTGGAGGGTCATCCTCCAAGGACTAACTTCCTCCCATACTGAGTAGCCTTAAATTCGTTCAGACTACGTTAAATATGTCATGTGATAACTAGGGCTCGGAGGCGTCTCTGAGAATTCACATACCCTGTTCGAGCTCGAAAAAATGTGCCCTTTGGTAATGTTTTATTATTATTATTATTATTTTTTTTAAAGAAAATCAAATTGGCATTAGGCTCAATAAACCTAATGCCAAGTGGGCTAATATCTAAACCATAAAAATGATTCATAAATGGGCCTATATTGGAATTGGTATTTATTTACTATTAAAAAAAGAGTAAATTGTCATTTTTGTCCCTGAGGTTTGACCAAAATTGCCACTTTAGCTCATAGTTTTTTTTCTTGCCATTTTAGTCCAAATAGTTTTGTTTTCTGCCATTTTAGTCCCTGACTTTTGTCATTTTTGCCATTTTTGTCACGGCCCCCGACCTGGTTTGACCCGTTTCAGGAGCCGCGGGATAGAAATCCCGTGGTATTTATTTAAGTGACAGCGGAAGTCTTTTTAAGCAGGATCGTTTAATATTAAAACTGCTCGTTTATATATAATATAGGGATAAATCCCATAATTTACAATAAGGTGATTTCACTGGGAAATCTTTTATTTCTCAAAACATGTTTATTTATTTACATTGAGCCACTTTTCTAAGCTTGTAGTGCTCCACGGCACTTTTTCTTTGCTCACAACAGATCACCTGAAACATGTTTGAAAACGGTTTTGTCAGCAGGGAAATACTGAGTGAATCATTCATTTTACTGAAAACGATACATTTGTTATAATTCACAGTATTAAGGGTGATTACAATGTTTCTGATATCAAACCAACTACCCACAGTATTTGTCACTCGACTACCCTTTGGCTATCTCGTTGTCCAAATGGTGTCTGTGACTATGGTCAGATCACCCCTTGGCTAACTCGTTGTCCAATGGTGACGGGAAATAAGTAATGTATACAAAACCCCACATACCGGCTGTAATTTGGTGATTACATAGACTTAATCCCTGTAATTATAACTTTGAAAATAATTTGGAGTTTTGTAAAACAGTTTGATAAAAAGAGAATGACTCACATTGCAGATTTAACGAGCAGAGTATAAGCCTACTAATTAGCCTTGATTAACCTAATTTAAATAACAATGCACACAAACGGGGTTAGTAACTAATACAGCAGTTACGTCAATTCACGAGATTAAACCTTCACAACGATTAACAAAGTGCAATACTTATAAATTCAACGGATTCACAACGAATGACAGAGTATAGTCCGAGTTCGAATAGCACTCAAACATTCAAGTCGAAATCATGATGAACAACAAAGTATAAACTCAATTTGAGCAGCACTTAAACAATCATTGGATAGTTACAATCGATCGGACGTTGAATCGTAATAGCGATCAAGTTATTACCCTGATTACGGCAGCGATTCGTGAATCGTGTGTGTTTGTGCAGTATACAGGCGATATCTCCGTGTGTATTTTGAGTTTTAACGTTGTTTTTGTGCCAGAAATCAAGTGCCAATTCCTTCTATTTATACCCGAATTTTGACCCCCCTCGCGTGACGCGAGGGGTACCCTTATGGGCGTCGCGTGACGTGAGGGGTCACCTATGTTCATAGGGTAGCCCTTCGTGCATGTAGCTTTGCTGAGTCGACGGTTTCTTAAAATTCGAATTCGACAGATAGTTATTAAGATAATCGTAACTAGGGTTTTACCCCCCCTGAGTTTTAGGGGCCCTGATCCTGATTCTGATGATTCTGAAAATTTTAGGGTTTATGCAGAATTACTTGGGTTTCTCAATTAGGGTTTTCTTAAGAGACAATTAACATATTAAGTATTGGTTCTAGTGAGAGTTGTTACATCCTTCCCACCTTAAGAAAAATCTCGTCCTCGAGATTTACTGGAATAGATGAGGATATTTCCGCTTCATTTCTGATTCCAGCTCCCAAGTGTATTCTGGTCCTCTCTTTGAATCCCATTTGACTTTGACTAGCACTAGTCGCTAATGTACAAGAAACTTGACTTTTCTATCTTCTATCTGTAGTGGTTTCTCCATGAATTTCAGCTTTTCATTTACCTCCACATCTTGAAGAGGTACTACCAGGGATTCGTCTGATAGGCATTTCTTGAGATTGGATACATGAAATACATCATGTACTCCAGCTAGTTCTTCTGGTAGTTTTAAGCGATAAGCAACTGGTCCTACTCGTTGTATTACTGGAAATGGTCCTACGTATCTTGGACTCAGCTTTCCTTTCTTACCGAATCGTACTACTCCTTTCCAAGGAGAAACTTTCAAAAGTACCTTGTCTCCGATTTGAAATTCTAGTGGCTTGCGGCGATTGTCTGCATAGCTTTTCTGGCGATCTCTAGCAGTCTTCAGTCTTTCCTTGATTTGAGTTATCTTGTCTGTGGTTTCTTGTACAATTTCTGGACCTGATAATTGACTTTCTCCTATTTCTACCCAACAAACTTGGGTTCTGCACTTACGTCCATACAGTGCTTCGAATAGAGCATCTTCGATGCTTGAATGATAACTATTGTTATAGGAGAATTCAATTAAGGGTAAGTGGTTATCCCAATTACCACCAAAATCAATTACACATGCTCGAAGCATGTCTTCCAAGGTTTGGATCGTTCTTTCACTTTGTCCGTCCGTTTGAGGATGATATGCAGTACTCAAATTGAGTCGGGTTCCCATTGCTTCCTGGAAACTAGTCCAAAAATGGGAAGTGAAACGACTATCCCTATCGGATACAATGGAGAGTGGGACTCCATGTAAAGATACTACTTCATCTACATATAATTTAGCTAATCTTTCCATGCTAAAGGTTTCCTTCATTGGTAGAAAATGAGTTGATTTGGTTAATCGATCCACAATTACCCAAATCGCATCATTACCTTTTCTGGTTTTGGGTAACTTAGTAACAAAATCCATTGTTATGAGTTCCCATTTCCATACGGGCATTTCCAACTGTTGTAGTAGTCCTGAAGGTTTCTGGTGTTCAGCCTTAACTTGTGAACAAGTAAGACACTTAGATACGTATTCAGCTATGTCCTTTTTCATTCCTATCCACCAGAAATTGTTTCTTAAATCTTGGTACATCTTATTGTTTCCTGGGTGTACGGTATACCTAGATTTATGAGCTTCTTCTAAAATCTTATTTCTTAATTCTCCCTGCTTTGGTACCCAAATTCGTTTCTTGTGGAATCTCCAAATTCCATCATTTCTTTGCTCTAATTCCTTTATATAACCTTTCATTCCTTCAGCATCATCCTTGATTGCTGTTTCCTGAACTTTCTTTAATTGTTCCATTAAATCTACTTGTAGATTTAATCTAAGAGCACGGACTCGCTTTTGCTTTTCATGATATTTACGACTTAAAGCATCTGCAACTACGTTTTCCTTTCCTTCGTGATATTGGATATCACAGTCGTAATCGCTTAGGATTTCCATCCATCTTCTTTGTCTCATATTTAACTCTTTTTGCCCAAATATGTACCTTAAACTTTTATGATCTGTATAAACAGTAAACTTACTTCCATACAGATAATGTCTCCATATTTTAAGGGCAAAAATTATGGCTCCTAATTCTAAGTCATGAGTCGTATAATTTTCCTCGTGCTTTTTCAACTGCCGGGAGGCATACGCAATTACCATCTTGCGTTGCATCAACACACATCCGAATCCTAATTTTGAAGCATCACAATATACTTCAAAATCTTCTGTTCCTTCGGGCAATGCTAAAATTGGAGCATTCGTCAATCGGTGCTTTAAAATCTTAAAAGCTTCTTCTTGTCTATGTCCCCATTCATATTTAGCGGCTTTACAGGTCAACTTAGTTAAAGGTACATCTATCTTAGAGAAATCTTTAATAAATCGTCTGTAATATCCAGCTAAGCCTAGAAAACTTCTAATTTCCATAGCTGTTTGCGGGACCTTCCATTTAGTGATTGCTTCTATTTAACAGGATCTACGTGAATTCCTTCGTGATTTACCATGTGATCTAAAAATTGTACTTCTTGTAGCCAGAATTCACACTTCGAGAATTTGGCGTAAAGCTTTTCCTTTCTTAACAAAGTTAAGAGTGCATGCAGGTGCTTGCAATGTTCTTCTTGACTTTTGGAATAAATAAGTATATCGTCGATGAAAACGATTACAAATTTATCCAAATATGGTTTACAGATCCGATTCATCATGTCCATAAATGCTGCTGGGGCATTTGTTAGTCCAAAGGGCATGACTGTAAACTCATAATGACCATACCTAGTTCTGAAAGCAGTTTTGGGTATGTCTTCTTCTTGTACTTTCAGCTGGTGATATCCGGATCTTAAGTCTATTTTAGAAAAATACCTAGCGCCTTGAAGTTGATAAAAAAGATCGTCAATCCTAGGTAATGGGTACCGATTCTTAATTGTAACCTTATTTTGTTCCCTATAATCGATACACATTCTCATCGATCCATCTTTCTTTTTCACAAACAACACTGGTGCTCCCCAAGGGGATGAACTAGGTTGTATAAATCCCTTGCTTAATAGTTCATCTAATTGTTTCTTCAATTCTAGCATTTCCGTGGGTGCTAATTGATAAGGTGCCTTGGCTATTGGTGTAATACCCGGAATTAGATGAATTCTAAACTCTACTTCTCTATCAGGTGGTAACCCAGGTAATTCTTCTGGAAAGACGTCTGGGTATTCTGAGACTATAGAGATGCCCTGGAGTTCCTTACTTTTAGTGTTAATGATTACCGAAATCATATACACCATTTCTTGTTTTCTTGAATAACTAGCCAACTTCATTACTGAAATGAATTTCAGTGGCTTTCGTGGTTTATCTCCTGTAATTAAAATTACCTCTCCTGTGGGAGTACGGATTTCTACTGAATTCTTATCACAAAGGATTCGAGCATGGTTGGCTACTAACCAATCCATTCCTAACACTACATCGAATCCGGCTAACTTCATAGGTAACAGGTTTGCAGAAAACTTATGGCCTAATAGTTCTATCTTTCCTTCCTGCAACACCTTATTTATGTTAACAGAACTTCCATCTGCCGTTTCGACTGTAAAAATCTGCCTAAGGGTGGTTAAGGGTAAATTAAGAGCTTGGCAGAATGAAGTATTGATAAAACTTTGGTTTGCACCAGAGTCAAATAATACTTTTGCAAACACGTCATGAACTAAAAACGTACCGGCTATCACATCTGGGATGAGTTCTGCTTCCTGGGTGGTCAGCTGGAATGCTCTGTCATTCTTTTTAGTAGCTCCGTCAGCTGGTTTGCCTTTATTATCTGCTGGTCTAACCAATTTAGGGCATTCATACACACTGTTTATCTTACAAGGTCATATTTCCCTTTTTACAGAGTTATATTTTACTATTACTGTTATTATACAGACATACTTCCCAACCCCACTATTTCTTTGGTCAACTGGCCTTTTAGTAGTGACGCTCCCTCTCGTCGTATTTCCAGGAGATTTGTTCCCCCATTTCCCGGATCCTATTCCCTGTACCTATCAGCTATTCACCGAACTGACGAAGTTTGGCTAAGTTTTCGTTGCTCATTGGAGGATTGGGGATAGGTTCTGGATCAAACTGTGGGAGGAAGGAATAAGGACTGTTGATCATATTTTGGAATTGCCAGTCATTTGTCCACCATTCTTCCATTTGGCCTAAAGGTCGAGTGTGGATTAGTGGGTCTGGAATAGCTGGTTCCAGATTTACAGGAAGTTGGTTTTCGGCCGGGTAAGGATATAGATTATTGTGGATAGGGCTAATGACATCACAATTTGCCAGTAGACGATCTATTTCGTCTTGAAAGGTGATTTCTTCAGGTTGTCTAGAGCTCTCTCCAATTTCTATTCCTTTTTGTTTAGAATCTTTCCTGATTTCTATCCCTGCTGGCTTAGAACTCTCTCCGGTTTCAATTCCTTTTCCTTTGTCTATAGGGTTTTCTACTTTGGGGAGTTTCCTAGTGGCTGGCTTTCTTCTGCGCACTTTCCTCCATCCGACATATCTTCTTCTCTTTTTAGGTTTTGCTTTTTCCAGCGGTCGAGCTTGGAATTCCAAAGGTTCCTCTATGTCAGCAATATATCCAGTAAAGTCGTGGGAGACTACAATTGGTACTGGGTAGAGGTTGAGATTCTGAAATGCTTCCGATATCTCATTCATGCTGTATAGCATATATGCAAAATGCACAAAAATGCTAAGTTAAAACTTTGGAACAAAGTTTTACAAATAAACATTGAAGTTTTATTGCATTCTAATTTGTACAAAAGACAACAGGAAAGAGAACACACTAGAATTTATTTATTTACTGGGTAGGAATTTTCTACTAGACCAAGTTTATTGATAGTTTAGAGGTTTGGATTCTCTGCTATGGTACCTAGCATATAAAGATTTGCCCATTTTTCATCTAATTTGTCTTCCCAATGTGGACTATTGCCTAATTCCTGGGTTTCTGGATTAAACCTCACTTTCTTGACTTGAGGTTTCTTTATTTTCTCCTGTCCCTTCCTAAGAATCGAATTTCTTTTATCTGGGTGAGAGGATTTTCATAGTTTGCCTTACGGACAAAAATCCCTTCTTCCAGATTTGCTGGGTGTTTTGAGGAAGAGGTTCCTTTTTCAGTGGTTGCAGTATCTAATTTGTGGTAGATAGCAGAAAGCTTTTGTTTACTCATACTATAACTCAACAATTAATCAGTTAATAAAACATATTTTCACAGAATGGCAATTAGAATCCCTAAGTATCTTTCAATTACTTTAATAGGCTAAAATCAATAGTAAGCTTAAATCAGTGGCTCTGATACCACCTTTTTCTGTCACGGCCCCCGACCTGGTTTGACCCGTTTCAGGAGCCGCGGGACAGAAATCCCGTGGTATTTATTTAAGTGACAGCGGAAGTCTTTTTAAGCAGGATCGTTTAATATTAAAACTGCTCGTTTATATATAATATAGGGATAAATCCCATAATTTACAATAAGGTGATTTCATTGGGAAATCTTTTATTTCTCAAAACATGTTTATTTATTTACATTGAGCCACTTTTCTAAGCTTGTAGTGCTCCACGGCACTTTTTCTTTGCTCACAACAGATCACCTGAAACATGTTTGAAAAAGGTTTTGTCAGCAGGGAAATACTGAGTGAATCATTCATTTTACTGAAAACGATACATCTGTTATAATTCACAGTATTAAGGGTGATTACAATGTTTCTAATATCAAACCAACTACCCACAATATTTGTCACTCGACTACCCATTGGCTATCTCGTTGTCCAAATGGTGTCTGTGACTGTGGTCAGATCACCCCTTGGCTAACTCGTTGTCCAATGGTGACGGGAAATAAGTAATGTATACAAAACCCCACATACCGGCTGTAATTTGGTGATTACATAGACTTAATCCCTGTAATTATAACTTTGAAAATAATTTGGAGTTTTGTAAAACAGTTTGATAAAAAGAGAATGACTCACATTGCAGATTTAACGAGCAGAGTATAAGCCTACTGATTAGCCTTGATTAACCTAATTTAAATAACAATGCACACAAACGGGGTTAGTAACTAATACAGCAGTTACGTTAATTCACGAGATTAAACCTTCACAACGATTAACAAAGTGCAATACTTAACAATTCAGCGGATTCACAACGAATGACAGAGTATAGTCCGAGTTTGAACAGCACTCAAACATTCAAGTCGAAATCACGATGAACAACAAAGTATAAACTCAATTTGAGCAACACTTAAACAATCGTTGGATAGTTACAATCGATCGGACGTTGAATCGTAATAGCGATCAAGTTATTACCCTGATTGTGGCAGCGATTCGTGAATCGTGTGTGTTTGTGCAGTATACAGGCGATATCTCCGTGTGTATTTTGAGTTTTAACGTTGTTTTTGTGCCAGAAATCAAGTGCCAATGCCTTCTATTTATACCCGAATTTTGACCCCCCTCGCGTGACGCGAGGGCTACCCCTATGGGCGTCGCGTGACGCGAGGGGTCACCTATGTTCATAGGGTAGCCCTTCGTGCATGTAGCTTTGCTGAGTCGACGGTTTCTTAAAATTCGAATTCGACAGATAGTTATTAAGATAATCGTAACTAGGGTTTTACCCCCCCTGAGTTTTAGGGGCCCTGATCCTGATTCTGATGATTCTGAAAATTTTAGGGTTTATGCAGAATTACTTGGGTTTCTCAATTAGGGTTTTCTTAAGAGATAATTAACATATTAAGTATTAGTTTTAGTGAGAGTTGCTACAATTTTCATCGACCCCCACCACCACCTCCCACCACCTACCCCATCACAACCTTCTATCATCGCCACCACCAGCCTGCACTGTCACCACCCACCCACCCACCCACCATCACCACCCACCATTTCCACCACCACCTTCCACTTTTCCACCACCCACGTCATCAACCAACACCGCCGCCATCATCATAAAACCAACAACCACCGCTATCATCTTCACTGTAAATCGGCACAACATCATCCTCATACCATCGCACCTGCAAAAAAAAGAAAGAAAAATGTGGTTTGACCAAATACCGATTAAATTTAAAAATAATAATAATAATAATAATAATAATAATAATAATAATAATAATAATAAAACAATATGAATCGGTCTTTCTTAGGCGGCAATCAGAAATTGTTGGATATTGAAATGACGCACAAGAACACGCATAGCATATAAACATTGACGACCCATGCTCCGATGCAGTTGAACATCGTATTCCGACAGTCCGGCAGCACCACACTCAAATTTTGCTATGAACAGTTGAACACTGACCCAGGCACTGCGTTTGAACAGTTGAACATCAATCCCAGGCCCTGTTTTGGCTAATCATAGGTTTCGACTCGGCGACTCATAGAATTCTGATCATCGGTATGATTAATTGATTATTGATTAATGATTACTTGATTAGTTAGGACCGTTAGGTGTTAATTGTCTATTATTTCTGAAAATTAACATTAACAAGTGTCGATTATTTGCATTTTATTTGGCGTTAATTGTCGAATAGTTATTTAGTTAGGTGGTATTTGTTGTTAAGTGGCACATTTTTTGTTAAGGCTTAAGGGACACATTTTTTCGAGCTCGGACAGGGCACCTGAATTCTCAGGGTCAACCCTGGTAGTGGCGGCTGTGATGGTGTGCAGGGAGGACCTCCGCACAAGGCGCGTGATTTCGAGGGATACGCGATTTAAAAAAAAAATCCGATATATATATGTATGTATATATATATATGTGTTATTTTTATAGAGTAAATATCAATTTTAGTCCCTGAGGTTTGACCAAAATTGCCACTTTAGTCCAAATAGTTTTTTCTTGCCATTTTAGTCCAAATAATTTTGTTTTCTACCATTTTAGTCCCTGACTTTTGTCATTTTTTGTCATTTCCATCCAAACCAGTAACTCCATTAAAAAATTTTAGTTAACTTAGGTGAATTGGCTAACTAAACCTAATGGGGTAACTTCTAAAATTTAAGAATTGTTTTGCAAATGAGCCTAGCTTGTTGTTTGTATGGGTATACTATTTAACACACACACACACACACACACACACACACACATATATATATATATATATATATATATATATATATAGGGGAATTAGCCTGTAACAATCTCATCTAGACCTTATTGGCAATTAATAATCCCACCTCAGAATATTCCCCCCACCAGTCCCACCTTTCACCTATTTTTCCTACAATGGTCCCCCGTAAAAAAAAACTTAACGGAGTTAAGCTTTTTTCCAAATTACAAACAGAATTTTTAGGGCTTTTGATCAGAACGATGATACGAGTCCATTGATGTAAAACTTACTTTGAAATGGTGCTCCAAGTGACTTGATTTTGGTTAATTGGAAATTTAAACACCTGAATTGAAGCGCCGTTTTCATCGTTTGGAGCACCGTTTCGAGGCAAGTTTTACATCAATGGACTCGTATCGTCATTCTAATCAAAAGCCCTAAAAAATCTGTTTGTAATTTGGAAAAAAGCTTAACTCCGTTAAGTTTTTTTAACGGGGGACCATTGTAGGAAAAATAGGTAAAAGGTGGGACTGGTGGGGGGAATATTCTGAGGTGGGATTATTAATGGCCAATAAGGTCTAGGTGGGATTATTACAGGCCAATTTCCCCTATATATATATATATATATAGGGTAAGGTTCATGCGAGAACCACCTTTATTGCGAGAACCGCGAGAACCAATGTGAACACAACCTAAAATAGCTAAAAAAACCTAACCCCCCCACCCCCCCCAAAAAAAAAAAAAAAAAAAAAAAAAAACCTAAACCCCTTCCCCCACCACCCAAAAACCTAACCCCCCCCCCCCCCCCAAGCTAAAATGCTAAAAACTAAACCCTCAAAAAACCTAAAAAAATCTAAAAAAAGAATAAAAAAAACACACAAATATTTTTTTAATATTTTTTACATTAAAATCGCTACTTTAGTAGCCAAAAAAAATTGGCTACTAAAAGTAGGGATTTTTTATAAAAAGATATTAAAAAAAATGTGTGGTTTTTAGCTATTTTTAGGTATTTTTGGTTGTGTTCACATTGGTTCTCGCGGTTCTTGCAATAAAGGGTGGTTTCTAACGGATCCTTCTCCTATATATATATATATATATATATGACATTCTTTTTTTTAAACGTGCTCCTCGGAATCACGGGCCTTGGCCGGTGGTCCTACCCACCCACCCAGGGCCGCCCTTGGTGATAACTTAATAAAGTAGCATATAAATATAAGTTCATTGTTATACTTAGGGGCGGACTTAAGGCTAGCCTAAGGTGGGCGGGCGCAACCTCGGGAAAAAAAATTTTAGTGCTAAGGTCCATTGAAAATCCCATCCACACCCCTTGTAATTTTCCGTCCGCACCCCTTGGAATTTTTCGTCCGCACCCCTTAGGTAAAAAGTGTTATCAATTTATATTTTAAAGTTTTTTTTAGTAAACTCTTATTTTTTTTAGAAACACTATCTCAATTATATAACTTTTAATACCTAAATAACTAAACCCAAATACCCAATACCTTAAACTAGCCCACTACTAAGTCTTAGCCCAATAAACAAACCCAACAAATCAACAATATTTGAAACTAAAATAAAATAAACAAGCCCAAAACCCTTACATATTCTCTCCCGCTCTCTATCATCCCTGCACGCATGCCAGCAGCAGCCTCATACCACCGTAATCAGCCATCATACCACCGCCGATCGAACACGGGTAAGTTTCTTTGTTATTTTTGATTATTTTTTGTTGATTTTTTATGATTTTTTGGTTGATTTTTGGTGGGGTAGGACGGAACCGGTAGCCACCGGAAGTGAATTTTTGATGGCAGGAGATATGTGTGCTTCTTGTTAGTGATAATATGTTATTTTGTGGTGGGTTATATATGTATATTTTGTTAGTGATGATGATGATATTTTGTCTTTTTTTTGTGGGTTATATACGATCAGACCTGATCTTTAGGTTTTTTTGTTTTTTTGCTTTTTTTTTTTAATGGTGTATATGATGTTTAGATGATTTTTAGTGCGATTTACATTATGATTACTAGGGCTTGAATACTTGATACATTATGTAATATGTTATGAAGCCATGAACTTATAGATTAATTTGTTTGTGATAGTCGATAGGAACCATGAGTAGGGACGTTGTGGCGCGATTTCTCAAGAGGAAAGTTGATACATCTTCCGAATTCGTTGATGTGGATACTCTTCCTTTGGATCCTTATGATCCCAAGCGGATTGAATCATATAAAGTGAATCAACGAGATGAGATTAGAAGGGCATATCTACTAAGAGGATCATATCAACCAAGAGGTATCAAATTCCCACAATCAACATTTCAAGGTAACGAGTTACGAAAATTTACGAAAATTGACATGTTTTGATGATTATATAAATTTAGTTTGATGTTCTTTTGTTTTACATGACCCGACCCGACTCGAACCGATCTGATACGAACCAATTTTTTTACTTATATACCTTGGGACCTAAATTTTTTAAAAATATTCTGCACCACCATGAAAAAATTCTTGATCCGCCACTGGTGATACTCTTGCATGATTTTTTCTATACTAGAATATCTTTAATGAGTGGTTCATACTCTTGCATGATTTTCCTATGCTAGAATATCTTTAATGAGTGGTTCATATCGGATGAGAGTTACGTTTTTCCGGACCACTACGTTTAGTATTTGTCCTTTAGAAAACAATACTGGTCCGTATAACATTGTCTGGACCGTATTCATTTCAGATGAGAAGTTGTGATTCGTGAAAACGCTTACTTGGTCCGGTTGATAAGTCATATGTAGAGTTAATATCACGGTAAAAAAAAAAAAAAAAAAAAAAAACCTATATGAGAATGCGAATTATAAGTTGTGTGTGAGGTAGGTGTGTAGTATCGAAGGAGGTAGGTAGATGAATAATAAGTGAGTAGGTAGCAAGGAACATGATGCAATAATCAATCTTTCGTAGTATAATATAATCAATCTTTCCTATAAGGACAAGAAAGAGATAACCAATTATATATTGTGGCCTGGACCATGTGTGTGGTAGGTATAGGTTGATACGTTATAAAGTGCTAAGATTGACAAAGGTGGCACCACCTCATTGACAAACAAGAGATCTTGTGGAAGGACCCACAGCTCGGTAGAAAAATAAATCCAACAAATATTTAAAATTTAACGATAATACGTTGTGTAGTAAAATAGAGAAACTTTACAAGGTTAATATTTATAATTGTAATATAATTAATTTTTATTGACGATATGTCGATATAAACTATCCGTAAACTACTCACAAAGGGTGTTCAACATCGTATTTGATTCGTTGTTGTAAGAAGTTTTAATGCAAATATAAATATATATTATGATATGTCTAATTCCTTATAATAGTAACGAATACAATCAACTAAATACATTAGCATTCTCTCATGAAACCATAAGAAACTAATTGATCAAATTTTGGTTGAGTCACGTTTATTATGAGTGCGCATGACTCAAGAGAAACAAACAAGTATACCTAGCAAGAATCCTAGTTATAAATGTGCACAACTTATGACTAAATCCTTAAACTATGTAGTAGGTACACGCTATAACAAATATGATTCTTGATATGGTACATTACAATGCGATATATTTTTATACAACATTTTAGTGAAACAATTATCATGTTTATTCGAATTGTGGGTCTACTTCACTATACTTACTGGCTTGAAAGGGGTTCTAAACTTCTAATCCATAATCAATTTCTTGTTTCATAACACAACCCCAGTTTTAATGGTTTAGAGAATTCATAATATACAATTATTAGGATTTTTATATAGCTAATATATTCAAATAGGATGAGCATCATTACTGAACACTAAATATTGCGAGAACAAAAAGAACAACTTTAAAACACTAAATTTTGGGATTTAAGTTTCATGTTTTTTTTTTAAATTTTATGTTTCTTACATTCATAGTATTATATATACATAAAAAACCATATATTTTTTTACCTACACGTAGTTTACATACATGTTTGTAATTTAACCTACACATAACCTACATATCTGTAGGTTATACAAAAAGTGAAAATTTTCCATATTTTTTTTGAATTCTAATGTAACAGACAATAAATCTTACATTTGCAATATTTTCATTTACTTTTTAGGTTTTTAGGATTGAAAAAAATCGGTAATTCATTATATTCTGCGTGTTCTCGCAATATTTTGTGTTCTGTATAGAACCTTCCTCTATTAACGAAGGACGATGAATAGTAACTTTATTTTTATAACAATATATAGTTTTCTATTTTTCTTTTATTTAATATATTATAATATTTTATTATTATATTTACATTTAATAACATATCTTTACTTTTTTCCCTCTTTTAAAATCATATATTTTCTATTTTAATAATTCTTTTTTTAGAACATATATTAATTTATCGATTAATTTGATCTTTCTTTAATAATTTACGTTTATAATTTTTTTTCTAAAAACTTAACTACGTAGTTGTCTTTGATTCTTCCCCGATATTCTGTTATAAGTTTTGTTAAAAACGAAGTTGTACTCTAAATAAAGTATTTATATGGTATCTGTTGACGAAGGACAATGAATAGTAACTTTATTTTTATAACAATATATAATTTTCTTTGTTTTCTTTTATTTAATATATTAAAAAGTTTATTATTATATTTACTTTTAATAACATATTTTTAATTTTCCCTTTTTTTAAAACCATATATTTTGTATACCCTTTTTTTTAATAATTCTCTTTTTCTTTTTTTTTTAGAACATATACTAATTTATCGATAAATTTGATACTTCTTTAATAATTTACGTTTATAACTTTTTTCTAAAAATTAAGTACGTAGTTGTGCTTGATTTTTTCCCCTAACATTCTGTTATACGTTTTGTTAAAAACAAAGTTGTACTCTAAATAAAGTATTTATTTGGTATCACAAAACGATAAGATGATAAACTAAACCGTTCTAATGGTTTGGCTTTCTAAACAACATGCTTTATTTTTAAATTACGTTTGTTTTACATTATCATTTGCTCGGTTTCGCCGAAACGGTCGACCTAAAAAAACTAGTTTGGATTGATTTTCAACACAACAAACTTATAGGAAAACACTATTGTTGCACGAACATATATGTTTATTTAAAAAAAAAAAAACAATGAAACATAATAAAAGAAAGAGTGAATTCGTATCAAGTTAGTCAACAAGACCCAATCATGTTGTGAAACAATCTACCTAGTAATGGTTGTCACTTGTCAACTCAACTTGATAACCTCTAAGACGATCTCCAATGCTCCCACATGAGAAGAATTCATAGGACCTTGTCTGACATGGAGGAGAGAGAAAGGAGAAGAAATGGATTAGTACGTAAAATGTCACCCGTAAAAGTTTGTATCAAGGGAATAATACAAGGAGGAGAGAGAGAGGGGGGGTGCCCGTTAGTTTTTTTCACCGGGCATATGAAAGTCAGTGGCTGAAGAATTAAAGTTTCGACGTTGGTGATGGATGGCCTAAATGAAAACAAAGATTGGTTGCATTCGAAACGTTAAATTGATCAACAATCTAATTTTGTGACATGAATATGAAAAGTAACAATCCAACATCTATTCATTATTGGCTAACTCATACGACCTTTAATTCTACTCTACGGCTCGATCAGTTCTGAAATCGTAGTTCACTAGCATCACATATGGCGATAAGATCATTAATATATCAAACATTCAAACATAATATTTATTCAGTTCGGTATCAAAAACGCATACATTGGGAAAATGGACATTTTGAAGTTTGAACAACGAATTTTATAGCTATTACACACAGAAAATAAGGTTTACAGAATCATTATTAATACAATACAATGAGACAAAACTTACCAACTCTATAAATAAATCAATACATCTCAACTTTAATAATAATATATATAATATTTATTACTTCACTACACATGGACACCAGCCTTCACCATCTGAGTTTTTCTGGAAAATACTGAATAAAAACAAAACAAAACAAACAAAAAAATCAGTTAAAATATGCTCAAAAAACTCTTTTAAGAATAACCCAAAAAATATCTTCTCACCTTATTAATGAGGGATAGATAGTATGGCTTCACTTTCTCAACATCAACACGGCTTTTGCTTTTACTGTAAAGATCATACTTACTGCATCCAAACATATAATGTTATTATATATTTATTAACCTTAACTATATTCTAATCAAATTAATATATTAGCACGCTAGCTTACTTGAAGATTTGAAGCCACTTCAAGTTCTTAACATCCTCCTCATTCATCAAATGCTTATACGCTCCAGACCGGTGCAATGCTGGCACAACCAAAAGGAATAATTCATAAGGGTAAGATTCGAACATCTAAATCGACGACTTTAGTAGAATAAATTGAAGGTTTTAGTTGTTTACGATAGAAAGAATGGTAACGAATGATGAACAATCCGGCTTCGGGTAGAGTACTTCCATTTTCCTTGGCCACCTGAAAATTTTGAAAATTAAAAACTTAGTCTATTTATTCACTGTTTGCAAACATTTAGACAAACCCAGTGCACGAGGCTCCTGCATGCGCTAGGTGCAGTAGGTAGGTCACATGACAGTAACCTTACTCTTGCCTCAATGTTAATTTGTCCCTTTTGTATGCAAATAAATTAATGATGGTTAAAATAAATAAATATACCAAATACATGTAGTCATCATGTCCCCAAGAAATCATCACATTTTCTAGTCCACATCCTTCTGTATAAATTCCATTCTTGGTTTGATAAGCAGGATTGTTCATATCTGGATTTTCTTTGAAATACTGCACCATAAAAGATCAACCAATTGTTAAAAACATAAAAGTAAATAAAACAAAAGAAGCACATAGTTTCATCTAATTTGGCATGTAAGTGATAAGTATATATATATAACATACCTTATGGTGAACAATTGAGTCATCAAAAGCACAACCAAGAGGGTGTGTGTCACCCACAACTGCCCATTGTGGAAGCTCCCCAAATCTTGGAAGAAGCAGAACTTTTCCAAGGTCTACAATCCATCAAATCAAATAAAAATATATCTTCAATATGTATGCTAGGGTTCATGCGAGAACAGCAACATAACAGAATAAACCCACTACACCACCAAAAACCTAAACCACCCCCCCCACCCCCCCCCACCCCCCCCCCCCAAAAAAAAAAAAAAAAAAAAAAAACCTAAGCATGTAGATATACCATGGATAAGGGCAGTCAAATGGAGCCAATCTTCATCTGGATAATCTTTCCTAATAGCTTCAGCTGTCTGCAACAAATGCTCGATTTGCGGTTCATCCAAATCAGGATCACTTTCATCTACAACTTCATTTAACAGCTCACAACATTCCCAGATGCTCATCTCCAACTTATCCAGTTTCTTATACTCTTCTCTCATCTTCTTCACCTACATTTTCACCATCCAAACCAAATCTCTTTTATTTTCCAAAAAAAACTGCATGAAAAAAAAAAAAAAACAACTAAAAAACAATACACATCATACTTACATAATCATATGTTTGGTAAATGTGGTTCATCCTATAAAACTCCTCCACCTGCTTCTGTCGTTCATTCTCCACATCATAGTCCCTGAATGATTGACCGAATGCGTTGACTTCCGGTTGATCAAAATCGCCACCAACAACAGTTTGATCAGGCACCACCACATCTCCAATCAATACCAGCTCATTGGTATCACAATGGTTCTTGGTCTCCACTACCACCTCGGATTCTACAAACAAACAAGAACAACATGTTACAACACAAAAACAATAAGTGTTTGCATTGTATAGATACATGCATGCAAACAGTCATTTTACCGTGTACAGACTGCTCGATGCAAACAGTCATTTTGACCAAGGAGATCAACAACAAAATATTCGGTTTGTTCTGATGATTAGCAATGAAAAATGAAGGGTCTTTTATAGTGTGTAAACTGAGGGCTTCACTGATATTTTCACAAGTTTAGAGCCCTAAAATGAAATAAGTTTTGGAGTAAATTACAAGTTTAGCCCATGTACTTGTACCCAATTTTAGAATTTGTTTAAAAGTGAACAATTAAACTATCAAAGTTCCAAAGTGCTAAACTGATTTAACAAAATGATCATGTGCACAACACGTGAATTATCATGACATGTTGTTAACCTAACCAGGATTAAAGACTATAATTGGCTTTTAGTTGATTATGCAATTGGAATAGTTTAAGACTCAATTGTCGAATCTTCCCGCAAAAGCAGGCAATGGAGAATGGAGTTCATGAAAGCACGTGATACTTTTTTTATTTCAGTCTCCTTCTTTAAAAGATACACATGATTTGAATTGTTTACTCACGCTCACCCATGGCGCGTGCACAATTTGATAATCTTTTAACGTTCAACTAAATTACCAGATTAGCATTTTGGGATGTCCTCAATCGGGCAAATACATCCCCTCCTTCATAATAGTCAGAGTTGGATACATAGCCGAGCCACCAGTTGCGGGGAAAACTCGTCCGGCTGAAGGCCCAGTGTGGTAAAACTTGGTTCGGCTCGGTTTCAAACTGCTGACCTCCCGAGAGGCCTAGTCCTCTCACCGTCATACGGCGAATGGCACACATCCTTTCGGCTATGCACGTAACTCGAGTCGTTGGAATCCATCGAGACTTTGGTGAGAGTTTTGTAAAACCAACATAAAGAACGGAACAAGTCATCAAGATTCGGGTTTCACCCCTAACTTAACGACTACATTCCTGTTTGTGTGATAGAATCACGAGAGAGATAGGGAGATTTGCGTCGAAGTATGGATCTCACTCCTGATTCAACGCAAATTCTCGTGTTTATAGTAAAAATGCGCGACGAACGAGGGATTTAATCGAGAGTTTGCGGTTTTCACACCTAATCTTGATCCAATCACTCGTCTGTTTTCGAAAATTGTGCGTGTCGTGCTTGCCTTAAGAAGGGCAAAGTGATGGCGTTCCAGCCTTAGGAAAAGCTGGCTTGCGCGAAGCTGTAATATGCGGTGTTCACGCAAGGACGAGTTTGAGAAAATAACAAAAATATGCTCGCGCGGAACCCCTACTGGGTTCGCACAAGGCGGTCTGTTGGTACTTAGACTATAGACTAGGTCGTTCCTAAGACATCGACCCGGACTAGGTCGAGTCTTGCCTAATTCCCTATAGTTATGGCTCTAATACCAATCTGTCACACCCCAACCGATGGCGGAAAACATCGGGGTGAGGCACTGAGCGAAACAGATTGTCCAAGAGAATCCATAACAACTATAATTACCAATTATTTAACGTTATGTCCCATACCATAACATAATAAGCAAAACAGTTATTACAGACAAAGTGTTCTCAAAGACAAAAATTGTTCCAACAACTCATAAATTATTTAGTTTGTTTCTAGACTTCCCTAGCTCGATTCCACAGAATTTCAGCAACATAGCAAGCATCCTAAACACCTGTCACAAACGTTAAAATAGGTCAATACACATAGTGTAAAAGTGAGCATACAAGTTTAATAGTATAATAGTAGCAAAAAGCGATTTACGCGTAACCAGCATGTAACACGTAGAAATGTGAAGCATGTAAGCTATCGACAATGAAATATGCACAGACATGACTGTGAGTTGTAGAATGCGCAACACATATCGCCACTGCGACACGTGAAGTAATACCCTTAACAACCCCTGTCCACGACAGGTGCTGAGTCCAAACTATAGTACTATCATTGCTAAGGTGTCAGGCAACAATCACTGTGTAAACATAACATACAAGCATTCATCGAATAACACGTATAACATGTAGAGCGGTTAGCATATAAAAGTAGTTGCGTTGTGTGTCAAAGTGATTTGATATAAGTAGCGTATGTAACACCCAAAAGTGCGTTAAGCAAAAAGGGATGGAGTATACTCACAGTTCGTGTTTAGTGAATAAACACAAGCTTGGATTGAAGGGAGCGCTGGAGAGTTAGCCTGATTACAGAATGACAGTGTAAGCGTTGAACGGTGCGTTAAACAGTGTCGAGTGAGGTGAGGGACGGATAGTGATCCGATCGGATGATCGTCCGGACGGATGGTCATCCGGACGGATGACCATTCAGTCGGAGGGTCATTCGTTGGGAAGGATGTGTTTGTGTATTGTTTGAACTTTGAAGTTTTCGTTGTAGCATTTTTAAAAAAATGAAAAGTATCATTACATGTCCAGCCATCCGGTCGGATGGTCATCCGGACGGATGGCCGTTCGATCGGATGGTGATTCGCTTGAGTGGTAGTGACAAAGAACTACACCTCCGTGCGGATAGTCATTCGATCGGATGGTCGTCTGATCGGATGACTATTCGCTTGGGAGCTGATATTCCGTGACGTTTTTGCAAAATAGCTTAAGTGTTTGAAAATCACAAGTCACCTGGTCGGATCGTCGTTCGATCGGATGGTGATCCGATCGGACGGCGATTCGTTCTAGTAACTTGTTCGTCTGTAAACTCGTACAATTGGTTAAGTTTAAAAGTTTGCGGTTTGACCGAGACGGTTATGACAACGTGTTAAACAATGAAAACCACATCAGGTCCAACTCGTCCGGTCGGACGGGAATTACCCCATTCGATCCGAATCAGCTGTTCATGATGGTGTTTCATGTTCAACCCGTGAATCGGTTGTCTCTCCGAGAGTAATCCGTTCTCAGTCCGGCACTTCACCTAGAGAATGAGTAGGAGGCCTGAACGAGCTCCGATTCTATCAGTTTTGAGCAAAAGTGAAGAATGTTTGAAGAAAAGTTTGAAACATTTTCTAAATGTTTCTTATTTAGGTGAGTTTAGTGTAAAATCATGTAGAAATCTGTTAGATTCGGACCGTTCTTGTTGGAATGAAGTCATTCTCCGAAGTTCATACAAACCTATGATTACGTCATCATTGAACAACCCGAAATTAGGTGATTTCATGGTTAAAAATTGAGATTTGTTAGAGAAGATGATGAGAAAGTGTGTGCTGATTGTGAAAGTACAAGATTCGGAGTGAAAACTTACAAGAATCGCGAGAAATCGAGAGAAAAGTGGCATGAGAGTGCGTGGGTCGGAGGAGAGCTGTCACATCATGAACAGTGATGTGACAGATGAGTATTTATAATGAGAGGAGAGAAAGGCGGTGGAGGTTGACAGGTTGGACGGCCCTTCGATCGGATGGCCATCCGATCGAATGGTCATCCGGTCGGTTAACCATTCGATCGAACGGTCGTTCGATCGGACGGCATGTGCGAGTTAGTTTTCGACTTCCGTTTCGTGCGTTGAGCATTGCGAAGCATTTAAGCGAGTTTCGAATAAGCGATGCGATAGTTTTAAATAATAGTTACACAAATAACATAACTAACATACAACAACATAAGTAACCTTGTGTTTCCAGTTCGCGATGAGATTGCGTTGCGATAGAGTTGCCACTGCGTTTTCGAATAACACCTTTAACATATATAATCATGCACAAGTAACACATAATAACACACCCACATAGAACAACATCAGTAATTGCGATTCGAGTTGCGATGCGATAGCGATGAGCCGATGAGATAGCGTTAAGTAGATTAGCGATTTAACTGCGTTTATCGCATTGTTACTTCACAAATTAAAAATCATAAACAAATATATCGGTAACTAGCATACATCGATTATCGAGTCAGAGAGTACAAGTGATAATTAAGCAAGGAATGACAGATCTGATTAGCAATTTTTTCTTCCTTATACTTTGACTTTGACTTCAAAAAGTCGGGTTGTTACAATTCTTTTGTTTTACATGACCCGACCAGAACCGACCCGATATTAACCAAAAATTTGTTCATATACCTAAGGGCCTAAAATCTTTAAAAATATTCCGCATCCCTATAAAAAAATCTTTGATCTGCCACTGCTCCTTAGTAGAGACACAAGTTCAATTCTCTCTTAGGCCATTTTCAAGGAACATCTGGGTGAAGGGACGAATCGGGCTTTAATCCCGGGTTCGAACCTGAGTGGGGGTGAGGGTTTACGGATTCCATCAGGTTCTCGCACATCGGGGGGCGCGGTCTCATGGCGGTTGAGGAGTCGACCTTGGACATAACCCCGAACAGGATGGGTTTATATGTAAGATTCTTTACCTTTTAAAAAAAACTATTTCATTTTTAATGGGCTATTAGCATTCACATTAGATTATTTAAAATCTACATTCTATTTATACAAAAAGAGAATATAATCAAAATTCATTTACATTAGAGTCTGATAGCCATTACATTAATCATTATACAGAAAAAAGTTAGAGAATACAATCAAAACCAATTATTTTCTAATAGTTTTTTTGAACGGTCAATGAATCCTTTAAATGGGCTACTGGCGAAATTCACCACATCGGGATACACTCGCCTCCGAACCGGGGAAAACCCTCACCTAGGGCCGAAGCCCGTGAACACTCGCCTGAAGGCACGATAGTGTGGTGAGGTAAAACCCGCTCAGTTCAAGGATCGAACTAGCGATCTCCGCCTACTCGCCAAGTCTCCCATCATCACCAGGTGCCGCAGAAAATAATGAGGAGAGCAGGAATTCAACTTGGGTCCCTTAGAATGTGACACCCTGCAAAAACGTTTAACTACACTAGCTTTTTCAGTGGCTGCGCGCTAAATTTTGGGACGAAATTTCCTTCAACTTGGGGATAATGTGACAACTCGGATTTCTCTTCACAATTCACCTTACGTTGTAACCTTGTAAATATTTATGAACGTGATTAGTTTTGATTAACTGGTCCTTATGTAAAAACACTTGAATATATTTGATTAGTTGTATATATATACTGGAATGTTATTTGATTTGTGTAAATATAATGGAAGGTTGTGAAAATAAGAAATAATAATAGTAATAACATTCTGGCCGCACACTTGAGGTGTGTGCCCTCATTCATTTGCTTATTTAAACCGGCTGCACACCATGAATGCAAGTCAACATCTGGCTGACCGCATAATGGAGGTCGCACATCACTATGCGCCTCTACTCCTGACCACAAAATCTTCTGTTCGGCCCAAATCCCAAGGCCCATAGGGGTCGCACATGTTCCAAGGGTATTTAAACCCATACACAACCAAAACCTAAGGAATGTTCCACCAATCATTTTTTACGGCTGCACATTCTCTCTCTCTAGAATCCTTTCTTCCTTAGGAAATTCTTTCCCTTTTTGGAAGATTTCAAGCAAACAATCAGTAACCTTCTCCTCTTTGAAGTTCTTATCATTCTTTTGAAGATCTCATCTATTTCTACACACTTCCTTTCACCGATTCCAGGTTAGTGTTACACTGTTTGAATTATTGTAAATAAATGATAATGTGCTAGTGTGATGTGTTGATATTGATGACTGGATAATGATAGTTGTAGAAATAATAGCTTACTTAACAAGGATCACCTGATGTTAGGGTGTAAATATTGATATGTTAATGATATGAAGTGAACCTAGTGATTATTGTTCTAAAGATTAAGGATTTCTTGTGCTACAAGAGGTTGAGTTGTCAAGTCTGATTTTATGCACGTTTTGATGCTTATTGATGAATGAAACCCTAGATCTATTTTGATGATTCATGTGTTATGTTCAGATGTTAGTGATTTGTGTTTAATAAATAATTCATCTGATGAAAGTGCATAACTGGGAATAGAATCGAATAGGAATAATGAACGTGATGTTTGCATTAGAGTTCATAAGAATATTGTATAAAGTTTTTGTTTTGGTTGTTTGATCATGAAAATAGGAATACATACCGTTTGGGATAATATGAAGCCGCACACACATGCAATGTACAACTGGAAGTGCGTATTGTACAACCCAGCACAGCACACCGCAGACCTGTGTGCCATGTGTGCCGCACACTTGGAAAAGTACAACCAACGATACACCTCAAACACCCAAGTCATGCGAGACCGCACATTCTGTACCGAACACTCATGAGAGTTATTTGTTCTAATAAAGAATGTACAAACAAACAATGTATGGTCACACACTTCTGATATCACACACTTTCCACTGTACATGTAACACCCCAGTATCTCGAAAGTCAAAGTCAAAGTCAAGATTGAAGTCAAAGGAAGACAAGATTGCTAATTGTAATCTGTCTCTCCTTGCTCAATTCCTGTTTTGACTTCTTTGACTGATAGATTAGTACATTTTATGTTTTACGTTAGCTGTATTATGTGGAGTAAATGTAAAGAATCGCAATAATCAATGTATACTTATCGCTATGAATCGCCCTACGACTGTGAACAATAGGAAGTAACAATGCGATAAAGTCAAATAAACGCTAATCGAACTAATCTAATCAACATCGCGCTCGCAACTCGAATTACGCATTTTTGGTGATTGTTATACGTGTGTGTGTGCCTTATGTGTTACTTGTGCATGTTTGTTTATGATATGTGTGGTAATCAATCGAATCGCAATCGAACTCAATCGCAATCGAATCACAAACGCTAAACAAATACAAAATAAGGATGCTTGTATGTAGATATAGTATGATAATTGGTGGAGAAGAGATAGCACGAGATATGAGTAGTTGGGATTAAAAGTAATTTGACTAAGGAACTCTATCGCATCGCAACGCTCGAAATCGAAACCGCAAAAACTCGTCGCACCGAACACTCGAATCAGGCGACCGATCGATCAGGCAACCAGCCGATCGACCAGCCGTCCGCTCGGACTGCTGTCCGATCGGACAAGCTGTCCGATCGAGCTGCCTGTCCGAACGACCAGCCCTTTCCTCTTTGGGAAACTCTATAAATACCTCCTGTCACTTTCATTCTTTCTACTTTTGGCAACTCTCTGTCCGACCAACGCATTCTCCTCACTTTTCTTCAGATTTCTCTCAATTCCGGTAAGATCTCGTCCTAAATCTTGTACTTCCTTAATCTACACGCACTCCTACACCTTTCTATCTTTTGAAACTTAACTTTTAACCGTGAAATCACCAAGATTCAAGGTGTTCTAGGATGACGTCATCATGTGTTCTTGAAGAACTTCATGTTTTGGCCTCAGTTCACCAAGAATAACTTGGATCTAACCAATTTCCAAATAAACAAACAAAGATCTTTCATAGATCTGAACATTTTCACAAAGAAAAGGATTGAAAGATGGTTTTTCAACCTTCTTTCAACTCTTTTACACTCAATGCCTTCGAAACCGATAGAAACGGAGCTTGTGCCGACCTACTACTCAATCTAGTGGTTATGTGGCTCGAGATTCGGGTTCTATCCACGAGGTTCACCGATTTCGGGTTAAACATGAAACACCATCCCGAACAGTTCACTAATCGGATTTGTGTGATTCCTGTCCGATCAAAGAGTACCAAGTAATGATGAGGTTACTGTTGTTTTGCACGCTGTCACAACACCTCGATAAAAACGACAAACAATCAAACACCAAGGGTAAGACGAACAGGTCGACCAGGACGGAGTACTGTCCGATCGGACTGCTGTCCGATCGAACAGCCAATCCAATCGACTAGCCAAACCGAACGGCTTGCACCTTGGGTCCCACACTTAACCTATTCACCAACATTTGAAGTCTGATCGTTGAACGAGTTGTTGTCTGATCGAACTACCATCCGATCGGGTTAACCGCTCGAACGTGTGACCATTAGACTTCAACACTTAAACAATTTTCAACATGTTCAATGCACTAGGAATGCCACCCGATCGAACTGCTGTCCGATCGAGTGACATCCTGCTGTGAACTTGTTCTCACTGAAGTGCCCAACGAAACGGGTTGCCGGCCGATCAAACGACCGTCCGATCGACCGACCCGAAAGGTAGAGATACTTCAATGTTTTCAAATGCTACAACAAAAACTTCAAAAGTCAAACCATCATACACAAACACATCCTTCCCAAAGGAAGAAACAATCCACTCGAATAGCCATCCGAACGGACTATCACTCGCATGATCAGCTGTCCGATCGGACTACCATCCGATCGACCAGTTGTTCGACCTACCAACACTTGTTTTCGTTTTACGCGTCACTTATCATTATGCTATCAAACTATTCAGGCTAACCTTACTCCCAAGCGCTCCCTTCAATCCATCAACCGCTGTGAGTATACGCGATCCCTTTTTGCTTTACGCACTTTTGGGTGTTACATACGTTGCTTATACGAAATCACAATCGAACACACTACGCAATACTTTTAAACGCTAACCGTTACCGCATGTTATACGTGACTTAATGAATGCTTGTTTGTTATGTTTACACATGGAATGTTGTCTACCTGCCTTAGCAACGATAGTACTATAGTTTGGACTCAGCACCCGCTCACGCGGGGGTTGTTAAGGATAATTATTTGCATGGATTACAGTGGTGAGCATGTATTACGAACTGCCTTGGGCAGTCAACCCGCAGTCATTGGTATTGATAGGTTCATGTCGATAACTAACACGCTTCGTTTTACTTAGTGTACGTGCTGGTTATGCGTAAACTATTTCGAACTCTATATGCTATTATTAAACTTGTATACTCGCCTTTACACTATGTGTATTGACTGTATTTTAACGTATGTGACAGGTGCTTAAGGTGTCTATTTGCTTGGAAATCAAGGCTAGGAAAGAGTCTTAGAGACCAACAAATAGTTGTCTGTACTAATGAAACCTGAGTTGTCGGAATAGAATAATTTGCCTAGATTTGTACTATAATAATTATATTATATATGATATGGTATGGGACGTGTTACTTAAAATATTTGGTAAATGTAATTGTTTTGGAAACTTCTGCACAATCTGTTTCGCTCAGTGCCGCGCCCCGATGTTTCCGCCATCGGTTGGGGTGTGACAGATTGGTATCAGAGCCATAACTGTAGGGAATTAGGCAAGACTCGACCTAGTCCGGGTCGATGTCTTAGAGACCTAGTCTATAGTTAGGATCCATAGACCGACTCGTGCATGTCCAGTAGGGATTATGTATGAGCTCACTGTTATCTCTCGTTATTCTCGCCTACGCTACACTATCACTGCACTCGAAATTTCAGTTTTGGATAGACAATTAAGTCGATATTAGGTGTGAAAACCGCAAACTCTCGATTAAATTGCTTGTTTGATCTGTATTTATCTATAAAACGCGAGAATTCGCGTTGAACCAGGAGTGAAATCCATACTTTAGCGCGAATTTTCGTCTCTATTTTATTAAAATAGGAAAGAAGTTGTTAAGCTAGGGGTGAAACCCTAACCTTGACGACTTGTTCCGACTTTTTATTTGGTTTTTCCAAAACTCTCACCAAAGTCTCGACGGACTCCAACGACCTGAAGTCACTAAATGACTAAAGGGATGCGTGCCGAACGCCCAAGAATCGAGGCAGAAGCACGGTCCTGAAAGTCAAAACATGTCTAATAGCCGCAGACAATCTATTTCTCGATTTTTATGTGTTTCGATTCTGAGCCAGCAACTGCTGACTCTGATGATTCGTCGATTTTATAGGTTTATATGTGTATTTACCTGCTTATGTGTTTAAATTTTGGAGATTTATTCGATTTTTGCTTTCGCTTCGATCAACACACACGACTCGCACTGCACTTCTATCTCAAAACGCTAAAAAATCGCTGCTACTATAAGGAACCACTGTACGAAGCTCGCTATACCACACGCTTATGCTATACTAATCGCTATGTTAAACGCGCACGCTATATTCGAACGATCGCGGACTTTGAATGATAGGTTTCTGTATTCTGACTGCCTCTGTGATTACATGTATATGTGCTTTTGTGCTTCTGTGCCCTATGTGCTTATGTGTTTATGTGCTTATGTGCCTCTATGTGAATCTGTGATTTCGTGCCTATGTGCTTACATGATTATGCGTGCTCCTAAGCTTTAGTAGTAGACGTGAGAGGTGAGATTCTATTATGACGCGTCAGAGACCTATGACGATGTCTGTTGCAGACAATGTCGACTGGACCATCATCTGGACCTCGTCACCCATGACTCATTCGCCAAGAACAGAGGGACAAACGCCTTGCTGCCATCCTCGCTAAACAAGTGGCCAAGGTTGTGCCCCGGATCGTGAGTGAAATTTACGAGAATGTTAGCAAATCATCTGAGGAGTCTAGAACCGAAGCTCCTAAAGTTGCTACCAAGACTGTTTTCAGCTTCAAGCAGTTCAAGGCTTGCGGTCCAAAGGAATTCACTGGAGAAGATGGCCCAACGGCTATGTTTCAATGGTTTGATTCCATCGAAGTCACTCTGCGCCAAAGCGATTGTCCTGAAAATCTCCGTACCCTAAACGCAACCGGCATCTTCCAGTCCCGCGCATTAGACTGGTGGACGGCCGAGAGAAACAAATGCGGGAATGATGCAACTTATGAGCTGACCTGGGAAGAGTTGAAGGCCATCATGATAGACGAATTCTGCCCTCCCCATGAACGCCAAAAGCTGGAGGACGAGTTTTGGAACATTAAGCAGAAGGATGGAAACAACGCTGCCCTGACTGCTCGCTTTAAGCAGCTCAGCATCATCTGCCCCGACAGAGTGAAGACGTATGATATGGCAATCAAGAAGTACATCCGAGCTCTATCTGACTATGTTGCTGATTTTGTGCATGCCGAAAAGACAGCAACGATCGAAGAAACTTATCTGCTTGCCGCTGAGATCAATGACAAGCGGGTAAAAGCTAGTTTTTGGGATAAAGCTTCAAAGAGTCTCTACTAAGTCACCGCCGCACCAACCACTGAAACCGCCACCGCTCAACTGTCAAAGTCCTCACGCCGCAGGAAGAAGAACAACAACAGCAGCTCCAGCAACAAGAACTGTGTTGTCACCACCACTGCTGCTCTACTTCAAGCCGTATCGGCTCAACAGCAGTCTCACCACTGCCCAGCTCCAACAACTTATGCACCGCTAGAGAAGCGTGCAAACACAGGCCCCCACCCGGCTTGCCCAACGTATTCTTATCATCACCCGGTGGGTCTTGCCTGTCGTTTCGGCGCCCACTGCAACATGTACGACCACTTCACTTTCAACTGTCGTACTGGTCCTCGCAACACCGCAGCTCTTGCCACTGCTCATCAAGCTCTGCTCCCAGCCCCGCAAGGCCATCACGTGGCTCAGGCACCCGCGATAAACGCCCGAGTCTGCTTCGCATGTGGTGATCCCAACCACTTTGCGAACATGTGCCCGAACAGGGTTGTGAAACAAGAGCCCTAGCAGCAGCAGCCTCATCAGCAGCAACAGCCACAACAGCAGCAACAAGCCGCCCGCGCCAGAACGTTCAATATTAATGCGCGCCAAGCCCAAGCTGATAACAACATGGTCTATGGTACATTCCTTGTGAATGGTATTTATGCCTCATGTTTGTTTGATACTGGAGCCGATAATTGCTTTGTGTCGTTTGAATTCGAGAAGCTCCTTAGTCGTAAGCGCTCCTATCTCCCCTCGACATTTGATGTTGAAGTCGCTACCGGAAGGACTGTCGCCGTTAATTCTGTTCTTCACGATTGTACTCTTGAGCTCAACAATCACATTTTCCCAATCGACCTTATCCCGATGCAACTCAGAAGTTTTGACGTCATAGTAGGTATGGACTTTCTTCGCGAAAACCATGCTGAAGTTGTGTGCTTCGACAAGATGATTCGATTCTCGCTCGCGAATGGTGATTTATTGTGTGTCTATGGTGAAACTGCTTCGAAAGGCCTCAAACTTATGTCATGTGTCCAAGCTAGCAAGTATCTCCGCAAGGAATACAGAGCTTTCTTGGCTAACATTGTAGTAGCGGAGAAGGAAAAGAAAAGGAAGACAGGAGTGAAAGACGTTCCTGTGGTCCATGAATTTCCTCAGGTGTTCCCTGACGATCTTCCTGGACTACCGCCAAGTCGTGATATCGACTTCCGTATCAACCGCATTCCTGGAGCCAACCCTGTTGCCAAAGCTCCTTACCGACTCGCACCGTCCGAAATGCGTGAACTTTCGAGTCAGCTTCAGGAATTACTTGAGAAAGGTTTCATTCTCCTGAGCATCTCTCCTTGGGGCGCGCCAGTACTTTTCGTCAAAAAGAAGGATGGGTCGTTCAGGATGTGCATCGACTACCGGGAATTGAATAAGCTAACCATCAAGAACCGCTATCCCCTGCCTCGCATTGACGATTTGTTTGATCAGCTACAAGGTGTTGCGTGTTTCTTGAAGATCGATCTATGCTCAGGTTATCACCAGCTACGCATTCAAGAGGAGGATGTCCCCAAAATCGCTTTTCGCACTCGTTACGGCCACTATGAGTTCGTTGTTATGCCTTTTGGTTTAACCAACGCACCCGTGGTTTTCATGGATCTGATGAATTGTGTGTGTAAACCTTATCTTGACCGTTTCGTCATTGTGTTCATCGACGATGTCTTGATCTATTCCAAGTCGAAGGCCGAACACACGCAACATCTACGTTTGGTTCTTGAACTACTCTAGGGGAATCGACTCTATGCCAAGTTCTCCAAGTGTGAATTCTTGCTAGAGGAGGTTCAGTTTCTGGGTCACATCGTAAATAGTCAAGGTATTCATGTCGATCCTGCGAAGATTGAAGCAGTTAAGAGTTGGATTACACCTAAGAACCCATCTGAAGTTCGTTCCTTTCTCGGACTAGCGGGCTATTATCGATGATTTATCGAATGATTCTCAAAGATCGCTGTGCCGCTTACCGCCCTCATGCACAAAGAAAAGCCTTTGTTTGGGGAACCGAACAAGAGACTGCTTTCCAAACCCTCAAGCACATGCTTTGCAATGCTCCTGTTCTCACATTGCCTGACGGAAACGACGACTTCATTGTCTATTGTGATGCTTCCAACCATGGTCTTGGTTGTGTTCTTATGTAACGGGACAAGGTTATAGCTTACGCGTCTCGACAGCTCAAAATCCACGAGAAGAACTATACAACCCATGATCTCGAGCTATGCGCGGTTGTTTTTGCGTTAAAGATTTGGCGACACTACCTGTATGGTACCAAGTGTACGATCTTCACCGATCACAGGAGCCTACAACATATCTTTGATCAGAAAGAACCTAATATGCGTCAATGCCGATGGGTAGAACTACTCAACGATTACGACTATGAGATTCATTATCACCCAGGCAAAGCAAATGTCGTTACCGACGCTCTCAGCAGAAGGATTTATTTGCTCAGCATCCGTAATACTCAATCCCAACACGATCTCGAAACTCTCATCCGCGAAGCCCAGCATGCCTGTTTCAATGAACGCACTCTGAAAAAGGAGAGAATCTACCACGATGGAGCCCAGCTTGTGAGTAAATTGATGTGCACAAAATGCAACATATAAATTACATCAATTGTGGCATAAAACTAACCCTTTTTTAGTACTAATGTTGGAAAAAGTGTGTTTTTGTCTTCCTTTTGTATTTTCAGGATTTAATAAGCTCAAATGAACAAAAGAAGCAAAAGGCAGTTAAATCTAACATAAATACAAGAAAGGGACAAACGTGGCATGCCCGGCCTCCCCGACAGCATCTTCCCAAGCAAAACAAGAGAACAGAAGGCTGAACATGCCCCGTGCTCAATAAGCACGGGGGCGTGCCCAAGTCTCAGCAGAAAAGACAAAGTTGTAGAAGCTTCTATCGCCCACTACGGGGTCGTGCTCAGCGGACATGGGGCCGTGGTCAACTCTAAGATTTGTAGAATCTGGGGAAATCTTGATAGTACAGATACGCTTCTGCACACGGGGTTCTGCTCAACGGACACAGGGGTGTGGTCAACTAATACAGACAAACTGCAATTAATGAAGAAAGAGAAGGAGGATGGACACGGGGCCGTGCCCGAGCTACTGTTCAGGCTATAAATAGGGGTGCTTGGCTCATTTGCAAACCATCCCTTGGCACACCACCTCTCTCACACTTCACCCACCACCCACCACCATCACAACACCATCATCCACCACCATCACCCATCATAAAGTGTGTGAGTCGTCTCGGGATCCAAGATTGATCGTAAGAGTTCTTGACAATCTAAGGCCATGTTTGCCTAAGTCTCTTACATCACTTGGAGAAGACAAGTGTTTAGTGTAATACTTTTTACTTTTTTATCTTTTCGCACTTTTTATTTGGTTATGTATTAATGACTTTAATAACTAGTTTCTTATGTTGAAGGTGATTCTTCCTTATCGTTTGTCCGTGGTGTCTTGGCATTATTTTACTGTCTATATAAAATAAAAGATTTTCACCATTCATATCTCCACGGTCTATATGGAGATATGTTGGCTACCTGGTCGGGGGTTAAGGGAACGGTTTGGTAAGAGTCTTGCCATTGTTCAGTGTATAGATCTTGCAAAGGACCTGGGTCAAATTTAGTAGGACCTCCTTCAATACCCACCGGTATTGGATGGCGGGGGTCCAAACTCTTTGATCCCCTCATAAGTAAGCTACTATTAAAACTTTAACCCGGCTACTTTGGACTGTATCCCTGTTAACTCAGACTACTTAGCCGAGGGTAACGTCACCTTCAAAAGAGGGGCCTACCACAATATGCATTAATAACTTAATTAATTATCTTTCAATAATCCGACCCTTTAGGATTGTATCCTTGCTGACTCAAACTACTGGGTTGAGGGTAACGTCACCTTCAAAAGAGGGGCCTACTACAATAACTAAGATAATCTCTTAAAAAGTGCAAAAGTGTGGAAATAATCGAAGGTTACACTACACACGAGTCAGATCCAAGTGATTCATCTTGTCTATCTGTTTTTACTTTTATTTTCTTTTTCAGCATTTTAGTTAGTTTTATTTTTCTAGTATAAAACCTTTTTCTAACTTTTGATTTGATTAGACGTTAAGGATAAACCGGTACTAAAAGCTCTTGTGTCCCTGGACGACCTCGGTATCTTACCAACACTATACTACGTCCACGATGGGTGCACTTGCCCATATGTGTGTTTAGTGTTAGTAAATATCGTGTTTTATAAATTTAAAACTTGGCTAAAAAGTGTAAAAGGGCTTACACCAAAAATCTATAGCACCACGCAAGCATCAAGTTTTTGGCGCCGTTGCCGGGGACACAAGCATTTTAAGAAAGTTAGGAATCAACGACCTAATCGTTTTTTCTAATTTTTCTATTTTTTTTAGGATTTTCTTAATTTTTCAGCTTCTGCAGAACTCAGCACGGGCTGTGCCCGCTGAACACGCCCCGTGCCCAATCTTTGGAACTGGCAATCCTGTTTTAAGTCAGACAGTAAGCTGAACACGGGGCCATGCCCACTCAACACGCCCCGTGCCTAAGTTTCAGTTACTGAAAACATAACCGTAAGATCCCGACAGTTGGTAATTTTTGACACAAACATGAGTGATATTGATTTTTTTACTTTCGGCACTCTTATGGTACGTGGTGTCAAATATGTGGTGGCTCTTATAAAGAATTAGAATGTTATTTTCTAAATTATAAGCCCCATTATATAGACTCATTGTTTTCCTGTAGCCTTAAGAGGGGCGAAAGTAAAAATAATCCTTATCTCTCCCTCGAATGCTCTCAACCGGACCTTCTAGGAGAAATGCTTCTTGATGAACTATTCCAATTAGAAGATCTAATTCTTAATTGGTTAAAAGAGCTTAAGTTGGATTTTATCGATTCATTTCAAGGCGAAACCCAAGAAGAATTGTTGGGATCGCATTCGAATAAAAACAACTTCGTTGTTCTCGACATTACCTTCAACTCTACCGAATACTTGGGCGATAGTCGTCCCTGTGCTGATTGTGCCGTGAAGGACTCTCCATCGACTTCGTTCGGTGCATACATAGACCTGAGCGATTCGGCATACACCTTCTTTAACGAGAGCCCGGGAAAGGGTTGGACTTGTCCACCTACATTTAGCATAGGAATCACCCTCACCGACAACCTCTTGCGTTCTCGTCTTACTCTAGAACAATTAAGGTATCTTAGGAACTTTGGGGTTGTTCCATCCAGTAAGGAACCGCCCGATCTGGATAAATTCCTTAAAAATAGGAAAACTCCATAAGACAACTTCTGGATAAATTCCTTAAAAATAGGAAAACTCCATAAGACAACTTCTAGACACGGGGCTGTGTCCAGGTCAACACGCCCCCGTGTCCACCAAAAGATTCCTTTCTGATTTTAATCAGAATACGGACAAAATGTGTCAGGATTCTGTCTGCACACAGGGTCGTGTCCAGCCGACACGGGGCCGTGTGTAGCGTGCTGTCATTTTCGATAAATGCAGCAAGATTCCTGCTCATTTGGACCACTCCAAAGACAAAGATTTGCTGGAATCTTCACCCATACCATCCTAGGTATATTCTAAAGAAGGTTCTCAACAACCATCTTGTCTTTTCCACTTTTGTTCATTGCCTTCTTCTTCTTCAATTTTCACTCAATACCTCCATTAAAGCTTGAAATCTCCATGATCCAAGCTTTATTGTAATGTTTGTAAGGTTATTATTCAAGGAATCTTGTTTAAAATGAGTTGTACAACTTTGTTTTAAATTATTTATGCTTAAAAAGTACCTTAAAAATTGGAAAAAAATTTAAAACTCCAAGATTCCTTGCTCTAAAAACCTGCAGACAGCTGCACACTGGGTCGTGTTCATTGAACACGGGGCCGTGTCCGAGGTACTATCCAAATATAAATTGAAACCTTTTCGGCCTGTTTTCTCATAATGGCGAGCAGAACTAGCGGAATATCTTCGTCGCAATCAAGGAACAACCGGTAGGGGAGGAGGTCATCAACGGTAGAGGACTCTCTTGTAAACTATGTTTACGCTTTACGAGAGGCTATTGATGAAATGACGGGGGTGGAAGAAGCATTGGTCGTCCGTATCAATCACTTAACGGTGGGACTAGAAGGGTGTCTTCGAGAGGTCAACCTTTTGCACCAAAGGTTGAACATTCTCGCCTCTCCTCCTTTGGTTCCCATCATCACCCAAAGGGCATCGAACGTGGTGCCTGAAGTCATCATACCAGCCGAGTGGTACACCATACACCCGGGACCTCCTCGCGACATATTACAAGGGGTTCCGGTTGGTGTCACTCCCCCTCCACAAGATGTTGAGGAAAATGAAGCCGCCTTCTTCCTCCCAAGAGAAATAGAAGAATGGCATTAACAACGTCTGGGGAACACCCCTCGGCCCGGAGTTCTACCAAGCTTTTAGATACCGGAGAATTATTTCTGGAATTTTGGTTCTTAATGTAAAAGTAGAGCTCCTTAGAATGATTTTATGCATCACTTGACCTATCTAGTTTAACTTTTATTTTTCTTCTTTGTTTTTAATTTTCTAGGAATGTTATGTAATTCTCTCTATGACTTAAATGGAATGATGGTTTTAGTTAATTTGGTGTTTGGATGATGTTGTAATGGATAAAACACACTCGGGATGGTGAAGGATAACAAGGGAAACTTGAACCAGCACCCCATGCACAAAAACAGAGCCATCCGACAAATTTTCTTCATTACACCAAGTTCAGCACGGGTCGTGCCCGCCCAACACGGCCTCGTGCTGCACAATCTGCAAGAAATGCCCAGTTCAGGTAACTGGACACGGGGCGTGCTCACTGAACACGCCCCCGTGCCCAAGCTTCTGTTTCTTTTTACAAACTTTTGTTACTGGCGATCTGAACACGGGGCCGTGCCCGGTCACCACAGGGCCGTGTCCAGACGCCCAGTAACATAAATTTTTGCTTTTTACACCTTTTTACACATTCAATCAACCTAAAAACTTATTTTTGGGACAGATTGAGGACAATGTGTAATTTAAGTGTGGGGGGGGGATGCTAAAACTTTGAATCTTGCAAGTCCTAATTACAAGCCTTAAACAAAATTCTATTGGAACCGTTAATCACCCCAATTTTTTTCAAAAATTTTCATTTTTCTTTACTTGTCTAGGTTTAATTTGGGAATTTCAAGTTCTAAAAAGGTTATATTTTTAAAAAATTTACAACCGATAGCGTCGTGATAAAAAGAACCAACATAAGAAAATTATGAAACGGCATGACAAGTTTAGTTAAAATTTGATTATATATACTTGATCACATAAAAACCCAATCCCACAAAAGTGAGTTTTGAGCCTTTATTGAGTATACAAATACATATCTTTAAACTAAATGCTCATTTTTCGTTTCTTGTGTGAATAGTCGCTTGGTTCTTACGACTCTAGAACTTGCCACGACGATACATTCCCGGTCCTTACCAACTTAAACCCGAGTAAGTAAATGATGGAGGCATTAGGACTAACCCTTTTTATTTTCTACACCATTGTTTTTTCTTTTTTTTTTACCACCTATCCAAAATCCCCCTAGTTAACCCCTTTGAGCCTAAACCTCTTCATTTCTTAACCCAAAACAAAAAAATAATAATAAAAAAACCCTTTTACCCACCAAAACCTTTTTTATTTTAAACCCTTTGTTTTAGTAACAAGGCTCGGTTTTTCTTATGACTTGCTTCCTAAAAAAAATGATGATGATGATGATGAAGCCAAAAGAAATAAACAAACAAGTTTGTAAAAATAATAATAATAATAACTTTGTTTGAAAGAAAGGCTTCATCAAAATAAAGTTATGAAAAATAAAAAGTCTTCCGAAAAACCGACACTTTTTACGCCTTTCGCCCTTTTACTAACCACTAACCCAACCACCCACCTTTGGCCCAAGCCTAACCCTTGACCCCAAAATTCCTCTTGATATTTACAAAAGTGTATAGTTAAAATGGAGGAGGATTGATTGCTTGGCAAGCTTATGATAGGAGTAAGTTCCATGCCGCTCTCGAGTGATTCACTAAAAATACATTTTCGGCCGAGTGTTGAGTGATCCCCGGTGAGGTATGTGAACTTGTATATAAATGGAATTTTAAAAAGGCTTGTTATGCCCTAATAAGTAATTTATCTTGTGTAATGTTTTTAATAAATCATGACGAATAGGATTGTAAGTAAATAAAAATAAAACTTAATAAAGAATCTTGGAAATCCCGACACTCTATGACAAACCCAAAAACCGTCTCTTCTACCCATTCCATTTGGGAGTGTAAAGCCACATTATAAAGAGTTTTGCTTGAGGACAAGCAAAGATTCAAGTGTGGGGGTATTTGATGTGCACAAAATGCAACATATAAATTACATCAATTGTGGCATAAAACTAACCCTTTTTTAGTACTAATGTTGGAAAAAGTGTGTTTTTGTCTTCCTTTTGTATTTTCAGGATTAAATGAGCTCAAATGAACAAAAGAAGCAAAAAGACAGCTAAATCTAACATAAATACAAAAAAGGGACAAACGTGGCATGCCCGGCCTCCCCGACAGCATCTTCCCAAGCAAAAAAAGAGAACAGAAGGCTGAACACGCCCCGTGCTCAATGAGCACGGGGTCGTGCTCAGCGGACACGGGGCCGTGGTCAACTCTAAGATTCGCAGAATCTGGGGAAATCTTGATAGTACAAATACGCTTGTGCACACGGGGTCGTGCTCAGCGGACATGGGGGCGTGGTCAACTAATGCAGACAAACTGCAATTAATGTAGAAAGAGAAGGAGGATGGACACGGGGCCGTGCCCGAGCTACTGTTCAGGCTATAAATAGGGGTGCTTGGCTCATTTGCAAACCATCCCTTGGCACACCACCTCTCTCACACTTCACCCACCACCCACCACCATCACAACACCATCATCCACCACCATCATCCATAATCTATCATAGAGTGTGTGAGTCGTCTCGGGATCCAAGATTGATCGTAAGAGTTCTTGACAATTAAAGGCCATGCTTGCCTAAGTCTCTTACATCACTTGGTGAAGACAAGTGTTTAGTGTAATACTTTTTATTTTTTTTTTATCTTTTCACACTTTTTATTTGGTTATTATTAATGACTTTAATAACTAGTTTCTTATGTTGAAGGTGATTCTTTCTTATCGTTTGTCCGTGGTGTCTTGGCATTATTTTACTGTCTATATAAAATAAAAGATTTTCACCATTCATATCTCCACGGTCTATATGGAGATATGTTGGCTACCTGGTCGGGGGTTAAGGAAACGGTTTGGTAAGAGTCTTGCCATTGTTCAGTCTATAGATCCTGCAAAGGACCTGGGTCAAATTTAGTAGGACCTCCTTCAATACCCACCGGTATTGGATGGTGGGGGTCCAAACTCTTTGATCCCCTCATAAGTAAGCTACTATTAAAACTTTAACCCGGCTACTTAGGACTGTATCCTTGCTGACTCAGACTACTTAGACGAGGGTAACGTCACCTTCAAAAGAGGGGCCTACCACAATATGCATTAATAACTTAATTAATTATCTTTCAATAATCCAACCCTTTAGGATTGTATCCTTGCTGACTCAAACTACTGGGTTGAGGGTAACGTCACCTTCAAAAGAGGGGCCTACTATAATAACTAAGATAATCTCTTAAAAAGTGCAAAAGTGCGGAAATAATCAAAGGTTACACTACACACGAGTCGGATCCAAGTGATTCATCTTGTCATCTGTTTTTACTTTTATTTTCTTTTTCAGCATTTTAGTTAGTTTTATTTTTCTAGTTTAAAACCTTTTTCTAACTTTTGATTTGATTAGACGTTGAGGATAAACCGGTACTAAAAGCTCTTGTGTCCTTGGACGACCTTGGTATCTTACCAACACTATACTACGTCCACAATGGGTGCACTTGCCCATATGTGTGTTTAGTGTTAGTAAATATCGTGTTTTATAAATTTAAAACTTGGCTAAAAAGTGTAAAAGGGCTTAAAATATACACCAAAAATCTATAGCACCACGCACGCATCATAAATCAAATGGGATGCTTAAAATATACACCAAAAATCTGTAGCACCACGCACGCATCATAAATCAAATGGGATTTTCCATTTTCTGGACCGAATTTGGATCCCTAAGCGGACCGAATTGCGAAAGATTTTGATGGACGAAGCCCATAAATCCCTGTACTCTATTCATCCCGGTGCCGATAAAATGTACCAGGATCTTCGCTACAAATACTGGTGGCCGGGCATGAAAAGGGATATTGCTCTCTATGTTGGGAAGTGCCTGACTTGTGCAAGGGTCACGGCTGAACATCAAAGGCCCTCTGGCTTACTCGAACAACCCCCAATCCCTATGTGGAAGTGGGAGAGTATAGCTTTTGACTTCATAACAAAGCTTCCGCACACGTCTTCAGGTCACGACAACATTTAGGTTGTCGTTGATCGCTTAACCAAATCCGCTCACTTTTTACCAATACGAGAAGACTACAAGGTAGAACGATTAGCCCGATTCTACACCAACGAGATCATTTGTAATCATGGGACACCTCGCGACATCATCTCTGACCGTGACGCTCGGTTTACCTCGCGACTGTGGGAAACGTTTCAAGCTGCTCTTGGTACTACGCTTAATCTGAGTACCGCATTCCACCCTCAAACCGACGGTCAGACTGAGAGAACAATCCGTACTCTTGAAGACATGCTCCGTTCGTGTGTCATAGACTTCGGTGGTAATTGGGACACTTACCTGCCGTTAGTCGAATTCTCGTACAACAACAGTTATCATTCCAGCATTCAAATGGCACCATTCGAGGCTCTATACGGAAGAAGATGTCGATCGCCTATTGTATGGCACAAGATCGGTCACTCGCAATTAACCAGTCTTGAGCTATTGCAAGAAACGACTGACAAAGTCCTCCAAATTCGAGACAACTTGTTAAAAGCTCGAAGTCGACAGAAAAGTTACGCCGATAGACGACGCAAGCCCCTTGAATTTGATGTTGGCGACTACGTACTCCTAAAGGTATCACCTTGGAAGGGTGTGGTCAGATTCGGCAAGAAAGGGAAACTAGCGCCTCGATATGTTGGACCTTTTAAGATTCTAGAAAGGATCGGAAAAGTCGCCTACAAACTCGAACTACTGGAGGAACTTAGTAATGTCCACCTGACTTTCCATGTGTCAAACCTCCGAAAGTGCCTGACTGAGCATGATTTAATTGTACCACTCGATGACCTCCAAATAAACGAAACACTACACTTCGTGGAGAATCCCGTCGAAATCATGGATCGCCAAACCAAGCAGCTCAGACGCTCGCGCATTCCTATTGTGAAAGTCCGATGGGAAGGCAAATGAGGCACAGAGTTCACTTGGGAACTCGAAAGCGACATGAGGGCGAAGCACCCGCAGTTGTTAGTTACGGCTTCGGCCTAATTTCGGGATGAAATTCTCTCAACTAGGGGAGGCTGTAACACCCCAGTGTCTCGAAAGTCAAAGTCAAATTCAAGATTAAAGTCAAAGGAAGAAAAGATTGCTAATTGCAATCTGTCTCTCCTTGCTCAATTCCTGTTTTGACTTCTTTGACTGATAGATTAGTATATTTTATGTTTTACGTTAGTTGTATTATGTGGAGTAAATGTAAAGAATCGCAGTAATCGATGTATACTTATCGCTATGAATCGCCCTACGACTGTGAACAATAGGAAGTAACAATGCGATAAAAAGTCAAATAAACATTAATCGAACTAATCTAATCAACATCGCGCTTGCAACTCGAATTACGCATTTTTGATGATTGTTATACGTGTGTGTGTGCCTTATGTGTTACTTGTGCATGTTTATTTATGATATGTGTGGTAATCAATCGAATCGCAATCGAACTCAATCGCAATCGAATCGCAAACGCTAAATAAATACGAAATAAGGATGCTTGTATGTAGATATAGTATGATAATTGATGGAGAAGAGATAGCGCGAGATATAAGTAGTTGGGATTAAAATTAATTTTACAAAGAAACTCTATCGCATCGCAACGCTCGCAATCGAAACCGCAAAAACTCGTCGCACCGAACACTCGAATCAGGCGACCGATCGATCAGGCAACCAGCCGATCGACCAGCCGTCCGCTCGGACTGCTGTCCGATCGTACAAGCTGTCCGATCGAGCTGCCTGGCCGATCGACCAACCCTTTCCTCTTTGGGAAACTCTATAAATACCTCCTGTCACTTTCATTCTTTCTACTTTTGGCAACTCTCTGTCCGACCAGCGCATTCTCCTCACTTTTCTTCAGATTTCTCTCAATTCCGGTACGATCTCGTCCTAAATCTTGTACTTCCTTAATCTACACGCACTCCTACACCTTTCTATCTTTTGAAACTTAACTTTTAACCGTGAAATCACCAAGATTCAAGGTGTTCTAGGATGACGTCATGATGTGTTCTTGACGAACTTCATGTTTTGGCCTCAATCCACCAAGAATAACTTGGATCTAATCGATTTCCACATAAACAAACAAAGATCTTTCATAGATCTGAACATATTCACAAAGAAAAGGATTGAAAGATGGTTTTTCAACCTTCTTTCAACTCTTTTACACTCAATGCCTTCGAAACCGGTAGAAACGGAGCTTGTGCCGACCTACTACTCAATCTAGTGGTTATGTGGCTCGAGATTCGGGTTCTATCCACGAGGTTCACCGATTTCAAGTTAAACGTGAAACACCATCCCGAACAGTTCACTAATCGGATTTGGGTGATTCCTGTCCGATCGGGAGTACCAAGTAGTGATGAGGTTACTATTGTTTTGCACGTTGTCACAACACCTCGATAAAAACGACAAACAATCAAACACCAAGGATAAGACGAACAGGTCGACCAGGACGGAGTTCCGTCCGATCGGACTGCTGTCCGATCGAACAGCCAATCCGATCGACTGGCCAAACCGAACGGCTTGCACCTTGGGTCCCACACTTAAACTATTCACCAACATTTGAAGTGTGATCGTTGAACGAGTTGTTGTCCGATCGAACTACCATCCGATCGGGTTAACCGCTCGAACGTGTGCCCATTAGACTTCAACACTTAAACAATTTTCAACATGTTCAATGCACTAGGAATGCCATCTGATCGAACTGTTGTCCGATCGAGTGACATCTTGCTGTGAACTTATTCTCACTGAAGTGCCCAACCAAACGGGTTGCCGGCCGATCGAACGACCGTCCGATCGACCGACCCGAAAGGTAGAGATACTTCAATGTTTTCAAATGCTACAACAAAAACTTCAAATGTCAAACCATCATACACAAACACATCCTTCCCAAAGGAAGAAACAATCCACTCGAACAGCCATCCGAACGGACAGCCGTCCGAACGGATTATCACTCGCACGATCAGCTGTCCGATCGGACTACCATCCGATCGGCCAGCTGTTCGACCTACCATTGTTTTCGTTTTACACGTCACTTATCATTATGCTCTCAAACTATTCAGGCTAACCTTACTCCCAAGCACTCCCTTCAATCCATCAACCGCTGTGAGTATACTCGATCCCTTTTTGCTTTACACACTTTTGGGTGTTACATACGTTGCTTATACGAAATCACAATCGAACACACTATGCAATACTTTTAAATGCTAACCATTACCGCATGTTATACGTGACTTAATGAATGCGTGTTTGTTATGTTTACACATGGAATGCTGTCTACCTGCCTTAGCAACGATAGTACTATTGTTTGGACTCAACATGTAACGCCCCAAAAATGAAAACTCAATAAAACAAGTGAGGATAAATAACTGTAATGCCCCAAAATCTAATAGTTGATAAATAAGGCATTTACTAGATTTATGTGTGAAATAACTTAACTAGGATTAGTTAACCTAGTTTGTTTTTCTATGTTAGTTACAAGAAGGAAATAAATAAATTATCAAAACTACAAGGGTTGAACTTGTACATTTTAATTAAATTTTGGTTAAGTAGTGGAAGATCACAAACATCAGACATAAGTCTGATGTTGGTGTCGATGCAAGCCAAGGGCCAAGAAGGGTTTCTCATGATGATGAAATGTTGAAGAATTGAAGCAAAATCCAGCCTTGATTCTCTTGCATGTGTAGAGATTCTACATCAAAAAGCTATATGAAACATGTGGTAAGTTGTAATTTCAGATTTTATGATCTTATATAAAGTGGGTTTATGTTTAATCCACGAAATTGTGTGAAATTACTCATGAATATGTGTTAGAAGCATCAAATAGGACTTGAATTATGAAGGATTTTAAGTAATTTTGATGATTAAAGTTGAAACCACCATTGATAGTGAAGGTAGTAACATGGGTGAATCACCCATGTTCAAATCATGTGTAAATTTGATTGATTATGTTGTATAAGATGAACTCTTGCAAGTTAGGCGGAATATGGTATGAAGCTAGTTTAATGTTTTGGTTGTGTTGATGTTTGGAAGTAAGAACTTTGAAGATTAAGCATGAAATATTTGTACATTATGCTTTAAATGTGAAACCCGCCAAGTGTTTGATAAAATGCCTACAAAGTTTGTGTAAAATAGTTACTTTTGACAGCCTTAGATAGTCATCTTGTAAAGGCCGTATCTCATTCGTTATTAGGAGTTAGACAACGAGCCTTATATCGTTGAAAAGGTTGTTTCGCATATTACATTTCATATTTGGTCATAAGAGGCTGGTTATGAGATTTAGTGGGTCAAAACAGCATGAAAAGTTAGTAAATTCGTTTTGACAGCAAGCTGTTTGGAAGCATTTCAGCTTCTGTGCTGATTTTGTAAAAAACATATAAAATCATAGGAATGTCCGATTGCTACGATCTTTATATGCTTAGAAAGATCTCTGAGTGTAAATCATTTCATATTTGAACATGAAGAACTGAATCAGAAGATAAATGGGTTAAAATGTGTTGTGAACAGCTGCTGCGCAGAAAGTTGCTGCACATTTTTAGTATAAATATTAAGTAAAAATAGTTGTATTGTTATGCACACTTGTATGAATCATGAACTACTGATTTTAATAAATTATTAGTAAGTTATTTGATTGTTTTAAGTGTCTAAAACACTTACCAACTAGTCTATGCATATGATTGCACCAACGGGTCGAAACGGGTTGTTGATAGAAAATAGTAGAATGGATGTGTAAAAACCAAGGTGTTAAGAAATGGTATGAAATGTTTAATGTATGAAACAAGTTGCCTAACTTAGAAAATGTTATCATTCTAAGTATGGAATTTTGAAAGAATAATGAACATGATGTAAATACATAATTATGCATGCTAGAAGCTCATGTATGACTTTTGTGATGATGGAATGATAAATTGTTAGATTGATTAGCATTGTAGTATTGTGATACATGTTGAACTCGTTAAGCGATTGACACGTGAATAGAAGTGTGATTAGTGATGCGTATGATTACATATACTAACTATTGAATGGATGTAATGGAATGAGATAATAGGAACGTGTCAAGGAGAGCTCAAGCATAGGAGGATAACGGGTCAAGATAAGGCAAGGTGACAAATACACTTATTGGAGTACTCAAGGTAAGTGATTTCTATAATCACTTCTTTAGTTGTTTAAGTAATATAATGTTTTAATTATTAAGTTCATATGAAGTTGAGGTCAAATCAATAGATTATTTTGATAAATGCACGAATGGGTCGAATAATTCATAGATGAATAACAAGCCGAATACGTATAAGTTAAGAAATTCCTTAACTCGGATGTTGGACTTCAAGATCACATGATAGAATATTAAATTACAATCATATAGGAAGAAACGTGACGCAAAACGGATGAAAAATGAGAGAGTTATGTCCGTTTCGGTAAGGATTAATGGCTAGGAAAAGTGCAGAGTTGACACGGCCGGGTGGTGAACTGACACGGCCAGGTGAAGGTTCTGTCAAAAATATTATTTATGTGATTTATGCGCCGTAGGCTTCGGTATATTATCCGTGAACTACGACGGGCCTCCCAAACATGATTTCAAGTGTTTCCTTGATGATTATAAGTTGTAAACCCAAGTCTAAGCCTCATGTAATTTATATAAGAGTGTGATAGATGTATGTAATGAAGTTGGACATGTATTACATGTAAATGTATACAAAAATACGTACGGAACACGTAGATATGAATACATGATGGTAGGTATGATTAAATGTATATTAGGTATGTAGATGTGTATGATTGTAAGTTTGTATGTGTGCAAGTATGTGCGAATGCATGATTTGGATGCATTTGAGAATTAGCGTTACTAATAATGCCCTTGGGTTTGGAATATAAGTTAATTGGATGCATTTAAATGGTTGACGTCCTTTTTATGAAGATGTAGTAAATGAATATGTTGAGATTACGGGTTTGGCTAACCAAGTTATTATTGAGTATGTTTGAAAGTGCAGGTTATGAATGTCGGACTTTCGAAGTGTTGATATAATAATGAAACGGTTGAATGTTGAAAGGATAACCGGATTGAAGTAACTTATGCGGTTAGAATATGCTATGGACGTTTTAGTTTATACAACATTTTATGTTTGGTCGTCATCATCTACCAACGGGTTAGTTGTTTGAAAATATATGTCATACCCATTTAATTGGGTAATCGAATGCATGAGAGAAATGAAAGTACATACACGAATGGAACTAAAGTGACGATTTTATAAGTAAATAAGTAAATGACTAACTTTTTAAAGCTTTGTTGTTGAATGTAGGTAAATCCTCAATTCAGGCGACTTGGAGAATCGGAGCGAGCGCGTGTTCATGTTATGTCATACCAAACGCTTCCGCTAGCTTGTTCAAATGTTTTTGATCCAAAATTTGTTGTATTGGTTTTTAGTAGTATCTTGTTGAACAAATTGTAGAATTGTATCTAGTTTGTTTATGTTTAAAACAGGGGTATGCTCGTTTTATGGACGGGTCATGCCCGATTTTTGTTAAATTATAGTATGATAATATCACATTTAGGAAGATGAAATTTTGGGCGTAACACAACACCCGCTCACGCGGGGGTTGTTAAGGATAATTATTTGCATGGATTACAGCGGTGATCATGTATTACGAACCGCCTTGGGCAATCAACCCGCAGTCATTGGTATCGATAGGTTCATGTCGATAACTAACATGCTTCGTTTTACTCCTGTGTACGTGTTGGTTATGCGTAAACTATTTCGAAATCTATATGGTATTATCAAACTTGTATACTCGCTTTTCCACTATGTGTATTGACTTTATTTTAACGTATGTGACAGGTGCTTAAGGTGTCTATTTGCTTGGAAATTAAGGCTAGGAAAGAGTCTTAGAGACCAACAAATAGTTGTATATACCAATGAAACCTGAGTTGTCGGAACAGAACAATTTGCCTAGATTTGTACTGTAATAATTATATTATCTTATATGACAAGGTGTGGGACGTGTTACTTAAAATATTTGGTAAATGTAATTGTTATGGAAACTTCTGGACAATCTGTTTCGCTCAGTGCCGCGCCTCGATGTTTCCGCCATCGGTTGGGGTGTGACAGTACAAGTACCTGATACACATAGTACAACTGTTATATGCATGATCACACACCAGCAAGTAGTCGCACACCCCCAGGTAGGCCGCACACTTGCTGGTGGGCTGCACACTCACCATTGGGCCATAAACTGTTTTGGCCGCAGGCTTATATGCTGATGTAATGGACTGTCTAAGTTACTTGCATACAAATCTGATTAAACTAGGTAACCAGAATAGGACGTGGTTGACCAACTTTAAAACAAGTAAATAACCTACTATCATACCCCAACTGATGGCGGAAACATCGGGATGAGACGAACAAATCGCTCAAAGCGTCATAACACTATTGTGACAATATAATTTAAATTTAATTTCATAAAAATGCTAAAATGTCATACAAGATTCAAACATGAACATAATTGTTTCAAACATAACATCAAATAATTGTTTATTCTAGGTATGTTTATAAGTCCACCTAAATCTCGTTTCTTCACTAGCATCATCTCGTCTATCAACCTGCAACATGTATTAAAATATGATCAACAAAATGGTGGCGAGTATATAAGTTTGATACATAGCATAAATAGGGTAAAATGTTTAACGTGCTTATATCCAACATGAATAACATAGATACAAGTTACTAATATGCTAAAACGGTGTAAATTATATGTTCAAATCCGAGTGTACAACGCAATTTGCCTTTCCTTGAGACTAATGGGAGGTTAACATGTTTGACTTAACAATACCCCGAGGCTAATGGGCCGTGTCACACCCCAACCGATGGCGGAAACATCGGGGCGCAGCACTAAGCGAATAAGATTGCTCAAGAGATTCCACAACACTAATTGTTTCGATAATTGATTATCAAGTTTCATAAATAAATCTAAAACATCAAACATGTTTCACAACCACACGAAGTATCAAAAACAACATACGAACTAAACATCGTTCAAAATTGTCTAAATTGTCTAAGATGAGTTTCTAAGCATCATCCTAGCTTGTTTCTTCAGCATCCAAACTTATCAACCTGCAACATGTATTAAAATAATATCAACAAAATGTTGGCGAGCATACAAGTTTGAATACGTAGCATAATAGTTTAAAAAAACTCATATCCAACATGAAAACGTATAATAAGTTTCACCATGCTAGTTTACGCAGTCCAAGTGATAGCCAAGTTTCCAATGCGTTAAGTGCCTTTCCCAAAGACTAACGGGAGGTTATATGTCTCATCCTAACAATACCCCAAAGACTAACGGGGAAGTGCATTACCCCTATAGCGCTACCATTGTTAAGGCGGAACTACACACAAGGATTAAACGTTCACATAGCATAAAAGTCTCAAGTATCACAAGTTTCATGTTTCATCTTTAAATGGATAAAGTATATTTCAAATAAGTTTCAAGTGTCAAGTGTCTTGATATAGAATACATGTTGCATCCCAAAAGTGTTTAAAACAAAAAGGGATCGAGTATACTCACAGTGGGTGCTTAAACCAAACACTGCTAAGATTGGATCGAAGGGAGCGCTGGATCAGCCTGCGTGCGAGGAACAGAGCATAAGTCCTCTAAGTGCTGACCCGGTTGGGAACATAGTGTCGTACAGTGCGAAATCGAGTAAAATTGTCTGACGAAATACCTGAGCGGATGGTCATCTGAACGGATGGTCATCTGGTCGGATGACCATTCAAACAGATGGACTCCATCCAATCGGATGGTCATTGGAATAGTGGATGTTTGCGAACTGTTAAAGTTTCAAATGTTGTGATCATAGTGTCCTGTAAAACAAACAAGTGTCATGATAATCAGATCAACTAGACGAATGGTCATCTGATCGGACGACCATTCGGACAGATGATCAGTGAGTGTAGTTTTCGTGAAATTTGCTAAGTTTTGAGTTAACGGAGGCGGTGCAACATCGCGTCAAACAACGGAAACGTACCAACCTAGCTCATTAAGTCGGCTAGGAACCACCCCTTCTCGAACCGACGAACTGTTCGTGGTGAGGTTTCATGTTTGGACCCGTCTATCGGCCCATTTTCCGGTGAAAATCAGTTTTCAAGCCGGCTTTTGACTAAGGAATGAGTCAATAGCCTGTTTGAGTCCGATTCCACTACTGCTTTGTATAAAAATTGAAGAATAGTCCGAAAATAGGCTGTAGAACGTGATGTTTATCAGATCTAAGCTGGAAACGTATGAAACTCCATCAGATTTGATGTAAAAGTGTGAGATTTCCATAGTTTTTGTATAAAGGTAGTGAAAATCCTTTAGATCTAGGGCCGATCTTGATTGAATGATGCTCCACCACAGTTTGTACCAACAACTGAGAGGAAAACATCTTCAAGAGACCCAAATCAGTTGGTTTTCATGAAAAAGTAGAAGTGTTTATGTGATTTTGATGAAGAAAATTGAGAAGTGATAAATGATGAAGGTTGTACAAGAATCAGGGAAGAATACTTACAAGTTTACCTTGAATCTTGATAAAAGTGCTTGAGAGTGCGTGTGGTCAGATGGCAGAGAGTAAAGTGTGAAATGAAGGATCAACAGCCCTATTTATAATTGATGTTGACAGCTTAAGGCGGTGTAAGTGTGCAAGGGGTCGGATGGCTATTCGGTCGAATGGTCATCCGATCGGATGTCCATTCGGACAGCCGAGACTCATTTGCTAGTTTTCCGACTTTGGTTCGTTTTACGAGCTAGATTAAGCATTGTGTTGCGTATTATTGTGAGTAACCATTACATGGTATAATTACACGATTAACACAAAAGTTTCCATGTTTCAAGTCTGCGTTTAAGCTAGTATCTCGTTCAATAAGTATCAAGTATCAAAGTCTCTCGTTCAATAAAGAATCAAAGTTTCTCGTTCAACAAGTATCAAGCATAGCAAGTGTCAAGTTTCAAAGTATCACATGAGTCAAGATTCATACTTGTTCATGCATGAAGTGATAACAAAAGCATCATAGAGTAAAAGTTTCACATAGTTTTGTTAGGATCTGAGTTTCTTTTGATTGTGTTCGTTTGATTAGAATGAAGATGAAACAGAGTAAATTGTAGCGAAAATAAATGAAATAAACTTTCAACACACAATCAATGGAAGAAATAGTTTTAAGCAAACATGTTTATCACATAATCGAATGATTGTATTTATTACAATAATCAATTACAATGCATGCATGCACTAATCTCCCCCTCAGCCTGAGCTCACTTGATTGTTCGTACAAAATGACTTTGTGTGAAAGAGCTAATAGAACAGTACAGAATATTGTTCTATTTATAGTACAGAACAACCACTGACCATCTTTGGCTGATGTCACCATGAAAGTGACATCTAACCTCCTAACAACCTACAACCACTGACTATTACAACCACTGATGCAAACTACTGATTAACTAAACAATACAAAGGATAAACTAAACTACTTATTCTTCATTCCACTGTTATAGTTCCACCAGTGCTTTGAGTCTTTAGCAGTACTTGAATCATATCAGCAGATTGAGCATCAGTGCTTTATCTTCAACAATCTTTAGATCAGCAGCAATTGTAAGGGCAGTGTTTTGGGTCATCAAATGTTAGGATCACTTTAAAGGGGAAATATTAAGTACAAACAACTGCTTATTCTGGATCCACTTTTCTGCACCATTTTTGGCTTTATCAACTGTTCCTTTGTAGGGTTCAATCCCAACAATCTCCCCCTGGAACAAAAGATGCCAAAACCCTTCATTATTAAAGATCTTTATTATCTCATCAAGAATTCCCTAACTTGCCCTTTGAATTGTAATTCAAAGTTCATGGAATCCTCATCATCTTCATCCCTGCATAGTGGAAGCTCAAGGAGATCCTGTAGATCTTCTACACTCACACCAAGTGCATTTTCCCTTGATATGTGCTTCACTTCACCACTGGATTTGAGAAGAGTCAATACGTGGGTCTTTTGACCAGACTTCCACTTTAGTTTTTTTGAATCTAGTGGGTTTCTTGGGAGAGACTTTATTTTTGATGAGTTTGGAGATGGAGGCCTGGTGATGACAACTTTGGCAGGGTCTTGAGATTGTGCTAAGTCTTGATTTTCTGCCAACATACTGAAGAACCATCTTCATGATGTATTCTTCTTGAGCCTTGTCTTCTTTTGTTTCTGCATCCATCTGCTTTTGTTTCCTTCTTTGATAAAGGATGGCAACAGGTGGAGCAATCGATCTTCTAACTGGCAAGTCCTGTTTGACTGGAATTCTTCTAGATAATCACCTTTTTGGGAGCAGTGTGATCTTTCTTCCTTAACACTTTCACCTCTGACCACCTTGTAACCTGATTCCTTGACCCATAGCCTGTAGCTATAAGCTCTTCTTTCATTCTTTTCAGCTTCAAAGTCCTTTCTGGTACATTCTTTTTGTAATTGGACCAGACTGGAGGAGTTTGCTTTACTTTGTCTTCAAGCATCTTTTGAATTCTTGCTATCTCCTCTTTAAGTTCACTAATGGTCCATTCCTTGTACTGATACTTCTCTTCCTTATATTTCTTGTATGCCATGATGTATTCAATGTAGTCTTGTCTCAAACTTTCATCATCATTTTCTGATAGTTTCTGACAAAGGTCTTTTGAGAACTGTTCTAAAGTTCTGACTTTGGTGAGCAGATATTGCAAATTCCTCTGAATGTCTTTTTTAGACTTTCCCTTTGTGTCTCTTTGTGATATATCCTCTGCTTGTTTGGGCTTTAATTTCAGATACTCTTCTATGTTTCTTGGCAAAGGATATCCTTGAAGAGATGGGAGTTTCCTCTTTTTAGGATCATCTTAAGAGTAGAAGGATTTGATCTCCTCCCTGACTGCTGGAAGATCTAAAGGATATTGTACTCCCAAAGGGACTAGGGCAGTGTTTGGATCAAGGGCTTGAACTGAAGAGATTGGAACAGGGTTTGGAATAGTGGCTAGGATCAGAGGCTGTGAAGATGTTGGAAGTGGAGAAGTGTCATCTACCAGTACAATGTTTGTTATCCTTCTCCTTTTGTGCTTTGGAGAGGTTGGTGGTGTATTTGTGGGATGAGTGGTGATGTTTGAAATGATAGGTGACTGACTAACAGTTGTTGAAACAACTAGTGTTTCAACCATTGTTGTCACTACAACTGTTGATGTATCAACTGTTGTCTTCTGCTTTTTGGTAGGTGGTTTTTGTGATGGTGGTGTTGTTTTTGGTATGGCAATGGATTGAGTGTTGGTTGATGAATTGGTGAGGGCAGTGGATGAAATAACATTTGCTGAAACCACTGAAGTATCAACAACTGTTTATACAACAGGTGTCTCAACATCTGTTGACTTGGAGGTTTGATGTGAGGAACTTTTGGGGATTTGAGGAGTATGCTTGGTGGTTTTGGGTTGGCTAACCTTTCTGGTAGGCTTTCTTCTTTTAGTAGTAGAAGTACCATGTTCTTCCTTTTCCATCATAACTTTGTTCTTTTGCTCAAATCTTTTTGACCCGTTTATTTCCATTGTCTCTTTCTTGTTTGCTTTTAGATCAACAAATGCATTTAGAGTCACGTCAACTTTTTTAGAACCATCTGGCCTTGGAATTTCTACCACAAGTTTAGACATTGGATCTGGTGGCATATACAAACCTTCTTTTCCCTTTTTACCTTTCTCCCCCTTTTTGGTATCATCAGGGTTTTCAACATAAATGATGGTAGGAGGAGAAGTGCCAGTGGTTTGACGCAAATGGGCCTTGATTGCCTTTATATCAGCTTGTATATCTTTGTACCTAGCTTCCATTACATTTCTGAACATTTGAAGCTGAATCTCATGTTGTTGATCAGCATACTGTCTCTGTTGATGAAGCATAGGTTGAAATAAGTGCCATAGCTCAGTGGGGGATGGAGCAGATGGTGCAGCAGTGGATGTAGCCTTTTGAGATTGTAACAACTGTTGCAGCATATTTTTGATATCTGCAACAGATGTTTCAATTTTATCCACTCTCTCCGTCAAATCTTTGTATTTCAAACCATCAACCAAGTGAATGGGATCATCTGATTTCCCACTAGCAGTGGGGTTGTATCAATAGTTGACTTAGGAAAAGTTTCCCAAAAGTCATCCACTGATGCCCCTTTGTCTTAGTACTGGGGACTTCTTTCCTTAGCATTGGTTACCATTGTAAGTACACCAGTGAATAATGGAAATACACCAGTGGTTACTTTGGTTCCCAAAGAGGAAATTGCCTTCAAGGGAGGCTTACTAATGAAACTACTGTCCAGGTATAAATCAGTGGATTCAACACATGTAGTAGCTGCTCCACTTGAACTACTGACAGGAATTACATGTAATTCCTGTAGTGCAACCTCCTCAGCTGTTGATGGGTTAGCAATGGCAGAGGAATCAGACTCAGTCACTTATTGAGGTATGTTCTCAGTGATAGGTTGTTGAGAAGAACTGATTTGTGTCTGATCCATGTCCAAGGCATTCAATAGAGGTAGCAAAGGTGGTGGAATTTGTGAAGTAGGGATAGGGGTTAAAAGGGAATTTGCCCTGGGAGCAGGGCTGTGGAAGATGGAATCAAGTGATTCCAGAGCTTCATAATGTGGGTCCCTGTGGATACAACGTGATCCTTTTGAGAAGATGCAAGAGGAGTTTGTGGCTCAGGTTGAGATCTTTCATCCATCTGCTGTGAGGAAGTAGCAGCAGTGGTTATTGGTGACTTTTTTTTGGTCACAGGAGTTACTTCTGGGATCTCATCTTCCAAAAGGCCCTTTTTAGCAGGGTTGGTGGGCTTTTTAGATTTTTTCTTGATGGTCTTTTTGGTGGGTTTTGGTGGGGGGGTTTCACAGCAGTGGTGGTGCTGCTGTGATCACCAAGAGCGGTGGGCTCAACAGCAGGGACCTGAGGAGCAGTTGTTGCAGCTAAATTCTTCTCAGGTTCCTCTGTTTGTGTTTGAGAAGGTTTTGACAGCCTTGTAAATGTTTCAGAAGAAAGGCTATTTATTTGAAAAGGATTTCCTTGGATAAGCACATTTGCACTATCCTTTGGAATTTTCTTTTGTAAATAAAAACTGAAAAACCTTGGAAAAAGTAAAAATGGTTTCTTTTTATTTTTGATATTGTTGACATTTTTAACCATGTCATTGAAAATCTCCTGGGAGTAGTTAAAATCAACCTCAGCCATTATAGCATAACCCAGATATTGGATTTTCAATGGTATTTCATTAAAAGCTGTTGTCTTATTAGAAACACACATGAGGAGGGTATGGAATAAAAATCTCATTGGAGGTGGAAATTGTTGGTGCATATGTCTGTCGACTTCGTCTTGTATCGAGTCTTGTTTTAGATTAGATAGATCAGGGCACGTAGTTCGAGAAATAGTGAAAAATATAAGAAACTTCCATTTCGCACGAAATGAAAAGTGCTCATTTCGCACGAAATGAAAAGTGCTCATTTCGCACGAAATAGCAATGGCTATTTCGTACGAAATAGCATGTTCATTTCGCTTGGACTGTTTCGTGCGAAATAGGTTCACCTATAAATATCTGTCATGCCTTGTCATTTGTAACTTTCCGGTTTCAGTGCCGAACTGCTGCCGAAGTGTCAACTCGCTGTAAAACGTTGTTATATCAATCAAAAGACAGTTTAAAGTAAATTGCAAGCTGAATCACCTCAATACGTTTGTTTCCGCCTCTCGTATTGAGCAAAAACTCTTCTGAAGGACTCGTTTGGGTCAGAAAACGATCCTACAAGTGGTATCAGAGCACAAGAAGAAGAGTTCTTATCATTTCAGCTGCAAATTCTGATTTCTACACCTTCTTTTCAAAATTAAACAAGTTTTCATGGTTAAAATGGCTTGATTTTCTCACATTATATGCGAAACTGAGTTTTAACAAAGCCTTGAAAGAATTGGACCTAAAATCGGACTAAAACTTGATCAATTTGACAAAAACATGGCCGAGATGATGACATCAGCAGCATTTCGCACGAATTGAACATTTGGTTTTGCACGAAATCACTTAATTTCATCTATTTCGCACGAAATTGTACATTGATTTCGCACGAAATAGCTTGAGTTACTTTCATTTCGCACGAAAACACTATTTCGTGTGAAACTGCTTCAAAAGTTCATTTCGTACGAAACATTATTCTCATTTCGCTTGAAAGATTTTGTATTTGGTACGAAATCAGCTATTTCATATGAAATCACTTCATTTCGTACCAAGTTGGTATTTCGTTTGACTATTTCGCACGAAATCATTCATTTCGTGTGAAAGTCTTTATTTTGTGTGAATTCATTTCGTTTGAAGTTGTTTTGCAGGTCATTTCGTTTGAACAATCTGGTTTTGTGACATTTTGATACCAAATCATGGAAGAAGAGTTTTACAACGCCTTTGCTACTCCGATTAGTATTGCACATAACATAATGTTAGAAAATGAAACGGGTACTATGTAAAAACCGCCAAAGCTCATGAATATTGAGGAGTATAAAGGATGAGAGGAGCGATTCGAAAATTGGGTTCAATCAAATTACTTGGATGCTTCGGAATGTGTTGAAACAAAATATGTTAGACCGGTGAATGATGATGAAGAGGTTATTGCAATTAAAGATTTAAGTGTTGAGGAGAAAAAGAAGTACAAAGATGAAAAGATGATGACTAGTTTGTTGCATCAAGCGGTTAAGGAAGATATCTTGGTTTTATTGCAACACAATGGAAGTGCATATTCAATTTGGAAAGCATTAAAATCAAAATTTGTTGGAAGCAAAGAAATGATCAAGAACAAAAAATCGCTTATGAGGAAAGAGTTTGATCTATTTCGTGGTTTAAGAACTGAAAGCACCAAGCAGATCATAGAAAGATACTGCAATTTGATAGTTAACATGAAGAGGTTGAGCATCACAAAAGATAATGAAGAATTGATTGAGAAGTTGGCTGATGCGTTGCCACATGAAACTTGGGGGGCGTATCTTATGATGTTGAGAAATAAGAAAGATTTTGGGAATCTAACACTGGGAAAGTTTATTGAAAAACTTGAAGCTCAAGAGATGGAACAAAGGAAAATCTCAAGAATGAAGGATTTTGATGGTGAACAAGATATTGGGCTTTATTATAAAGGAGGTATCAATGATAAGACCAACATGTCACCAAAGATCAAAACTGCTTTCAATGCTAAAAGTTCGTCTGGAGGGTCTTCTCAAGGGTCTAGTAGTAAAATTGGATTTTCTTCATACCCATCGTTTGATCCAAATTTTTCAAAGACAAAGAATGGCAAAGTTCTACAATACAACATTGCACTGAATCTTGAGAATGATCAGAATTACTCAGAAGAAGTTGCAAAAAGTCATATGTCCTTATTAGTGACTGTATTAGAGTCATATGGGAGCTTAGTTGCAGGAAGGATCGGGAATCCAATGTTAACGAAAGAGGATTACGATCAGATTGATGCTGAGGAAATGGAGTTGATGGATATAAAGTGGTGTATGGCGAGTGTACTAAGAAGAGCTGACAAATTCAAACAGATCACAGGAAGAGATGACTTCCGTGGTGCTAATGTTTCTACTTTAGGTTTTGAGAAATCTAAAGTTACTCGTTTTCGTTGCAGGGAAAAAGGACACTTCAAGAGAGAGTGTACAAACCGCGAAGCAAGTGGAGCTCAAAATCCGTTCAGCAACAATGATTATTATTGGAAAGCAATATCATCAAGTTGCTCAACAACAACAAGAACCACAAACTGCACATGCTAAGAAGGCGATCGAAGAGTCATCAAAGAAAGCATATTTGATGAACAAATTGATAGATCAAGATGATGAAAAATTACCAGAAGGTTTTAGCTGGGAAAATTTTAGCTGGGATACTTATTGCCCGGATAAAGAAGTTGTAAAAGCCAAAGCTTTTGTTGCTCGAGTTGCTGAAGACAGTGATAATGATGATGATTATTATGCAAACAGAATGAAAGAACACTTAAGAATGCTAGAAGAGAGTGACAGTGATGATGGAAAAGTTCGAAAGAAAAAGAAGAAAGTTAAAAAACAAGTTAGCAGTGGTGATGAAGAAGTTCGTGTGATAAAGAAAAAAGTAAAAGAAGTTCCAGCTTTCAAAGTTGAAGCAGAAGCTGATGCATAAAAGATTCCTGTGAAATGTGAAAATTGTGAAGCAGTGAAGAAGCAAAACAGTACTTTGATTCATAACATGAACAGATTGAAAGAATCGTATGATGTTCTAAACAAAGCAATGAATCAGTACAATCAATCAAACAGTGAACAAGCAACAGCTATGAAGACACTTCAAGGAGCTTTCATGACAAAGCAGAAAGTTGTCAACAATTACATTGAGATGTGTGTTGTGCTGGAACAAAAATTGGAATCTCAAAGGATTGAAACAGAAAGAGTAAACAGGTTGTTAAAAAGTTACTCATGTACTTCTTATGTTATTGACAGGATTTATCCAACTGTTGAAGGCATGAAGGCATTTGAAGAAGTCATATCTGAAGAAAAGACTTCTGAAACAAAAGAAGAAACTGAAGTGAAAAATTCCGGTAAGAAACAAAGTGTCAGTTACAACAAGTGTCCACCCCCGCTTGAAAATGGATATTCGCCACGAAATCCAAATTCAGAAAGAGTCGAAAAGACAATCAACTTAGTGTGGGAATCTGATCCATCAGATAATTTGCCAGAAAACATTGATGTCCCTTATACATCGTCTGACACTGATCAACAATCTCAATTGATGAAGAAAGTGGTGGATCATGTGTTAGATAAAGATGAAACCGAGGAGTCTAATTCAGAGTCAAAGTCTGTGTCCGGCACTCCTAGTCCAATAGTCAAAAAGGGCAAACTTGTTTACAATAAAAAATTTTTATTATCAAAATCTAATTTGAATGATGAAACATTCAAAGTAGCTTATACTTTGAATAATTCTGACAAATTATATTCTGATGATGAATTTCCAATAAGAGGTGTCAAAACTGAAATGATCAACAAGGTTTTCAAATTAACAGAAATTAATATTTCTGAAATAAAAGATGAAAATCTTTCTAAAAAACCTAAAAAATACACCTTAAGAGTTCAACAAAGAGAAAACAAGAAAAAGGGTTACAGTTCTGGTTCAGGTTATCGAAAGAAACCAAACCATAACGGTAATTTCAAAAAGAAAGGATTGGGTTTTATTCCACCTGAAAATTATAAAAATGAGAAAATTTCTAAAACAAAAACAGTATTTGTTTCAGGAGCAAGCTCGGAAGAAGAGGAGAAGAGTTCATTCTAGAAGCAGAAAAACAGAGAATTCCTTGCAAAGAAGCAAGAAGAAATGAAAAATGGAACTGTTCAGAAGAAAGAGACAAGAACTTGTTTTCAATGCAAAACAATTGGTCATATTGACAGGAAATGTCCAAAGGCAATCCAATCAAAACAGGGAGTGTCTCTTAAAATGAAAGAAAAGATGGTTGAAGATGAATCTCCAATCAAACCTTTTATAGTTTTCAAAAACTCAAAATTTGAGGTTGGTGAATGTTCAAAAAGGTTTTACAAGAGAAAAGCAAATCTTGACAATCAAAAGTGGGTTGTTAAGAGATCTGATGATAGTTCTAGCAATGATTCTGATTCATCAAAATCAGAGGAGCTATCTTCTGGCGATGAATCTGATTCCACAAAGTCAGAGGAGCCACAAATTGAACCTAGAGTTGAAAAATTAGTATCGCCAATGGATGATGCAAATTTTCCACCATTGAGGGCTGAAAATTTTAAACAAAAAGTTAGAAAAGTTGAGATTTCAAATCAATTCTTTTCTGAAAAGAAAGAATTTGATGTTGAAAAAGCTTTTAACCCCACAGTTCATAATATTTTTGGAAAAATGATTGACGGAAAGGTGAAAGGGGTAAAGGAATTTTATGAGAATAAGAAAGGTAAGAAACCGAGTGTTGATAACTCGGATTCTCCCAAGGACTGTCAGGCTTGGGAGAATCTCTTTAACTGAAAATCCTGACTTGCCGGAACTCCTAGGTTGGTAGTTGGGGAGTAGGAATCGGCATCTTTCTTGAGAAATTCACATCTGTGATATTTCGACCTACAAGTGGTAAAATTCAAAATTGTCATATTTCAATTTGGAAGTGTTATGGTTGAAGAGTAAACTTACAAGTGGTTTATGGGATCAACAAAACTTATTTTTCAGAAAAACCATTTTTATTAAAACAAACTTAAGTGTTTTGAAATCATAATGGGAAAATAGTTTGTTGTCAGGGGGAGTTCTGATTGTTTATGCCAAGTGAATGGAGAATTTAAGCAATTCACATTGGTTTGTCGAATTTTCTTTTAAATGGTTTTGAATTTTAGGGGGAGTAAGAAATTTCAGAAAATCCAAAAACTTAAGAAAATTTGAAAAACGACAAAAAACATGAGAAAATGAAAAAGAGTTTTGTTGTGAAAAAAGAGGAAATGATAGTACATCAGTGGACTATCACAGCACGCTAAAGATTTGGAAAGTCAAAATGTGATAAACGATCTCACTGAGGATGTGTTAGTAGATTTTTACACGCTTAGTAGATTGTTTTCGAGATATAAATCTAAATATCATACTTACTTATCTCGTGGGGAACATCTCTCGGATATATGGGTAACCCCCGAAATCTTGTTTGAAGGGCTTTCTATTTCTGACATACTAGGTCTTTGTACGTGGTGATATCTGGGGTATTATACCAGGACTTCTGATTTTGCGGGAGCAATAGCCTAGTCCAAGTATAATACTTTGCATAAGCTTTAATCTTAAAGCCAGCCCTCGGTATAAAAATGATGAAACATTGAAAAATGCTAATCATGTGATGTTGAAGAAAAGATCCCCAAACGGGACACACCTAAAGACGAGCCATCATCTCTTTGTCTAAACGGAAGTTCTAACCTGAGCTCTCATGGTCTCGCATTACTCGTTTACAGATATCATTAGTGTACATTCACTTGTAATACTGAATATAGAAGTCTAGATACGGGAGTATATTCTGAGGTGGGACACGCGAATAAGTTCAAGTTCTTAAAACACTAATCTCGTATCTTGAAATAGTTGAACTTTGTGTGAAAATTTAAGTGGATCAGTATACTAACAATCTAAGTGAATTGTTTAGAACTTAAAATGTTTAAAGCTTAATGGGGTTAGTGATTTATCTCATAAACTGATATGATCCTCTTACACAAACTCACAAAAATATTGTATGTAAATATTTTTATTGCATCTTGTTAAAAAAACAAAATACAAAAAGATTTTAGTGTGTTTTAGCATAAAGTTTTGAAAATTCAAAAAGATTTTATTTCATCTTATTTTCGACAACTGATGTTGGCAAGCTGATTTTCAAAATTCCAAGTGCTAAGCATGACAACAATTGGTTTGGGAAAGATTTGTTTGAGATGAAAAATTGTTTGAAAAGAAAAATGTTATTTCTACAAGTGGTTCATCAGAGATTAATATTGTAAAATCATTTGTTGATTGATATCTGCCAGTGGTATATAAATGTGTCAAAATTTTAAATTTGTGAAATTTATTGTGAAGTAGAGGTTGTGCAGGTATGAGTAAGAGCCAGGTTTCGATCTTGAACCTGTGAAAGCCTGACTATGATCCCAAGCTCAACTTAAGGGGAAGTCTGCTAGCAAAGGAGAGTCTGTAGGTGTAAAGAGCCAGGTTCTGATCATGAATCTGTGATGCTGATAAACTTAAGGAATCAAGAGATCTGATCAAGAGAATTAGAAAGTTTGAGAGAGCCAGATTGTGATTCTGAATCTTTGAGGATCAACATCCAAGAGGAAGATTAGTTGATGAAAAGAAGAGAGAAGATTGAGGATGCTTTACATTGTTAGATACTTTGGAGAGAGCGAGAAGACTGATAAAGACTGAAGATTGAAGACTCGACACTGAAGACTTCGTCAACATCCAAGGGGGAGTCTGTTGGTGCATATGTCTGTCGACTTCGTATTGTATCAAGTCTTGTTTTAGATTAGATAGATCAGGGCACGTAGTTCGAGAAATAGTGAAAAATATAGGAAACTTCTATTTCGCACGAAATGAAAAGTGCTCATTTCGCACGAAATAGCAATGGCTATTTCGTACGAAATAGCAGGTTCATTTCGCTTGGACTGTTTCGTGCGAAATAGGTTCACCTATAAATATCTGTCATGCCTTGCCGTTTGTAACTTTTCGGTTTCAGTGCCGAACTACTGCCGAAGTGTCAACTCGCTGTAAAACGTTGTTATATCAATCAAAAGATAGTTTAAAGTAAATTGCAAGCTGAATCACCTCAATACGTTTGTTTCCGCCTCTTGTATTGAACAAAAACTCTTCTGAATGACTCGTTTGGGTCAAAAAATGATCCTACAGAAACACCCCTTTTGTAAAGTATCTTTTTTCATTTGTTCCTCATACCCCCCCCCCCCCCTCAATCAAATCAGTTTGATATACTTCCTTTGGGAAGGAAGTTTTACCTGTATGATCATTTATTTCGAAAACCTCAGAGATGGTTTGAGGTGTGACAATAAGCTGAATTCCCCCAATTATTGAAGTAATAGCCTAGGGCTTGTTGTCCTGGCTTTCAATTTTTGCATGTTTCCCGAAATCACGAAGGGTATCCAGGTAAATTGGTGCATTACAAGTCAATAAAGTTTTGTACTTTGAAGAAGAAAGTGCATCAATCAAGGAGTGAAAGGTTGTGTTTTGACTTGTTTTTGCAAGTGTACGCAGGTAGTTATGGGGGGTTTTTAGTGGGAGAGCCATGGCGAATCGAAGGTGGTTGAGAGCGAATGAAGACGATGAGTGATGTTGAGAAAATTTGATGGAAACTGCTTTGGAAAGGAATTTTGAATTCGATTCGACAGTGAAAACCCTGTTTGGTGTTTTGATCAGGGTTTTATAGGGTGAAAAAGTGAATGCTGACGTGGCAGCGGTTACAAAAGATCTAACCGCTAAGTATTGTCCACGTGACAACCTCTGATGAATAATGGATGACAGTTGTTTGGGAAACCACTGATGGATCAATATCAGTGGTTTACAGTGGTGAAAATGAAAACAGTGGCTGACTTTTGACTATCAGTGGATAGCTTATCAGTGGATTAAAACACTGAGGTTTAACAACAATGATTAACAAGGAAAATGAGAGAACAGAGGTTGACTTTCAGCAGTGGATAAAATTCACCAGAATAGATGTTTGAACCAAAAAACAGTGGTTATGGCAGACTTTTAGTATTAATGAAATTTTTCATTTTTAACTATTTTTAAGGATGAATTTTTGATTTTCTGAAAACATTTTAATGCTTTTTATTCATAGAACAACAAGATTTTGCCTGTTATTCCATGTTAAGCATGCCAATCCTTGAGATCAAGCTTTCAAAGGTAGATGTGTCTAAAGCCTTTGTTAGCACATCTGCCAGCTGATCTTTGGTATGAACATGATGCAGAGAAATCAAACCTTTTTCATAGCAATCCCTCACAAAATGTGTCTGATGTCAATTTGTTTGATGGTAGAATGTGAAACTGGATTTTTGATGATATTTTCTGCTGCCTGACTGTCCAACATAAGAGGTGTCTTTAAGGCAGTGATACCAAAATCCAGCAGTTGATTTTGAAGCCATAACAGTTGGGCTATACAGCTTGCAGCAGCTATATACTCTGCCTCAGTAGTGGATGTTGAAACAGTTGCTTGCTTTTTGCTTTGCCAAGATACTAAGCAATCACCTAGAAATTGGCACCCTCCTAATGTGGACTTCCTTGTTGCATTACACCCAGCAAAGTCACTATTCGTGAAACCTGAAAGCTTAATATTCCCATTAGTAGGGTACCAGATACCAAGTGTGGGAGCACCTTTTATGTATCTGAGTATCCTTTTCACAGCTATTAGGTTAGACTTTCTAGGGGCTAATTGGGATCTTGCACAAACACATGTTGCAAACATGATGTCTGGCCTAGATGTAGTTAGGTAGAATAAAGATCCAATCATGCTTCTATATAATGTTTGATCCACCAAATCATCCTTCTCATCAGTCATGACTAGCTTGGTGGTTGCCATGGGTGTACTACATAATTTACAATCATTCATCTAAAATTTGTTTAAAAGTTCTTTAGCATATTTGCTTTGATGAATGAATGTACCATTTTGCAGTTGTTTCACTTGGAGACCAAGGAAACACTGTAGTTCACCCATTGCACTCATCTCAAACTCAGCTGTCATGAGTTGTCTGAACTCTTCACACATTTTAGAACATATGCTTCCAAAAATGATGTCATCCACATAAATCTGGACAATCATCAAGTCTTTCACTCTCCATTTTAAAAATAGTGTTTTGTCAATTTTACCTCTTGTGAAACCAACAGAGAGAAGAAAGGTGGAAAGAGTTTCATACCAGGCTCTAGGTGCTTGTTTCAAGCCATACAAAGCTTTATTTAGCTTGTAGACATGATCTGGATTAAATGGATCCTCAAAACCAGTAGGTTGACAAACATATACCTATTCTTGAATCTTACCATAGAGGAATGCACATTTGATATCCATTTGAAACACCTTTATGTTGTGGTTGACAGCAAAGGCCAAGAACAGTCTGATAGCTTCCAATCTTGCTACAGGGGCCAAAGTTTCATCATAGTCAATGCCCTCTTCCTGTCTGAAACCTTGAACCACTAGCCTTGCTTTATTCTTGATAACAATGCCCCTTTCATTAGTTTTATTTTTGAAGACCCACTTTGTGCCAATAGGACTCACACCCTCTGGCAGTGGTACAAGCTCCCATACTTGTTGTCTTTTAAACTGTTTGAGCTCTTCTTGCATGGCTTCCACCCAACTGTTGTCTTTTAGTGCCTCTTGGTACTTGACAGGTTGATGAAGTGAGAGAAAACCAGCAAAAAGACAGATGTTTTGGGATTGACTTCTTGTGAGCACCCCTTCACTGATGTTGCCAATGATTTAGTCTGGTGGATGAGACTTCAAGAAGATAAGATCTCCTTTGTATGGAACAATGACATTTAAGGGTGAGGGCTGCAGATGTGAATCATCTGGGCTGACAACGGTTGGTAACTTTGATGATCCAACAGTGTCTTGAAATGGAGGTAGAGGAATAGGAGGAATTGGTGTGGAAACATGTTGATCTTTATCCACTGTTTGAGGATTTTTATCAACAGTGTTTGATGATGTGGAAGCAGGGGTTAAAGGGCTACTTTGGTCAACAATTGTTGATGTAGCAGTGGTTGAGCTTTGACAACTGTTTTGAACATCTGCTGCTCTGGAAATGGATGTGAACTTTTGTTGTGGAATGAAGGTTCATATCCATTGTCTGATGGAGGTGGTTGAGATGGACCTGCACTGTTAGTCTTGACAGAAACATTTTCAAAATTGAATTTATCAAGATCAAATAACTCAGCAGGGTTTGCAGGGATTTTCATTGAAAAAAGTTCATTGAACTTTACATTCAAAGTCTCTTCCACTGTCTTAGTCCTAGTGTTAAACACTTTGTAGGCCTTAGCAGTGGTTGAGAATCCCAAATGATATCCACTGTCTACTTTGACTGCAAATTTTGAAATTGAGTCTTTTAGGTTTAAAATGAAACATGGGCAGCCAAATACTTTAAAGTATGAGATCAGTGGTTTGATTCTATACAGAATTTCATAGGCAGTCTTTTGATGCCTGGGGTTTATCAAAACTCTGTTCTAGACATAGCAGGCAGTGTTTACAGCCTCTGCCCAGAAAGTTAATCGCAAACCTGAATCAGCAAGCATGGTTCTGGCAGCCTCTATCAGTGTTCTATTCTTTCTCTCAACAACCCCATTTTGTTCTGGTGTCCTTGGAATGTTGTACTGCCTTACAATTCCTTTTGACATACAAAACTCATCCAACTCCCTATTTCTGAATTCTGTGTCATTGTCACTCCTAAAGACTTTTACTAGCAAGTCAAACTGCTTTTCAACCTGTTTGACAAAGTCTTGCAGAATGCCTGCAGTCTCATCTTTAGAATGTAAGAAATAAGTCCATGTAAACCTAGAAAAGTCATCTACAATTACCAAACAATATCTTTTCTTTTTGAGACTCATGACTTTTACTGGGCCAAACAGATCCATGTGCAACATTTACAAGCACTTGGTTGTTTTGGACTCTTCAATGGACTTAAATGAGCTTTTATGTTGTTTTCCTTTTAAACAGGAAACACAATGCTCAGGACAGGTGAACAGTTTTTGAGGAAGACCTCTTACAAGACCCTATTTTGACAAAGCAGTGATTGTCTTGAGATTTGTGTGTCCCAATCTCATGTGCCATAGTTCTGTCTCTTTGTTAGAGGCAGCTGAGAACAGATAGGCATCAGTCCCGGGGCTTTCTTTTGACAAATCAACCATAAACATTGCCACTCCTTTGAGCAACAAGTTGGGTTTTTCCATTTTTTTATTATTTCTTCAATCTTTTTGACCATTTCTGGGCCAACAATCCTACAACAATCCTTAGTGAAGAATGAGCCATAACCTTTATCACTCATTTGTGAGACACTAAGGAGGTTGAATTTTAGATTGTCAATGTAATGATCATAACTCTGATCCTTACTACTACCAGATTCTTCCTAGCCTAAAAGAGCTGTGTTGCCAAATGAGTAGTCATCTGCAACCTTCCCAGTTTCTTGTAACTTCTTTTTCTGGTTCAACTCCCTTTCATAGGTCCGGAGTCTACCATGAAGTTGGGTCAGGGTCAGATCTTTAAACCCAACTGAATTTCTGGTTACAAAAGAAATTGTGTCCCATTTTTCAGGAAATGACCTAAGAAACCTATTGTTTTGGGTTGCTTTAGCAAATTCAACCTTAACAAGTTTTAGTTCACTTATGAGACAGCTAAAACGTTCAAACTGTTGTGTTAGTGATTCACCCTTAGTGTGACAAAAGGTTTCATACTGTTGGTTCAAAATTTCCCAGTTATTTTCAATTACTTCTTCAGTCCCACCAAATTGTTCCTTAAGTGCATCCCATAATTCCTTGGCGCTGTTACAGTGTAACAACCCATCATAAATTTCATTTGGGAGTGCAGATGCAACGATGCTAAATGCCTTGGCATCCAGTTCAATTTCTGAAAATCCTGATCAGTATAGTTTTCAATTTTCTTAGGTTCAAAAACTTTTGGATTCTCAGCACTCGGCACCATTGGAACATGTGGTCCAAAGACAACCGACTTCCAACATCCGGTATTATGTTGAACTAGGATGTGACCCATCCTTTGCTCCCAGATGTTCTATTCAGATCTGACCAACATAGGTGGTTTGAAAAGAGAACCAGTGTTATTAGTGTTATCTTGTGATTGTGTAGCCATTTTGGTTGTTTCACAGGTACTGAATAATCAACTTTTATAGTGATTAACCCTAACTCTGTTTTTCAACTAAATATGAACAATCGAAAGTATCAACGAAATTGAGCTGAACTTTTACGTCAAAATGATTGTTAGATCAAGTTTGACTGTCCTAGCTCTGATACCAATTGTTAGGATCTGAGTTTCTTTTGGTTGTGTTCGTTTGATTAGAATGAAGATGAAACAGAGTAAATTGCAGCGGAAATAAATGAAACAAACTTTCAACACACAATCAATGGAAGAAATAGTTTTAAGCAAACATGTTTATCACATAATCGAATGATTGTATTTATTACAATAATCAATTACAATGCATGCATGCACTAATCTCCCCCTCAGCCTGAGCTCACTTGATTGTTCATACAAAATGACTTTGTGTGAAAGAGCTAATAGAACAGTACATAATACTATTCTACTTATAGTACAGAACAACCACTGAGCATCTTTGGTTGACGTCACCATGAAAGTGACATCTAACCCCCTAATAACCTACAACCACTTACTATTACAACCACTGATGCAAGCTACTGATTAACTAAACAATACAAAGGATAAACTAAACTACTGATTCTTCATTCCACTGTTATAGCTCCAGCAGTGCTTTGAGTCTTCAGCAGTACTTGAATCATATCAGCAGATTGAGCATCAGTGCTTTATCTTCAACAGTCTTTAGATCAGCATCAGTTGTAAGGGCAGTGCTTTGGGTCATCAGATGTTAGGATCACTTTCAAGGGAAAAGATTAAGTACAAACAACTGCTTATTCTGGATCCACTATTCTGAACCAGTTTTGGCTTTACCAACTGTTCCTTTGTAGGGTTCAATCCTAACAAGTTTAACATAGTTAAGACTCAAATATGTATCATTATGTATTACTGGGATGAGACTTGCCAAAAGATAAAAGTTTCAAAACGCAGGGCGTTACAGGCGGTGCGTTAATCCTATAGCGCTATATTTATTAAGGTAGGCTAGCAAAGTTAATGAGCATATAAAGACACAAAAGTTTACATAGCATATGAGATTAACAAGCATCAAATTGTTTCATGTTTAAATGTGGATAGAGTGTGATTAAAATAAGTTTCAAGTGTTGCGTTTTGTATAGAATAAATGTTGCACCCAAAGTGTTGAAAGTAAAATGGGATCGAGTATACTCACGGTTTTGCAAGCTTCCACTTGATAATCCGCGAGGGTTTGTTGGTTGAATTAGGATAGAACATCGAGTCCTTCTACACGAGGAAACATAGGTGTATGAGTATTGAATGTTTAACGGAGGAGTAGGAATTCGGGATTTAAAGTATAAGGAAAGTAGCATATGAGAAAAATAACCATCTAGCACCTAGCACTCGTTCTTGACACTATGAAAACCCATAGGGTTTGAATGATTTCATGGGTTAAAGTACCCATTAGAATCGTGACAAGAGCTAAGTTCATAGATGATGTAACTTAGTATTTTTGACAAATAACCATTAGGTTATCATCAAAGGTTCGGTTACTTTGGATATTATATATGTTATATGGTATATATTATAAGTTCTAGTCCATCAAGTATAAGAAGATTATCATAGAAGTCATGCATGAGGTAGGAAGATAAATCTTCCATTTTGGAACCTCTTTTGTATTTACCAATGCACAAGTTGTCATAAGACAACAAGGATGGTCATGAATGTACAATAACGAAATGAAATAAACTAACTAACTATCTAAGAAGGAAACCTCAAGTGATGTGTGGATTTGTAAGTAGGATAACCCAAGCTATCCAAATAATCACACATATTCAAGTTCAAGACTTGTACATCACTTGTGGGTTAAAACCCTTTTAAAACATAAAGTTTTGAGGCTTAAAATCTCTGGATTTACATGTTACAACCTTGTTTTTAAGCACACATATTCATAGTCTTGATTAGTGGCATAAGGACATAGGAATGTATGAAGTAATCATAAGTTAAAGTATGTTTACCAAAGTGTTTATATAAAACAGAAACTTTCTTGCACTTTTAACCTTATTTGGTTGATGTTCCAGCCTTGATTTTCCATGGAAAACCTGTGGAAACATACCTAAGGTTGTTCCAAGTGCTTAGAAGAAAGAATGAATGAAAAAGATGGAGTATAAGTGAAGTTATGCTCACTTTTGTAACCTAGTATGATTCTTCCTTTTGCTACTGTTTTGCAACTGATTTGGAGTGTTTGAGAGTGAGATTAGTGAGTTTGTAAAGTGGGAGAACTGTGGAAATGAGTTAGGTTTTATAGGGAAGGATTAGGGTTGAGTTAGGTACTCGTTTAATGCAAGAAACACAACTAAAACACTCAAAATCGCCCAATCCGCGAGCTGTTTGAAAGAGTCTGCGGATCAGACTCCCTCACGAGGCATGGCCGAGATGGTGGATGGGGTCGCGGGCCGCAAGCCAGTCATCTGGTGGATTTTGTTTGATTTTTGAGAATTATAACCCCTGTACTTACATATATTAACGTGTTAAGTTGTTATAAGGTGTTTTAAGTATAAAGGACCATATGTAAGGGTATGTAATGTAGTTAAATCATAAAAACAAATATAAAACAAGTATAAAGAAGTATGGATGTCGAGAATATGTATCGTATTTGCATGAGTCATGGATAAAGTATCACATGTATGATTAACCCGAACGTATGAACATGTATGAAATATGTATAACATGAATTTAAAGAAATACGAATTTTTATTTATGATCCAAGTCTCAGATTTTACAACGATTACAACAAAAAGACGATTACAAGAATACAAGACTTCCAAAAATAGAAATACAAACAACGCTTTCTAATCATGGAAAGTACAAAGAAGCAGGGCGTTACACCTGCCGAGCAAAACAAAGGTGAGTTCACAGACTTCACTAAAAGCATGTATTCCCGGTGGTTGGGAACGGAAAACGATACAAACAACACTTTCCTTGGTCTGGGATTGCCTACTATTCCTGGTTTAAAATACTGTTATATGCTATTTATATTTCATGAACTAGCGTACTAAACGGAACTCTATCACGAAGTCCCCACTTTCTATACCGATTAATCGTCGGGGTCTGGCGAACGAGATATTAGTTGATAGCGCTATTTAGGTTTCACTATCCTCACATCGTGCCTTTTGAGGACGGGCGCGAACTAAGAGGCCTTGGAAAACCGTCAATATAGTGTAGTGATTTTTATTCGTAAAGAAAGTCTATTGTAGTAGGTGGGGGAGAATGGATATGATAGAGTATCGAGTCATGAGTGGCTATAGTTTTTTTGCCAGTGTATCTTTTATGTATACTTTTAACTAGTGGATTTCTCTCACTTCCCAACGGCTTTCTGTCGGGATCGGTTCGGTTCATTACAACGGTGCGATATAGACACATTGTCTACATTGATTGAAAACCATAAAAACCAAACGTGGGTACCGACACCGATGTTGTGTGACCGGTATTGGTTCAGTTACCGACACTCGATATAGCATACAGTAGCAAATTACTATTTTTCGAATACAACTCTGTTTTCAACAAATTATATAGTGTCACGTTGAAAAGCTAAAAAGTGAATACAATATCGATTCAGTTCGTCGCGGTAAATGTAACACCCCGAATTTCACTGTTAAATTTATTTTGACATATTTAATTGAAGGGGTTTTTGTCTACGAAGTGACATTGGATTGTTTAGAACTTATCGGGGGCGCATTTGAGATTTCCTGAAGTTAGTTCATGGTAGCTTTGGGAACAAGTTGCAAGGATTTGGATTTAGAGGGACCTAAATGCAAATTATGAGTTCTAAACCCTCCCGCCTATATTTATATGTTTTCGGGGTTGGCATACATGCTTACTTAGAATGTTTAATAAACGATGTAGTTTACCATTTTTTTTATTTATGACAGTAATGTGGTTTTAACATGTTCAAGTGAATCGTGTGTTACAATGAGTGTTAGGTGTCGGTATTCGTGCGGGTAGTTGTCTAGTATCGTGGGGTGCGTAGACTTATCTATGCGCATTTATGGGAAGTTACGATAGTTGAGATATCATCGTTGGGTAATGACGTGTCGTGGGTTTTGTTAGGCGGAGATGCAAATAAATCAGTTCTAGGTATTGTGTATCTAGGTAGGGTAGGTTGTTTATTGAGTCAATGTTTGTTGCTTGAACTTAAGGTCGATAGGACATTAGGTTGTTAGGAGTCCCAGGGTGATATCATGCCTATATAGTGTATGGGTAATAAACCTAAGGTGTTGGTTCCTCACCTTAGTGTGAGCGTGTGCGATTTTAGATGATGAGTGATATTTTTCTCAGAACATTGGGGTGAGCATGTGGGTGTGTCATTAGATGAGGTGAGGCAGGGCAGTTGTTGATCGGTATGAGTTTAGTGGCTGTCAAGAGTTGATTTGTCATGGACAGTATACATGTGTGTCTAGGTTTTTTTGTGAAAGATGTAGCACACCTAATGTATTTCAAATGATGGTTACATCTTATGGCAAATATATAGCACCCTAGTGGTGATTTAGGGAGTTCTTACCTCATGGTGATGATGAGTCGTGGTGACGAAGCCCTTGTGGCAAATATGTGGGTGATGAAGCCTCTTTGTGGTAGATACCTTATGGTGGCAATATGAAACGGATTATGGTCACATCTTCGTGATCTTAACAAATAATGTGTTAGGTTCCCACCTTATGTGCCTTTATGTGTTCGCGCTATATAAATCGGTGAGTGTCTCATGTATTTGTGGTATGAGGTTAATTCATGTAGTTGCGGTTTGTGTTAAGATCTTGTTCGATTTGGATGACTAGTCTTTGTGTCGGTGAGTGTCATTGGGGTTGTTTGGGTATGTGCAATATTAACTTGCTCCAAGGAAGGAGTAGGTGAAGGTGTTGTAAGTAGAGTTGTGGGTCGTTTTGGGTGACGGGTTGGTGCCATTATATTTTAATCTGGGGTTGATGTGTCTTTTGATTTGTTGGGATTTCTTACAAAGATGGTAGGTCAACTTAAGTGCTTTCGATGCAACTAAATTGTTTTTAACTTTAATTATTAGAACTAGCTGAGTTTTACATGTATGTTAGATTGTCCGCATGTTTCGGGTCAATGATCCTCTTGGTTAGTGGATAGGTTTACTCGAGAATGTGGTGGAAGGCATTCATACCATTTTGATTTAATAATACTTTTGAATTTTCCAAATGATTATGTATTTTTACAAATTTAAATTCCGTTGCGTCTTTTTGAGAAAATACTTGCTTTTTGAATGGTATATTGTGATGTGGCCCAACTATAGGACACCCAGTTTACGGGAAAAAAATAAACTATATTTGACCTGTTCCGTAGATAAAAATAAGCAAATACTATATCATATTACTGAAATAAAGAAAATTGAAAACAACATCACTTTATATTTTTTTGGCAACTTTTACGGTATGTACATTTGTGATTTGGTCATTTATAATTTTGTATATCACTATTCAGTATTCACAACTAAACTTTGAGTAAAAGTTATATAAAGCCGTAGATATAAACAGACACGTCACAACTCCATACTCGAAATCTTGTAAAATTAATATCTTAAAAAATATTGCTTAAAGATACTCATAGTTATAAAATAATAATAGAAAAAATGAGTATATCGTGAGGAATTATTGCTTAAATAAAGATAAACATAGCTATAAAATAATAATAGAGAAAATGAGGAGTATATCGTGAGGAATAAACATTTATCGTCGTGAATTTTATTCCTTAAAGAAAGGCCGTTGTAGTAGGTGGGGGAGAACGGATCTGACGCTGTATCGAGTCATGAGGGGCTATTGTATTTTACCAATTTTTCTTTGCTGTATAGCTTTTAATTTCTGACATCATACTTATTCTTTTAACCGTTCATATAATATTTTATACGGAAACCGCCACAACTCTTCCCACTTGTGCGGGTGTATTGACTAAGCTTATTTACGTCTTATAATATATAATATATATATATATATTCAACGTCACAACTGCTCAATTATTTATTAAGCATTATTTCTATTTCTTCTGCTCATTGCAACCTACTCCCTCGTTAAGTTGTTAACTTGTTAACTTGTTATTATACACTTTTTTTTTATGAAGGGTTATGTTAAATGTATTCATTATTTTCATTCTACCTTATGAAATTTTAAAATAATTAATACTCTTCGTTTATATAATAAAAGATAAAAAAAGATCCTCGTAATTCGGCCATTCTTAAGAAAATTAGGATAAAAATTTAAGAAGGTGAGCTGCGTTTAGCCAGCTCCTTTTATCACACAAATGGACTGGCTAGATACACCACATAGTCCTAAATTTTCATCGTACATACTTTCCTTTGAAACATCAGATGAAATATATCTACTTTTTTTTTGTTTTTTTAGTGTGAAAGAACGAAGAATATTCGTGATTTAACAACTTTAGAGTTTAAGGAGAGGAGTACGACAAGTATAAATGGAGGGGGTGGGGTACCTCTAAGACTAAATGGAATTATGGGCAAGGGCATGACGGCCATTATTTCATGTGAATAGCCTAACAAAATCCTTCTAAATCTATACGTATAGAATATGTGAATAGATTTTCACATCTATTTTATTTTTATGAGTTGTCGTGTGCGAAAGTACAATCTGGCCATTATTTCATGTTTTTTTCGTCTGTAATTGTATATTACAAATTATTTCTAGTAATTAACGAGCATAAAACTTTTACGTATATTAACTATACAAATATAGTAAAAACATAAAAGCTATGTTATTTTTCTCTATTTTTGTAATACAAGGTTTTTTGATCTTTTTTAGTATTAGTTTGGCATCGATACCTACCCACATAACGGAAGGTTTAACACCGACATGTTACACCATCTACATCATGTCCTGTCACTTTGTTATTCTCTTTCCTTTTCTTTTTCTTCTAGAATCACAAGACCTTTAAGAAGTATCTATAATAATATCTTTTTTGAATGACAAATTTGGATCACTCACGGATTATTGTTGTATTATCGTGTTATTAGTGGAATCACCCGATCATATCCATCTACACTAGTCAATAACATGGCCGGCTAATCCGTGCCATCGCACAAGGCCCAAGTTTTCAAAGGGCCCGAAAGGTTTTATAAGGTTTTATATATATTTATTAAATTATATATGTAGTATATGTATCCATTTGTTATGCAAAAAAATGTTGGTGGTGGAGTGGAAAAAACCATCTTAAGATAATGTAGAGGTCTTAAGTACTTTAAGTCTTAGCTCCACCACTAAGGTTTTATTTTTTTAATTCATTTCTCTTAACCACAATTTTGGGCCGAGTTCTTTTTATCGCCCGAGGGCCAAATTTTTTTGTAAGTTCTCAGGGACGGCTCTGGCCAATAATGTTTATACACCAATCCAGGAGAAAAACCAATAAATATGAGAAAAACTCTTTTTGTAAGAATAGAACCCAGAACCTATTGGTCACAAAATCTTATCTCATTCCAAAAATACTACTAGGCTATAAAGCCATTGACAAATCTATAATAATATTACATGGAAAAGTAACAGTTAATCCATATATCTGTCTCTGTTTAGGAGTCATCCACTAAGCCTCGCATGTTGAATCTCACATGAACACGGACATAACACGAATATTGGGATGTATATCACACACACGAACTTGAACATTGCTTCGTAAACGGCACTTTAACCTGAACTTTTTTCCTCCTACAAAACTATAAATCACAACGAAAAATAAATATGAGAGAAATTGCTTAATCGGCATTTCTGTCATTCAGCTTATTATGCAATAAGACTTAAACTACAGTCTATTTTTTTAACTTGTGACAAAACATACCTTTTAGGAGTGTTAATTTTCATACACCCCTCCTAGTATCTCTTTCTATACATAGATATGGAGAGAGAGAGATAGAGTAAAAAGAGTGTGGGAATAAGATTTTTAGGGTGTGGGAATAGAATTTATTGAATAAGCAGATAGTGAAGTTGACATTTTATTGTTTCTTTAATTGATTGTAATGGAATTGGAATGAGAATTCGTGCAGAAATTGAAATTTGATTTGTAATTTAGGTGTGTTTGTTTGCAATATGGAATGAAATTTTGATGGAATTAGAATGTAAATTCTCTTTCTTATGTTGTTCAATACCAATGCATTTTTTTATTGAAACCAACAAAATAAGTAGTGAAATCAACATTCCAAATCCCTCAAGAGATTCCATTTCATTCTATTCTATTATGTGAAATAACACTACCTTAAACTATACCTGACAAGAATTTCATTTTAAGTTCATGTTTTCTTGTGATCCTATAAATTCAAACTCCACTAGCAAACTTATTTTACACTAATCACAAACGATTGTGTAATACGTAGCAATTATCGGCCCAAGATCTTTGGCCCATTGTGCAATTATTTTTGTGAAGAAACAAATAGACAATCGCTATTGCCCTAAACACAGCACCTCTGATCGTGGGCCACATCCGGCCCACAAAATATCTTTATATCATTACAAATATGCTCATACAATTGTTGAAGATAATGCAGGATTTATAAATTTCATTAAATCTAGAAAGAATATGTAAATGTTGTTGCAATGTGATCGATGCACACCAACAATCACCATCTGAGCTTTTCTGGGAAATACTGAAATTAAAAAAAAAAAAAGTAAAATCAAATTAAACAAACAATTTATTTGAGTAAAATTCTTATGAAACCAACAGTAATTCATCAAACACTGCTTTACCTTTGCAATGAGGGACATGTAGTATGGCTTCACCTTTTCGACATCAACACGGACTTTGCTTTTACTGTAAAGATCATACTTGCTGCAGCCACATGTTTCTCATTAGATTAAACGCTAACATACGTTCATTCATTTATCAATCTTTAGTTATTCATAAGTTAATTAAGATTACTTGAAAATTTGAAGCCACTTCAAGTTCTCAGCATCCTCCTCATTCATCAAATGCTTATACGCTCCAGACCGGTGCAATGCTGGCACAACCAAAAAAAATGGGTTCATAATCATACAGATTAGATTCAAACATCCGCATTTGCTTAACTAAAACGAAATTATAGATTTTAGAAGCTTACGGTAGAACGAGTGGTAACGGATAATGAACAGTCCTGCTTGAGGCAGAGTGGTTCCATTTTCCTTAGCCACCTGCAAGAAACACATTTAGGTTGAAGTGAAATAATGATATTTTTATCATATGTCTTGTGAGTGTAACAACAAGAACATACCAAATACATGTAGTCATCATGACCCCATGAAATCATCACATTTTCCAGTCCACATCCTTCTGAATAAATGCCATTCTTAGTTTGATAAGCAGGATTGTTCATATCTGGATTTTCTTTAAAATACTGCACCATAAAAAATCAACTATTTATTATTAAAAATAAATAAAACAAAATAGGTTTTATCAAATTTGGCATGTAAGTAATAAGTATATAGGGGAAGGTTCATTTGACAAGAAAATTAAATTAAGAAGAAAAAGAACAAATGGCACAAAATCAAGAAAATTAAATAAAGAAGAAAAAGGAAAAATAACAAATGGCACAAAATCAAGAAAATTAAGTTAAGATAAAAAAGAACAAATGGCACAAATGGAAAATATTAAATAGTTTTTCTCTCAACTCATTTATTATTTATTATCTTTGACTAATTAATTTTTTTTTTTTTTTTGAAAGTTAACTATTATTCACAACGGCACACCCTCGAACGTAAGGGCAGCCAAAACAGAGACAACAACCGATTACATCAAAGAGAAAGAAACCCAATTTGACTAATTAATTAGTCATAAACACTACCATCCTCCACACTTAAATTTTTATTTACACACATCAAAATTTATCCTACACATTTTGAAATTTACCCTACACATTGAAATTTATCCTACAGAGCTCGTAGTTCATCCTACACACCTCGTAATTTAATCTACACTTTATAACATACCTTGTGGTGAACAATTGAGTCATCAAAAGCACAACCAAGAGGGTGTGTGTCACCCACAACTGCCCATTGTGGAAGCTCCCCAAATCTTGGAAGAAGAAGAACTTTTCCAAGGTCTACAATCCATCAAATCAAATAAAAATCAAAATATATATTTTCAATATGTATGCTCTAATATAAGCATGTAAATAGATATATATACCATGAATAAGGGCAGTCAAATGGAGCCAATCTTCATCTGGATAATCTTTCCTAATAGCTTCAGCTGTCTGCAACAAATGCTCGATTTGCGGTTCATCCAAATCAGGATCACTTTCATCTACAACTTCATTTAACAGCTCACAACATTCCCAGATGCTCATCTCCAACTTATCCAGTTTCTTATACTCTTCTCTCATCTTCTTCACCTACATTTTCACCATCCAAACCAAATCTCTTTTATTTTCCAAAAAAAACTGCATGAAAAAAAAAAAAAAACAACTAAAAAACAATACACATCATACTTACATAATCATATGTTTGGTAAATGTGGTTCATCCTATAAAACTCCTCCACCTGCTTCTGTCTTTCACTCTCCACATCATAATCTCTGTTACAAAAACCCATGTGATGTGAATATCCTTTTATTCACGTCAATATATAATATAATATAAATATTTTTTAAAGAGTATAAAACCTGAAAGTGTGACCAAATGCATTGATTTCTGGTGCATCAAACCCACCAGTACCCACATTATGATGAGGCACCATAAACCCTTCCTCCAATACCAGTTCATGGGTGTTACAATGGTTCTTGTTATCAACCAATTGGGGATCTATAAATAAATAAATAAAACGACGAATTAAAAGATGCATGGAAGATAATATTATACGAGAAGAGATGAATTACCTTGTACGGATTGATCGAAGCAAACAGTCATCTTGACACAGGAAATAATAAATAAACAACAGATAATATAAATGTAAAGTGGTGTTGTTTGGATGATGATCGATGAATGGATGATGATCGATGAAAAAATAGAGTGTTTATATAGTGTTTAATAAGAGGTACTTGTTTGTTATTTGGATAAGTTTCGAGTCCTCAACTGAAATAATATTTACAGGTGATTTGTTTTTCTTCCACACTCGCATCTATGGTGCGTGGATTATACTCTCGGAAAACCCGTTGTAGCAAAACCGGTGGTATAGACGCGCGCGTAAGTGTTATCGTATTAAATTAACTTTTTTTTTTGAAAGATATCGCATTAAATTAATGACTCAAATCCTACGTGTGTATGAGATGGAATCGATGGGGGAGTGAGTCAACACGTATTGTAGCCCTAAAGTCCATTATTCGAATTGGATGGCCTACTGGATAAGGGGAGGTGGAAAGATTTACTTCTTTTGGAGATTCGAGGTAATTTTAATAGTAACTTGGTGATACTAACATACTAACTACTAACCCGATTAGTGATATCTTAACCGTACGTCGTTCAAAAAAAATTAACAGAATAACATAATTCATATTCTGATGATATTTTACATAACCATAACGCATGTTAGTAAGTATGAAAACATTCACGGCCTACGTGGCGTCATCATAGCGTCTCATAGCACGCACCGATATTATCTATAAAGGTTGCTGCTAAGCATTAAGCTTTTAGAACAAGTCTTAAGACTTTATCCAATTATCCTCCCAAATAGTTAGGGTCCTAATTAGACCAAAAAATTGTTTGTTATTTTATATTCAAGGCTTTATGCTTCCAAAAAGTTAGGGTATGAATTTGACCAAAAAGTAATTTGTTATTTTATATCTTGCACAGTTTAGCTTTTTTTTTTTTTTTTTTTTTTTTTTTAATTTACTTAGGATAGGAACACCCTTTTCTTTTATAATCAAATATAATTCATATATTTTCACTTGTAGAACGTGATTGTAATATGAAAGAGAAGTGATTTCAAATAGGAGTGTAAATTATGTCAGGTTAATGGGTTGGTGGGTTAACGGGTTACGGGTTGACAGGTTGGTGGGTTGAAATGTTTAACTCAACCTGACCTATATTATTCGGGTCAAAGATTTCAACCCGAACCAGACCCATTTAACCCATATTTTGAAATGAGTCATATAAGTTGAAGATTTATAAACGAGTTATTGGGTTTTAAGCGGGTTACCGATAACATGTTTAATGATGAGTATGAGTGACAAATAAATAATATAATGTATCAAAATTAACATTATTAAATATAAAGGTTTTTTTCTAAATAGTTAATGGATCAACCCGTTTTTATACGGGTCAACCTGAACCCGACCCATTTTTTAAACGGGTTGTGTTAGTCGACCCAAGCCTGTTTTTTTCGTATTGGGTTGATGGGTCGTGTCAAGAATTGCCGCCCCTAATTCGAAATTGGTTACTGCTACGGAACTCCCATGGTATTAGGCTATGTGTAGTGATAACCCCCTTTTTGGAGGGTTATGTGACAAATGGCAAAAAAAAAAAAATGAACTGTGAGGGTTATCGGGGGGTTATGTAACATGTGTATAGTGGGGATTATGTGAATATGGGCTTATATATGTATGAATATATGTGTGTATGTGAGAGAGGCAAATGTGTGTGTGTGTGTGGGGGGGGGGGATAGAGCATGGTCCTCCCAATCGCTGGAGTGATCCCACTCCGGGAGCCGCTACCCGACCAAGCTAGCTCCGCGGTGAATTCCCCTTGCCGAGTTCTTACCCTGGACGACATATGTCACTCCCAAGACTCGAACCCGATACCTCTGAGAAGAGGTGGATGTCGGTGGCCAACTGGGTAGCCCAGGTGGTTGAGAGGCAAAGGTGATCACCCGTTATAATTAACAATTTGGAGGGGTGACGCCATAGGGAAGGAAAATGTGACCCAGTAGAGAAAAAAATAAGCAAATTAATAGTGTTTTCCATGTCAAAACACAGCTTAGGAATTTTAAAACTTAATATGGATTGGAACAAATATAGATTTTAAATAGACTTATGTATCCTAAAAGCCCTAAAGTTTTATAGATTATTAATAACTACAGCAAGACAATGAACTTAATTTTTTTTTTTTTTTGGTTGAACGACAAATTTGGATCACTGAGAGACCATTGGGGTATCATCGTGTCACCAGCAGAACCACCCGATCATATCTATCTCTACTAGGCATAATGCCTATACACCAATTCAGGAGTAAACCTAATAAATCTGAGAAAACACCCTTTTAAACTATACAAGTTACATAAAAAAACTGGACTCGGCAAACTATAAACTTTTTAGTTTGTTTGTTTATAACAATGCCAATAATCCTTTTAAGCCTACAAAAGTTTTGATCCCTTCTAAAATTACTCATGACCCAACCCGTCTCTTTTACACCTCTACTCTAGATTCATCTCGAATAAATACATAACAATATAAAAAGTGTTTTCAATACATATAGTTCCATTGGTCTTGCTAATATGGATTCTGAGTCTCAAACTCAAGTTGTTCCTTAGAAATCACATCCTAGACAGCAATATATTCGAATAATATACCATTGTCACACACGTGCGCGCACACATAATACTATTTGAGAAAGAATTTAGTACCTTTGGCCATGTTCGTGATCCAACTTCGAATCTTGCTTGGCAAACACGCAAAACCTCGTACCTGGTATTTATCAAGATGGATGACAGAAGTAAGTTGTGGTTAGGCATGATAGCGTTAGAACTTAGAATCCGATTCCATGTATAACCGTCCACTTATCATCCAGAGTAAACTAACATTCAATAATGTATGTAGCCCAGCCCATTACCTAATTTCAGTACGTCCTGTACTAGTACTAAACTTACTACAACTTGGGCCTAAATAGTAGATGTTTTCTAAATTTCTCAAGTTTTGGGCCCATTGAGAAGAGGAATATACGAGGCCACCGGGGCAATATATCTATATCTATACTATATTAACTAGGTTATAACCCCGTATATTACACGTGTTAAGTAAATAAAAAATCAAATAGTTAATAACGAAGATTTAACAATTATAAAACGATATTTTTAAGACGCTTTTCTGATATCCAAACAAAATTTTGTGTCATGTATGATCAAAACTTGTGATGTTTGTCAAGTTTATAAATATGAAAGCATTTGAACCATCGATTAAAAGACAGACTGTGTTATCGACTTTCTCACGAGTTTTAACAGTCATGTGAACATACATTTAATAACTCAAGTTTTTTTTAAATAATAGTGGTTTTAATTTATTAGTTCTAAAAAAATATTGAAATGTCCAGATTAGGCATATAACAATTATCTAATTAGATAAACTTATATCAAAAAAATAATGTTTCAATTTAAATTAATTAGCTTAGTATAAATTATCGGTAATTATTAAATTATATAACTTTAAAATTTAAATATCTGGATGTGTGTTGCATCTTAAAAGGATGGTTGTTTATTGAATAAATTTATTAGTATGATAAATGTAAATATTATTCTTCTTGCATTTAACAATATATTAAATTTAAGAGTAAAATGCACGGTTAGTCCTTGTGGTTTTGTAAAATAACACCTATAGTCCATAACTTTTGTAAAATGCACGAAGAAGGCGTGTATCGGTGAGGGAGTTGCAGGTGATGAGGTCGAGGGTGAGGGTGGGTGGGGTGGGGTCACTTGAGTTAACTTTATCTTTTAATATTTTAATATTTTTAATACAGTAAGGGCATTAAGGTCATTTCATACCCACTTAACTGAGAAAACTAACCCTCATCCACTCCAAGGACTATCTCAGTAACAAACTGTCAAACCATAAGGAGCACCGGTGTAATTTCCAAAAATTGGGGCCTATATTTGTTATTTTACAAAACCACAGGGACTATCCGTGCATTTTACTCTAAATTTAATAATTTAAATTAAATAATAATTATCTACAATTAAGGAATTAAGATATAATTTCTAATCTAGTAATTAATATAAATAAATAATAAGATATTTTATGGAACTTTATCCGTAATTTCTTAAATGTTTAAAACATATTAAATTTAATAATTTAAATTAAATGATAATTATATACAATTAATGATGGTCTAGAATAATTACAAGTGTCCCTTTATTGCTTTCTTTTATTATATAGTATAGACTAGGTTATCACCCGCGAACTTCGCGGGTAGGAAAATTTTATCTACATTATCACAAAGTGTATAAATATAAATACAAATATAAAAGTGACACATTACATAAATTACTTATTAACAATTTGAAAATATAGTTAAAATGCACTAAAGTATAAAACAATAAATTTTTTTACTTTTATTAAGAATTAAAGTGTCTCCAGACAAACAACAGTTACTCTTTCTCAGAGCCATTTATAATTTCTTGTTGCGGCCATCACTATAGATCTGCAAGTTAAAAGACAATTCTAAATAACATCACAAGGTAACTAAGCTCCCAGTGAAAGATATGTTCACAAAAAGTATAAAAAAAGCAAGTTAACAAATAAGATGTGAATATTTTCCTAGTATTCACATGTATATTCTATTAATTGATAGGCCAGCTTTTAATAAACTCATCTCTTATTCTCTTACATGTATCATGTATATATTAATAATAGGTTATCACCTATGAATACTCACGGGTTTGGATATTTAAATTTAATTAAACACAGCTTTATATATATATATTAAAATTGAATAACGCCATAAAAGTGCCTAATATACTCCCAACGGGTATCTCCTAAATTGGGACTTAGAGTCTACCCACTTGGAGATCCTTGCATTAGAGAAAAGACGTATTGCCAGCAGCATCGCATCTGATGGTACAAACGAAGTAGTCTGATAAGGAAATTCTAATAGTTAATGGCATTAAGATATTAATAAAATGCATATGAAATCAAAACTTGCATTTAGTTAAGAGTAATTTTCTTTGCGCTTCAACAAATTATAAAAAAAACATTTTTTATCTATAAAAATAATAATAATTCAGTATTTTCATGATTCCTGAAAATTACATTAGATGGAAAAAAGAAACAAAAATAAAGAAAATGGAAAAAAGATAAACAAATTTGTAACAACCACCAACTTATGTCTTCAACATGATTCCAAAAGATTACATAGATGGAAAAAAAGAAACAAAAATAAAGGAAAGGGAAAGAAAAAAAAAAACAAATTTGTAACAACCATCAACTTATGTCCTGAACGAATGTAATCCACCTTCGGACTATTTTTGACTTGGAACCCTTCTTGTTCACTGATCTCCTTGACTTGGAACCCTTCATCCCAATGAAAAACTGTAGGATCGTTTGCTGACCCGATGAGTCGTTCAGAAGAGATCTTAGACTAATCCAGAGGCGGAATTCATTGAATTAGTCTTTGTAAAGCTTGATTTCACACTTTAACGTCTCCAGTATTGATTATATATCAGATTACAAGTTCGTGGAGACAATCGGACAGGGCTTCGCCTTTACACCTTGGAAAACACCTACTTGGATCGTTCATATGGACCACTATTTATAGACATTGGGGATCGCTTATAAGACATGGTCCAATAAGCGACCCACACACTTGCCACACGAGCGGTCCGACCCAATGACACTTCGAGCGGTCCAGATGAGATGTCATATGAACGATCCTACTATCTAATTGGGCCACAAAAGCGATCTAAAGCCCAATAAGCGATCCTATCTTAATACATGATTTCTCGTTTACTGTTCACTATACAATTTACCCTATCCTAAGACTCGAACTAAGATGTAGTCGACAGACAACTGCACCAACAGACTCCCCCTTGAATGTTGACGGAATCTTCAGTGAGAGTCTTCAATCATTCCCAGCTCTTCACTCTTGTTCGGTCTTCTTCAGGAACTCAGCCTGGAATCAAATCTTCTACAAGAACTTCTCCCTGAAAACATATGCCTGGATCTTTCTCTGGTTTTAACTATCATCAGACTCCCCCTATCATCATGCTAGGGTCTCTGTCTGGAAATCGTTATCACCATTGAAATCAACTCCTGGCTTTCTCTGTTCAAGCTCTTCTCTGGTTCTGATATTGCTCCTGGCTATCTGTAGCAACAGGATCAGAAACCTGCAAAACTCAACCATTCTATTACAAACCAAAATAAGTTGTGATTCAATTTAATGAATCAACTAAGCATTGATAATTTTTACACTTAAACACTGATTCACAAATTTGAAACATTTCAATTTCTGATTCAACCTAATGAATCATTTTAAACATTTCAAATGACTTAACCAACCTGTCTGTTCATCAAGTTTAGCCTTTGAGATTTTGAATATCAGCTTTTCACCATCAGTTGTCGAAAATCTTTTTGGATTTTTGAAAATATGAAACATAAATGCAAAGACAGAAATTTAAATGCAAAACAAACATATTTTTGTGAGTTTGTACAAGAGGATCATATCAGTTTTTGAGACATAACACGAGCACCGTTAAGCTTTTAATCGTTTTAAGTTCTAAACGATTCACGTAGATTGACGATATAATTGTCCTCTTAAATTTTCATACAATTTTCAATCTATTCAGGATACTATTTAGGTATTTTATGAACTTAGTTCAATTCATGTGTCCCACCTCTTGAATATACTCCCGTATCTAGAATCCCAATATTCAGTCTTACAGGTATGAACACTACAATGATGTCTGTACATAAATTAGGGGAAAGATGCGAGAACTGAGGGATCTCAGGTCAGAACTTCCGTTCAGCAGAGAGATATCAGCTTCGACTTAGCAGTGTGTCCCCTTTAGAGGATCTTTTCAGCTACAACAGATGATTATCAATTTTATTGTCTAATCAACTGAGGGCTTTATGCTATATTTCAAGCATTTTGTGGAAAGTATTAGCCAAGGACTAGGTCAGAACCACCGTTCAGCAGAAGTCCCGGAATAATACCCCAGACATCATAGAGTATAAACACCTAGTATATCAGAATACGAGACCTTTCAAACAAGATTTCAGGGGTTACCTATATATCCAAGTAGTGTTCCCCACGAATTTCATAAGTTTGAAATTTTAGGTTTATATCCCGAATAAATCTACTAAATGTACAAAAACCTATCGTCACATCATCAGTGAGACCGTTTATCACATTTTACATTACATTTCTTTAGCATGTTGTGATAGTCCACTGATTTACAATCATTTCCTCTTTTTCACAACAAAACTCATTTTTAAATTTTTAATGTTTTTGACATTTTCAAATTTTCTAATTTTTTTTAAAATTTTTCTCCCCCTAAAATCAAAATATGTTTCAATTTTGATTTTCTGGGAAAATTTGAAACAAACTGTACAAACTTGACAACCTGATGAGAATCACTTCAATTCTCTATCCACCTGGCATAAACAATCAGAACTCCCCCTCACAACAAACTATTTTCCCATTGTGATTTCAAAACACTTAAGTTTGTTTTAATCAAAATGGCTTTTCCGGAAAACTTAGTTTGTTTACCAAACAGTTTAGGTACGGGGTTACTTCATCATCTTGTTTTCTACACAAAAGTAGGAAAATCCAAGTACAAGTTAATGTCCTTGATTTACCATATGCAGTCCAGAATCCTCTGTACCACTTGTAAAACATTCACAAACACAACCAAACCTCTTTACCGTTTGCATGATTGACGTTACCGAATAAAATTCAAGAAAGATGCTGATTCATGATCCACGATACCATCTTGGGATCTCCGGCAATTCCTGCAAAATCTTCAAACACAGATTTAAAAAGATGCCGATTCATGCTCCACTCTTACAAACCTGGGAGCTCCGGCAAGTCAGGTTTTTCATTTAAAAAGATCCACCCAAGCCCGACCAGCCTTGGGTGTTTTCGACAATTTTTCCTTAACCAATGGCTCTTCTGGCTTTGACGAACCAGAATCATTGCCTGAATGTGGCTTGTCTGACTTTGACCTGTCAGATTCATTGCCGACATGTGGCTCCTTTGTTTCCGAAGAAACAGATTCATCGCCAGGAAGTGAAAACTTCACTTTCTTCTTTTTCTCCTCTTTTGTCCTCAGATTTGCATCTGATGAATTCGACTTGCTTGACTTTGCAGTTGAGGAAGTTGATTCATCAGCACTCTTCTTCGATCTGTCGGGTGAACCCGAGGACAAAATCTTCTCAAGATACTCTCTTGCTTTCTTCCTCTTCTTCCTCAGTCTGTCTTTCTGCCCCTGTGAAAGCTTTACTTTCTTTTCTTGAGTTGACTGTTCTTGAACTTTAGGTTTCAGAACCTTCTGTTCCTGGGGCTTGACTTTGACTGGAATTTTTGCCGATTTCTGAGAATTAGCCCTCAATCTTTCATTCGATCTCCTTGGGCAATCTCTGGCAATGTGACCTTTGATGTTGCAGTTATAGCACCTCCTGGTCTCATAACTCCAATATTGGCAGTTAACAGCAATGTGTCCGTGATATCCGCAGCTGTAACACACTCTGTTATCGTACCTATCACCATTTTTAGTCCAAACACTCAAATCAAAACATTGTTTGGCTTGGTGATATTCTTTTCTCAAAACTGATGGATTTAGCTTTTGAGCACTATGGTTGGATGATCGATCTGATGACATTTTACTATCTTTTTGTTTCTGTTCCACTTTCTTCTTCAAAGGTTTCTGTTTAGAACATTCACCTTTTTCAGTCGATTGTAGAACAAATTTCTGAGATTTTTCTTTCAAATTTAAAACCAATTTTTGTTTTTCAATTTTAACCTTTTTATCATCAGATTTTCGATCACAACCTTCAACTTTGACATGATCAAAGTTTGTGACTTTGTCACTCATTGGAACAGAATTGATTGGTTTTGGACAAGGAAACTTCAAACTATCTGATGAAGTCACAAAACCTATCAATTTCTTCTCAAGTTCATCAATCTTGCTTCTGGAATTCTCAGCTTCTTTTTCAAACTGAGATATTCTTTCAAGATGAGACTTGATTGAATTTTCATTTTCATTTTTCAAATTTTCAAGAACAGATTTTTCATTCATCAAAACTTTTATCTGTTCCTGAAATTTTGATTCACTCGCTTTCAAGTTTTTGTTTTCCAACTTAATCCAGAAATCCTCATCTTCTGACGATTTCTTTTTGCTTTCAAACTCTATTTCAAGCTCTTTGATTTTCTTTCTCGCATTTTCACATTCTTTCTCCAAATTTATGATTTTCTGAAGATGAGAATTGATCAGTTTTTGCTTCTCAATGTTGTTTTGACTAAAAACATTTCTCCCATCTTCAAGAATTTTCAGTTGATTTTGAAATTCTTTTTCATTTTTTGATTTTTCAATTTCAAAATCCTTAATTTTCTCTTCAAAAATCTTTTCCTTTTCTTTCAATTTCTTGTTTTCAAATGTCAAACTGTTCAAACCATCCAACAGTTTGTCATTTTCAGTTTTCAACTTTTCACAATTTTCCTTCAGAATACGAATCTGATTATCATCAGTCTGTTTCTCATTTCTCAACTTCTTGATCTCCAATGCCAAACTTTCCGCATCTTTGACAAGTTTGTCATTGTCGGTCTTCAAGTTGTCACATTTGAAACACCCTGATGCAGAACTTGAAATTTCATTCTCCACAGATTCTACATCCTTTGGAGTGTCCTTTGTTTCCATCTTGTATGTACCTGCACAAACAATTTTTACAAAATCAAGAGGTTTTAGATTTTCATCAATATAACATCCTCTTTTATAATCATATTTCATGTTTTGTATTGCACCAAAACATATGCAAATTCTATTGTTAATCTCAGTAATTACATCCAAATTGATTTTATCTAGATTTCCCAGGTTCAGTCTTTCTAGATTCTCTTTTACTTTATTCATCAATATCTTCTTTTTATCAAGATTTTTAAAATAACGTTTTCGAAGTTTTTTGATGAAATCAGATGGATGTAATTTCGAATATTTAGGTTTTTGTTTTAACTCCTCTAACACATTATCCCATTCAGCAGGTAATGCGGCCTCCAACTTTGATGTCATTTCAGTATCTGTCAATTTTATACCAAAAGACTTTAACTTGTCCATCATGTAATCAAATCTTTTTTCCATCTCTGTCAAACTCTCATTTTGTTGACAAGCAAAATTTTCAAGTCGGAGAATCCAAATATGTTTATCATCTTGATCAAATGAATTCGTACGATATCTCCCAAATCCATTTATCCTTCCAACAAAATCATTTTCTCTTTCGTCAAATACCATCGTCATTTCAACAATCCAACAACTGTCTTTAAAGAAGTCCAAACAATGTTCAGATAAGCAAATCAATAAAATGCTGTTGGAGCGGTTCAATAAATTTGTCGAATAATCGGTTCAACCCAATCCAAATGAACGGTCCAGTTGGTTAAAACGAGCGATCCAGAATTTGTTCGTATGGGCGGTACAGGATTTTTCTTTCGAGCGGTTCCACTTGTCCGAATAAGCGGTCCAGAAAGAAACAATTCGAGCGGTTCAACTCCTGTTCGAACGAGCGGTTCAAACAATTGATTTGGGACGGTCCAAGTCACTTGACCGAATAAGCGGTCCAAGAAATGTTCAAATAAGCGGTTCACCAATCGAATTTGGAGCGATCCAATGTCAATCCGACCGAAAGAGCGATCCAAAAACGTCCGGATAAGCGGTTCAGAGAAACTAATTTTGAGCGGTCCAGAACAAGTCAGAAACGCGGTCCACTTTCGGACATCATTTTGACTCCTAAAAACTTCGAATTTTTGCTTTAAACTTTCCAGGGTTTGTCTAAACACAATTGCGCACAATCGGTGAAAAATTGATCAAATTCCGACCGTGAAATCTTCTCGAATCGTAAAAGAAGGTGTAGAAGTGAGAATTTCGAGCAAAAATCGAGCTAAACGGTAAGAACTCTTCCTCCTGAGGCTCTGACACCACATGTAGGATCGTTTGCTGACCCGATGAGTCGTTCAGAAGAGATCTTAGACTAATCCAGAGGCGGAATTCATTGAATTAGTCTTTGTAAAGCTTGATTTCACACTTTAACGTCTCCAGTATTGATTATATATCAGATTACAAGTTCGTGGAGACAATCGGACAGGGCTTCGCCTTTACACCTTGGAAAACACCTACTTGGATCGTTCATATGGACCACTATTTATAGACATTGGGGATCGCTTATAAGACATGGTCCAATAAGCGACCCACACACTTGCCACATGAGCGGTCCGACCCAATGACACTTCGAGCGGTCCAGATGAGATGTCATATGAACGATCCTACTATCTAATTGGGCCACAAAAGCGATCTAAAGCCTAATAAGCGATCCTATCTTAATACATGATTTCTCGTTTACTGTTCACTATACAATTTACCCTATCCTAAGACTCGAACTAAGATGTAGTCGACAAACAACTGCACCAACAAAAACATTAGTCCACCCACCCACCCACCCGGGCCAAGTTCTAAAAAAAATCCACAATAATTATATAAAAAATGGTGTCAACTATAGAATTACTTTGAAAGATAGAGATATGTTGTTCTAAACCAATGAGAAAGACAAATTGGCATATAAAAAAGAATTTAGGGTTTGATATTAGGTGATGCTCGGAGATTACCCGAATTGAAAAAATGTAAAAGGGGTTAAAATAATGCCAAAATGTTGTTAAAAACGGGGTTGAACTTTTATCAAAATGTTATCAAGAAATAACTTAAAATGCTTCTTAAATGCAAGCTAAGAACGAACCTTTTGACAGAAATTAACTTCATTTTTAAAAGTGATCCTACATACAAAAAATACATGCCTTCTTTAATGCATTCAAAAGTTTCATAACCGAGACAAAGTAACGCAAAAAGTCAAGTATCCTGGGTTGAGCTGACATCAATGAAGATAGATTAGAAGGAAATGGGTCGAGCTGACACGAACTCTAAACCTAAAGTTAAAGTAAGAGCACAATCTTAGGCAATAAATTCATGGTATAATATCCTACTTCAAAGTATGATAGCCATATATTCATGCAACGTAATTCTATTAGTTTTTTATACATCGCTAGTCGGCCCGGTCTTTGTTGTATCTAATGGGTACACATACCATTGGACGTCGCCAAGAGCATCTCTTACTTCGATAAAGTCTTGACCATAAACAAATACCAAATAAAAGTAATAAAAAGATTTAATATAAATAAACAAAAGCTTAATATACACAATTCCAAGTCATCTCAAAGTAGAGGCAAGGCATGTAGTGTCCAAAAAGGCTGTTGTAACACTCTAATTAAAATGCCCAGTATTTAAACCGACTAGATAAGAAAGATCATAGTCATTTAAAACATTTAGTACATAAGTGTTTGAAAACTACCACTAAACTTAAAGAACATATAGGTAATTCTTTGATTACAAAATTATCACAAATGAACTTCTAAGACAAAAGTGAAGATCATCTTCTTGAGTGTGTTCGGTTCATAAGTCTTGTGTTGATCACCATCCGCTTGATTGACTTACTTGAAAGCTGGAATTTTAACAAAACAATAATGTTAGGATCCTTCAAATTTCACATAAATAAGTGTGTGCTTAAAACGAATTCGATATACACAGTTTTGCAAAACCAAACAATTTTGGCAGGGCTCCACCGTAAATTACGGTGGTCACCGTAATTTACGGTGGGCGCTGGGCATTTGTGGTTTCACCGTAAGTCAGTAGAGAATTGCCGTAATGACTTACCCTCCACCGTAAATTACGGTGGTACCGTAATTTACGGTGGCTTCTGCATATTCTTCCTAATTGCTGTTTTGACCCGTTTGCACCAATTCCTGCACTTTTCGGCCATCAAAGCGCAGCACGGGGTATTCCTTTGCAACAAGCACGACCCATTTTGGATCCCTTGTTTCAACACACACGCTCCCATTACCGGTTTGCGTGATACTAATATTCTTCCCATTATCCCACACACGGGTTTATGGTCTACGGATGAGGTACTTCCGTTACCCGGTTTGTACCCATCATTTTTAACTCGTTTGGGGTTGCCATTATGAAGTCCCTCATTTTAGACAACCAAACCAACACGATTCTAATTTGTTCAAACTAGCAACCCATTAATAAGAAAACTAATTTATCAATATTATAGTAGCGTTAACTACGTACCTTAGAGCTTTCCCTTTTGGCGAGCGTCCGCACCGGCTTGACTTCCCGACGCCTCACTCGTGTTGCCTAAAACATACAAGCCAATTATCATTAGAACCATTCGGCTCATGATTAAGCTTGTTACTTTACCAACACCACATTTGTGTCGATCAATGTCTTTTAGGCATTTTATCAAGCATCTTGTGTGCATAATTTCTTACAATTGTAACTAAATTTAACATTCATGATTTAGCCATGGCAAACATCAATTTAAGCAATTTTGCTAAATTTTTACATCAATAATTTCTGAATCTTGTTCATAAAGCTTGAATTACTCTAGGACACATCAAAATCCTAATGTTTCATACTTTTCTACAAAAACCCACATATCACCTCTAATGGTGATCATGAACTTTACAAGAATTAAACCAAATTTCAACAAGAAATCTACTAGGGTTCATCCTTATACACTATTTCAATTAAAACAAACATCATGCATGATCAGATTTGAACCTCATGATTTTATCTAAAATCTAAGGTAGAACCAAATCATGAAATTTTGCATACCTTACGATCCCTTAGTCAAGGTGATCACAAACATTTATTCAGATTTCAATTCGGACTCGATTTGCACCTTCAATTGATGGATTTTGTGAACTTTAGGGTTTGAGGGGAAATCCCTTTTGTTGCCTGCGTTCTGATCGATCAAACACACACTTAGGTGTGTGTTTGATGTGTTATTTTTACTAATAATAATTTAAGTTCCAGAATTAGCAAGTTTGGTCCCTCAATTTTACATGGGTTATAGAACAAGGGTTTTTAATTATACTTTGTCATATTATGTTAAGATTTCTACTAACTAGGTTATCTTTCCTAGTCTTTTATCTTAACTTACTACTAGTATTTAGTTTAAAATGTAACATTAATATTTTCGGGGTGTTACAAGTCCACCCCCCTTAAAGAGGGTTTCGTCCCCGAAACCTGTTTATGTATATGCCAGAAGTTTCTTATACGTACCGAAAAGTGTAGGGTATAGTCGTTTCATTTCCTCTTCAGACTCCCAAGTGGTGTCTGATCCTTTTCGGTGTTCCCGTTTGACCTTTACTTGATAGACCATCTTGTTCCTTAAGCTTTTCACCTTACGGTCTAGAATAGCAATTGGTCTCACCGCGTAGTTGAGACTATTATCTACCTCGATGTCGTCATAGTCAATATACGCGGTTTCGTCAGCTAGACATTTCCGGAGATGTGATACATGGAACGTGCTATGTATCCCACTCAACTCTGGGGGCAATTCGAGACGGTAAGCCACCCTACCGACTCGCTCGATGATTCTGAAGGGCCCGATAAACCTTGGGCTTAACTTTCCCCTTTTTCTAAACCGGATTATTCCTTTCCACGGTGATACCTTCAACATAACCTTATCACCAACTTGGAACTCAATCGGTTTTCTCCGTTTGTCCGCATACGCCTTCTGTCGATTTTGAGCCGCCCTTAGGTGAGCTCGGACTATGTCGATCTTTTGATTCGTGAGTCCGATTATATCTTTATGTTCAAGTTCACGCGGGCCAACCTCACCCCAACATACCGGAGTTCGACACTTCCTTCCGTATAGCATTTCATACGGAGCCATACCGATGCTTGTGTGATAACTGTTATTATATGAGAATTCAACCAACGGTAGGTGAATATCTCAACTACCCCCGAAGTCAATTATGCACGCCCGTAACATATCCCCCATTGTTTGTATTGTTCTTTCACTTTGACCATCTGTTTGAGGATGGTACGCGGTGCTAATAAACAATTTAGTTCCCATTTGTTTTTGGAAATCGCACCAAAAATTTGAAGTGAACCGGGTATCCCTATCGGACACGATGGATACCGGCACTCCGTGGCGTGCTATTATCTCATTAGTATACACTTCAGACATCTTCTCTGACGTATAAGTTTCTCGGATAGGGATGAAATGGGCACTTTTGGTTAGTCTATCCACAACTACCCAAATGGCATCGAAACCACGACTAGTTCTGGGCAGCTTGGTTAGCAGGTCCATTGTAATTTGTTCCCACTTCCAAACCGGAATATCTAATGGTTGCAACTTGCCATAGGGTTTTTGATGCTCCGCTTTGACTTGTAAACAGTTCAAACACTTCTCCACGTATTTAGCCACATCCCTTTTCATCCCCGGCCACCAATAGTTTTGCTTCAAGTCCCTATACATCTTAGTTGCCCCGGGATGGATCGAATAGCGAGACTTATGAGCCTCGTCAAGCAGAAGACTCTTAACACCACATGTGTTTGGGACCCAAATCCGATCATTCCGGCATTTCATCCCATTACTTCCTTCCGCAAGGTCTTTTACCATCCCTTTTATACGTTCTTTCTTCCAATTTTCTTTCTTTAACGCTTCGGTTTGGGCTTCTCGGATACGCTCGAGCAAACCTGAAGTTACTACCAACTGCATAGATCGTACTCGTATTGGAGCGCATTCGTCCTTTCGGCTAAGGGCATCCGCCACCACATTAGCCTTTCCGGGGTGGTAATGGATCTCGCAATCGTAGTCTTTCACCACTTCTAACCAGCGTCTCTGCCTCATGTTTAGCTCCTTTTGGTCGAAAAAGTACTTCAAACTCTTATGGTCAGTGAAAATAGTACTTTTTACACCATACAAGTAATGCCTCCAGATTTTCAAGGCAAAGACCACGGCTGCCAACTCAAGATCATGAGTTGGGTACTTTGTTTCATGCGGCTTAAGTTGTCTAGAGGCATAGGCGATCACCCTTCCCCTTTGCATTAGTACGCACCCAAGGCCTAGGTGCGATGCATCCGAGTACACTACCATATCCTCCGTACCATCCGGTAAAGTCAACACCGGTGCACAGGTTAATTTTTCCTTCAATGTCTGAAATGCCTTTTCTTGATCGCTTCCCCAGACGAACTTCTCATTCTTGCGGGTCAATTTGGTCAATGGCGTTGCGATTTTGGAGAAATCCTGAATGAATCTCCGATAGTAACCTGCCAACCCCAAGAAACTTCTAATTTCGGATGGATTCTTTGGAGGGCTCCATTTTGACACCGCTTCCACCTTCGACGGATCCACCAATATTCCCTCGGCACTGATGACGTGCCCTAGGAATTGCACCTCTCGTAACCAGAAGGCGCATTTTGAGAATTTAGCATATAATCTTTCCCGCCTTAATACCTCCAATACTTCTCGTAAATGGTTAGCGTGCTCCGCCTCGTTTCTTGAATAAACGAGGATGTCGTCTATAAAAACAATCACCGATCTATCGAGCATCGGTTTGCAAACCCGGTTCATGAGGTCCATGAAAGCCGCGGGCGCATTCGTTAATCCAAAAGACATCACGAGAAATTCGAAATGGCCGTATCGTGTCCGGAATGCCGTTTTTGGTACATCATTTTCCTTTACCCTCAATTGGTGGTAACCCGATCTCAAATCGATTTTTGAAAACCAGCTAGCGCCTTGTAATTGATCGAATAAGTCGTCAATTCTTGGAAGTGGGTATCGATTCTTTACCGTGAGTTTGTTTAACTCCCGGTAATCAATACACATCCGCATGCTCCCGTCCTTCTTCTTTACAAATAGCACGGGAGCTCCCCAAGGAGACACGCTAGGCCGGATGAATCCCTTCTCTAGTAAATCTTGCAACTGAGACATTAACTCTTGCAGTTCTGAAGGTGCCAATCTATACGGTGCCTTAGCAACCGGTTTAGCACCCGGGGTCAATTCAATCCCGAACTCTATTTCGCGCTCTGGTGGCATTCCCGGAAGATCTTCGGGAAAGACATCTTTAAATTCACGCACCACAGGTACGTCTTCAATTCTTGGCGTTTCTTTTTCGACGTCACGTATATAAGTTAGATATGCCTTACACCCGTGTAGTATAAACTTGCGGGCTTCTATCATCGAGCATATCATGGGATTACAAGCCTTCTCCCCATAGATGATGACACGCCTTCCGCTCGGAGACGTTAGGTGTATCTCCTTACGTAAGCATATCACTTTAGCATGGTAGCGGGATAGCCAATCCATTCCAACGACCACTTGAAATTCACCCATGGACATGGGTATTAAATCAATGGAGTATTCCTCGCCATCGATATTCAATTTGCATTCCCGACATACATCACAAACAAGAAAACTTTTGTTATTACCTACTTCTACTTCCATTGGCATAGGTAATTTTGTTAATGTAAACATGGGGTTTTGAATAAATCTATGTGAAACAAAAGACTTATTCGCACCTGTATCAAATAAAACACGTGCAAGGATCGAATTTATAGTAAATATACCTGTAACCACGTCAGGTTCCATTTTTGCTTCAACAGCAGTGATTTGGAACGACCTTGCCTTAGCTTTTGGGGTCTCATCCCTAGAGTCGGCACTCTCTTTCTTTCCCACCAATTCCGGACATTCTGACTTTTTATGACCCGGTTGGTAACATTTATAGCACACCGTTACTTTGTCTGGGCAATTTGCAACCCCATGCCCTATCTTGCCACATGCCACGCAAGGTTTGTTCTTGAAGTAACATTCACCTTTATGAGTGCGTCCACATGTTTTGCAACTCGGAGATCCTCCTTTTGCACTTCCTTTCTTCGAAGATTCAGCTACCTTCGGCTTCTTTGTGGGACTCGGGTTTTCATCCAAGGCCCTCCTTTCACCTCTTTCAACTTGCCTTTTCAGTTCAATCTCGCGTTCCCGCGCCGCATTGATTATATCGGTGAGGCTTTCATAATGTGAGGGAGTCATGAACTCCCTATATTCGGCCCTAAGCATGGTGTGATAATAATAAATTTTCTGTTCTTCAGTTTTGACCAAGTCATCACAAAACTTGAGCTTATCTATGAACATCCCCGTAATCTTATCAACGGTTTCACCCTTTTGCCTCAATTGCATGAATTCTTCCTTTATCTTATTTATCACTGCCTTGGGGCTATGATGTTTGAGGAATGGTACTTTGAAAGCTTCCCAAGTCATCGCCCTTATTGTTTCAGCACCCCTTTCGTTTCTGAGGTTGTCCCACCAATCCTTGGCTTGGCCTCTAAGTTGGCCAGTTCCATATGCCACGAAGTCACTTTCATCACAATGCGTTCTTTCAAAAACACCCTCAATATCGCTTATCCACCTTTGACAAGCAATTGGATCTACCTCGCCATTGAATATCGGGGGCTTGCACGCCATAAACTTGTTGTAGGAACAACCTTTCTTTTCCTTAGTCTTGCCTCTATCACTGGTAAGATCTTCTCTTAATTCACCAATTCTTTCCTCCATAGTCGAAAGTAAGGTGTTTTGCATTCTTTCCACAAATCTTGGTAGACTAACTTCGATGGCCCTACCAACTTCCTCGGCAATCTTCTCTTTCAACTCGTCGGTAGTGAGGGATAGAACATTGTTACTAGCACCTCCCGACATCTTCTTACTGAAATGTTAAAATGATCCGATAAATAATCTTGTTCAATCGCTCTCATGCTCTTACATGAGACTTCGTACTTATTATCCGGCCAAGTATATAACTTTGCCTTATCATCTATACTAAGTGTACTTCCCGGGTTCGAGTATATCACTATACTCCTCCCATACACAATAAATCGTTACCCTTTTTAATCTTTTTAAATTTAATTTGCTTTAAGTAAATTCTTACCGGATGTTGATCAAGCCTTGAACCGAACACAATTCTCTTTAACCTTAGCTCTGAATACCAACTTGTAACACTCTAATTAAAATGCCCAATATTTAAACCGACTAGATAAGAAAGATCATAGTCATTTAAAACATTTAGTACATAAGTGTTTGAAAACTACCACTAAACTTAAAGAACATATAGGTAATTCTTTGATTACAAAATTATCACAAATGAACTTCTAAGACAAAAGTGAAGATCATCTTCTTGAGTGTGTTCGGTTCATAAGTCTTGTGTTGATCACCATCCGCTTGATTGACTTACTTGAAAGCTGGAATTTTAACAAAACAATAATGTTAGGATCCTTCAAATTTCACATAAATAAGTGTGTGCTTAAAACGAATTCGATATACACAGTTTTGCAAAACCAAACAATTTTGGCAGGGCTCCACCGTAAATTACGGTGGTCACCGTAATTTACGGTGGGCGCTGGGCGTTTGTGGTTTCACCGTAAGTCAGTAGAGAATTGCCGTAATGACTTACCCTCCACCGTAAATTACGGTGGTACCGTAATTTACGGTGGCTTCTGCATATTCTTCCTAATTGCTGTTTTGACCCGTTTGCACCAATTCCTGCACTTTTCGGCCATCAAAGCGCAGCACGGGGTATTCCTTTGCAACAAGCACGACCCATTTTGGATCCCTTGTTTCAACACACACGCTCCCATTACCGGTTTGCGTGATACTAATATTCTTCCCATTATCCCACACACGGGTTTATGGTCTACGGATGAGGTACTTCCGTTACCCGGTTTGTACCCATCATTTTTAACTCGTTTGGGGTTGCCATTATGAAGTCCCTCATTTTAGACAACCAAACCAACACGATTCTAATTTGTTCAAACTAGCAACCCATTAATAAGAAAACTAATTTATCAATATTATAGTAGCGTTAACTACGTACCTTAGAGCTTTCCCTTTTGGCGAGCGTCCGCACCAGCTTGACTTCCCGACGCCTCACTCGTCTTGCCTAAAACATACAAGCCAATTATCATTAGAACCATTCGGCTCATGATTAAGCTTGTTACTTTACCAACACCACATTTGTGTCGATCAATGTCTTTTAGGCATTTTATCAAGCATCTTGTGTGCATAATTTCTTACAATTGTAACTAAATTTAACATTCATGATTTAGCCATGGCAAACATCAATTTAAGCAATTTTGCTAAATTTTTACATCAATAATTTCTGAATCTTGTTCATAAAGCTTGAATTACTCTAGGACACATCAAAATCCTAATGTTTCATACTTTTCTACAAAAACCCACATATCACCTCTAATGGTGATCATGAACTTTACAAGAATTAAACCAAATTTCAACAAGAAATCTACTAGGGTTCATCCTTATACACTATTTCAATTAAAACAAACATCATGCATGATCAGATTTGAACCTCATGATTTTATCTAAAATCTAAGGTAGAACCAAATCATGAAATTTTGCATACCTTACGATCCCTTGGTCAAGGTGATCACAAATCTTTATTCAGATTTCAATTCGGACTCGATTTGCACCTTTAATTGATGGATTTTGTGAACTTTAGGGTTTGAGGGGAAATCCCTTTTGTTGCCTGCGTTCTGATCGATCAAACACACACTTAGGTGTGTGTTTGATGTGTTATTTTTACTAATAATAATTTAAGTTCCAGAATTGGCAAGTTTGGTCCCTCAATTTTACATGGGTTATAGAACAAGGGTTTTTAGTTATACTTTGTCATATTATGTTAAGATTTCTACTAACTAGGTTATCTTTCCTAGTCTTTTATCTTAACTTACTACTAGTATTTAGTTTAAAATGTAACATTAATATTTTCGGGGTGTTACAGCTGTAGGCACTACCAAGTTGCACCAGGAATCCAGAACACTCCCAGGAGTTTAGGCTAAACGTATAGAAAGAAACAACATTTAAGAGCAAGAGGATAAAAGAGACATACATATCCATCTTTAAAAAGGTCAATGAGACAGTAGTCAGTATGTGCAAACATGAGGAACCTTCAAAATAGATACGAAAAGGGACAACTTAATTAAATAAATACAAAAGAACGAACAAACATGGTGATAGCATGCATCATACTTATAGGAAGAGGGAACGATATCTTCATAACTCTATAGCACTATCAGTAACATATTAATCAGCCTAATGTCTATAGATTAATGGGGGAACTTTTCATACCGAGAAATCTAAAAAATAAACAGACGCAATAAATATATTAACTTACAGTTACGGCAAGGTGAGAGTTGATAGTCAGGTCTCAATATTCGGTACTCAATGTAATGAGCACCTTGTTCTCATAAAAAAACCAAATTGAGCATCACCAATGTATAATGCACACTCAACATAAAGCTAAGGTTTGTGTCCTCAACGCCATTATCAATATCTACTGCATGTTCAACAAACACATGGTATCAAATACGCTATGAAATTACTCACAATTAATTTCCTTACCCTATCAAATAACATGACGGAAGCATAACTTTGATTCGACTATATCATATCTATGTTTAAAATAATAGACATATGAAAGTAATGCATTTGATACACCATGTTTAAAACAACAAACATATGAAAGTAAAGCATTCGATATCATTAAACCATCAACACCAGAAGAATTAAGAATATGAAATTGAATTGTTGTGCATTTAACTAAATTGAACCATCGAAACCCATACTACTATATCTCATTAAACTTTCAATCAGTACTTTTAACTCAACCTAAATTCCATTTATATCTAATTCATTCATGAATTTAAAAAAAAAATTCAAATCTTAAATTCTTATCTTAACAAAATATTAAACCCTGACAATTTTTCTTGGTACAAAATAAACAATACAACTACCCAAGTAAGACACATATTCAAATTCTTATCTAAAGTTGCAAAACTATTAAATTGGAGCAATGTATTGGATAAATGGATACCAGAATCAGAGAAGATTAAACACCCAAAGACATTCAATAAGAATCATAGCATGCAATAATGATAATAGATCAAAGAATGCCAATAAAGTATCCATAACACATGAAAGATCCAAACAACAACCTACGAAGCAGAGCAAAAAAAAAGTCGCACGCCAAAGCAAACAAAAGCCCTATGATAAATTTCTTACCAGAACACTGCGAAGCATCAATCTTCATCAAATCGCACAATGAATTAGAATCGACTAAAAAAGTGAAGTGTATGTGGGAGATGTGATATCAACACACAAAATCATCCAATATATGTTATCAGTGTATTTAATTATAAAGAAAAAATCAGTTTACATATTTCTTAATTACTATGAACTATGAAGTAATAATACATATATACATTAAATATATGTCACCTTTAACTAACATATCATCACAATATCTCAAATTATGATTATAACCACTGATACATATTTAACTAAGCCATACAAATACAAAGAGATTAACACCCGCTAAACCGGGTGTTACACATGCCCTGGGTAATGAGACATATGCAATAAGTTTTGATAATACTCTTATGTGGTGTGACATGTGCCCACAAGATCCACCTTATAACTTTCACTTTTCCACTAAACTCCTAAATAATCAACAAATATCATAATTATATATACTCAAAAGAAACGAATAATTAAAATTTTGCACATTTCCTTGACTGTATATACTCAAATGATTCATCATCACAGAAGAGTATGCTAGTAGATATAAAACTGAAAGCTTATAGACTGATCAATAAAAAAGAATGTCTCTTTGGCATAGCATCCAACACCTGGCGTGCTTTTATCAGGTGTATAGAATCCATCATACATATCAATCAAAGTATTACCAATAGACAAATTCATTCCATCTGATCTCAGACCAAATAAAACCAAGAAAAAAAAAAGCCATTGTTAGCACATAAGACCCGCTCAAATTAGGAGCTCCAATAATCAAAATACAATGGTATTTCAAGCAAGTACCTATTAATGAATGATTGGCCAAGACTTCAAATCAATTATATATAATGTCTTCAGTCTACCATCCAAGCTCCATTGATCTTTGTCTCTCCATTTCAGCCCTATTCTTCTTGCATTGTTAACCATGAGGTAGCATAGGTATGTGATCAAATTCAAATTACACAAATTAAACAGTGAAATTGAGCCTTTGAATCTACAAAAATGAAAATTGAACAATGATCAATGGAATAACCTATGCGAGAGTGATGTACGGATGATGAATTTTGAGAAGCCAGTTCTTGCGAAGCATAGCCTTGAGTTGTCTCTGAAAACTACTACACATCTTCTTCAGCTTGATTTGTGAAGACCTAGTGAGGCCAACCATAAAGTCAGCTCCAGCAACACCATATTAGATCTCTTGTGGGTTCCTAGAAGTACAAAGGAAAATAAAGATTAGAGAATTTGAAAGAATTAAAAAATTTCACACATATGAAGTTAGTCTTCAAATGAATTTTACCTCAGGCCAAATACACTAACATGCTTCTCAATCCCCCACAGATGATGTTAGTCTTCAAAGAATTGGTTAGCTATCATGACATAAGCTTAAATTATAAAAAAAAACCCTGAGATTACCTATCATGCCTTTCAGCCTCTTTTACCAACGGACTGTAATCAAACTTATTTTTAACAAAATTCTAACTCCATTTAGGCTGGTATTAATATATAGAGATCATTGGAACACTATTTGGACCCCACGTAATAAAACTACTTGTGAGAATCATTCAAGCTAATTTTATATTTGTTAAAAGAACTGATTGCACCACCTACTAATAATAAATTAAATATACCAAATATGATTACAGTACAAAGACTATTAACTAATGATCTGATACTCATAAAGAAAATGCTTAAAAGTATGTTATGGCCAGCTTCTAAAAGGTTAGACTAAGTTAATTATGTACCCCTGTAATAACAAAAACCCAAATTTCATAAACTTTTCAAAATTACCTGCATTCAAATGCACAAGAATACCAGTACACAAAATCTATTACTTCCTTGTAATTATCTCTTTTTTTTGTTCACTTCTTTATATAGCTTCACAAGAACATATGATGAACTTCATAACCATTCTGGACTACAAAACAAAATGAGGATTTACTTGGGGTTATAATAGTCCTTTCAAGGCCATATGAAAGGAGGGTAGTCACCTACTTTGTGTTCAATAGTGTCATACCGACCAAAGCATACATCTGATCCACCTGGAAGCTAATTTGGTGATTAACAACAACAGTTTTTTCAAGAAAATGAACAGGGGTAGATGAAATGTGCATAACAAATGAAACATTACCAAAAACCCCCCATAGAGAACAAAGAAACTTTAAATTCGAAAATACAATATACAATATCCAAAAAATAAAAAGAGATCAATCTAATTGAAGTGAATGTAGGAATCCCTTACCTGATATTGTTATGTATGAGGCAAATAGTATCGAAGCAATTTCACTTTCTCATTCAATTAGACAGATTTTAACCTATATTCAAAGTACCCCAATTCCATTCCACTCCATAACAAAAATAAGAGCAGCACAGCTACATCATAAAACAATATAAAAATACATGAGATAATATATGATAACCTAGATACTTAAAGGCGTTGATGCTGAAAAATATTAAAGCACATATGTAAAGCAGAGTTATGGTTCTGGTAGCCAGCGCCCACAATTCTAGAGCATACATTCAACATAGAAAAATAAAACAAAAAAGAAGAAAATTGAACACCAAATCTAATCAAATGGATAACATCTGTACACAACATCCTACATTTGACCTAAACTAAAATCTGTGTATTGGAAAAATAGCTTTCATACATGACCCACATAAATGATGGTTTTAGTAAAAGGTATATAACATCAATTCAACCCAATAGCGTAAAATAGACGAAACATCAGCCTATATCACAAAGAAAAATAGAGAATCAACGGCAACCATAATGGAGAATCAACCATAAAAAGAAAAAAAACGCAGACCTGTTAACAAAACTGGCTCTAGATCAACCTGTTGGAACCCTAGCCTGATTGATGGGGCGGTGGCTAGAGCAATCTGTCGTCAAACCGATTAACAAAAGCAGTGATACAATAGATAACGAAAAAGATTAAGAGTCCGGAAAAAAAAATCTTACCTGATGCTTGAATCCATGGATCGTACATGACTGAACCAGAAGAACACGAAGCGAGATTCAAAATTGAACACGGAAGAAAAATAACTGTTCATTGAAACAATAGAAAGAGTCGTCAAATCTAAAAACAGGACATATTTGAAAATAGAAAACATTAGGGTTTCGATTGAGACCTCAAATCTACAAAATCGGTGGTGAAAAGGTAACATGAGAATCACCATCGTCGATTTGCTGAAGAACATGTGTGGATTTGCTGAAGATGATGCATATGCGCCGCTAGGGTTTTGAGGGTGATGATAGAGACGAAGGAGATCTGATGGAATTGTGTGAAGGAAGAAAGCGTTCAAAAAATATAAGGGATCCAAATCAATTTGATCCGACCCGGAGTTTATTCGGATCCCGCGTCCAATGTGTTTTTGTTTGTGAATTGAGAATTTGAGAATGGTTTCCCTCCTAAACTCACAAAACACTGTTGCCACATCAGCAAAATTGTCCCAAATTCAATGCCACATAGCCCAAATCACATCTCATTTATATATATATATATATAGATAAGCATATCCAAAGGACTTCTTAAGGTCATTGAAATTTATTTAAAACACCATTAATGCATAATGTACAAGCCTTTTAAGCACATGATTATCAAAAGTTCCAATAATACCCTTTTGGTCACTCAATTTTTGGGCGGCCAAAATTTTCGTTTAATATTTGAATTCCCGCTCACTCACAATTCCCCATACACCCCTCTTTTCTCTTCTTTTCATTTTCATTTACAGGGCATAATCATCACTCCCAGCTTCATCCCTACCTCAATTCAAACTTTAAAACACACACACACTCTTTCTCCCTGTCCGTCAAAGATCTAGATCTGGAGTTGGATTTGGATTTGATCTCTCTTCGCGATACACCATAAGTCTCTGCTATGGAGGAGGGCCGACCACCGTTCTGGACACCTTCCCTCATGCAGACACATGTAGAGGAGAACGGAGCGACAGAGCCCTAGACGCAGGTTCTTTATATCTCTTTGAAGTTTGATGCTTAAAACAGGTTTTCAGCACAGATCTTCATGCGAGTATTCTTTACCTAGGTTTTTTTTACCTTTCTTTTTTTCTTGGTTCTTGATACTTTTTAAGGTTTCTTGATTTCAGAGATAAAGATTGAATCATCTGGTGTGATGGATAAATTACAGAAAGAGAAGGGCTGTAAACCAACAAGATTCTCATCGTCCACTCCCTCTGTTCATACTTCATCTTAATAATAATGTATAAACAGGTAAAAAGTAAGTAAAATATAGTTTCTGTTACTTATTTTTATATCCCAGTTGATTTTTTGATTAATTACCCTATCTAGCTCAAATTGCTTTTAATCATATGTTTTTGATGAAAACCCTAAATCTATAGTCATACCAGGTTGAAGCTTTTTACAGGGATTATTTATATTGTTTTTATTTCATTTGCTGGTTAGTTTATTTATTATTAAAAAGGCTAAAAAGAAAACAGTGGTTTTGTTAGAAAACCAAAGAAAAAGAAGCCTGGTGCTTTTTCTTAATTCGTGCTTGCCTTTGTTAAATGCATCCATAAAGCCTTTTATTTGTGGGATTTTGATACAGAACTCGATTTTATCAGAATTTGATGGATTTATGTGTTTTTTTATGACATCTTTGTTAAGTTTCCACACAAAACATAGAAATATATTGGTTTGTGGGTTGTTTTCTTGCTTTCTGCTTAATTAAAGGGTTACCAACATGATGATTATGTCGGCACTATCATCGCATGAAAAAGAAGATTGATATTACACTACATGGGGATTACTTAGAGTTTCCTTGTTTGTAAAAAGAAAATGGCTACGTCATCTGAGCTCATGTGTTACTTTTGTCTTGCCCCGTTCAATCAATTTCTAAGATAAAAGATAACCCATTTGACCTAACCAAACTGTGTTTTGCAGGCTGCGTATTGCTTGTCAGCTGTTTCTATCGTGTTGCTTGGTTTCAGGAGTTATGTTCTTTGCATATAGTAACTTTACTTCAGTATTGTGCAGAATGTAGTAAACCTGGTAACTTTACTCTTATAATGTTGTATGATAATTGATGCCTAAATGTACAATGTTGGGCGTTTGTAGGGTATTCGCTTACTCTGATGTTACTCCTTTAATCTAGAAGATAGTCTTAGACGAGTTGAGGATATAGTCCCACAAACTATTAGTTCTCAGGTAGCAACAAAAACTACAGTTACTGCACCTTTTGAAGGCAAAATTTGTTTTGAAACTATTGATTTGGCTAGATGCTTGGGTTGGATAACGGGTCAAAACAAGTTCTGTTTTGAGATGGGCTGTATTGGGTTGGGATGATCCTCGAATCACCTTTTGTGTTAATTTTTTAATGAAGTAAAGAATGGTTTACTAAATCCCAGAACGCTTTTTTTACAATAAAATTTATATACTTTAACAAAATGAAATATGATTTCAAGTGTATGCACTAAAAATTAGAATTGGAGTGGCTCTCAACCCTTTAGACCTGATAAACTTTTTTGACCCATTCACTGTTCAGCTAATGCTTTTTGTGTTTTAGGGGTTCTCGCTGCCATATATGAGATGAGTACTGGGTTCATCAGTCGATATCATTAGAGATGAGTACTGGATAAAAAAGCAATTTATTTCTAATGGGCTCAGGTGTGATCATCATGGTGTTTTCTTCTTTCTTCAGTTTCAATTGTCTGTGCTTTCTATTTGAATCTTATTGCATATTGTTTATACATCTACCAAGTTGTCTTTGTTATTTTCACAATTGATTATCGACGTGTTTTAAAACAGGGAACGGGAACCGGCCTGCAGCTAGAATCACGATTGAAGACGACCATTGTGTGATACTTGATGTATATGACATTGACCATCTCCTACAATCAACTTGGCCACAAGATGGTGGTTAGAGGTGACATATTCTTCTAGAAGGCTTGGCAGCAGCCCTTTAGTTATTCATTTACTTTAGTGTATGAGGACAATGAACGAGACATGATGCTTGTTGTTGGGGATGTCCCGTGGTGGTAAGCATCTCATCACTAAATAATAGTTATGCATTTTGTCACAAAAAAGAAGTCAATTTAGACATGAGATGATTGAAAGGCAATACCATTTTTTGATCATCAAAATGAATGAATGTAGGAGCAAAATAAAAAGAAAAGGTTAATCATTTAATCTACAAACTACCAATTGATTTTTGCAGAACCGTGTTGTCTCTTCCACCAATAGTTAACGAAGCACACTCGGCTATCTCTTTGAAGACCAAAAACGTGTTCATCGAATATTGACAGGTTTGCTGGCTTCTGAGGTTGTTGGATTAGAGGTGAAGGTACTGCACACTCATGATAGCTTGAACATACTTTTCAGAGGTAAAAATTGACAGGTTTGGTATGGGTCAAACATGTGATTTTTTGGTGTGGGTCAAAATTTTTCTGGTCGAGTTGGGTTGACAAGGGAGTAGTACATATTTTGGTTAAAACTTTGAAACACACAGGTTTGTCCAGGTTTCTTTCAAATAAAAATTATGTCAAATAAAAAAGGACCGGTACATATTCAAGGCTAATGTTTTCTGTTGTTTAAACTGAACGTTTAAAGATGCACACCAACTGTTCTATAAAATGCTTCAAATAATAAAAGAGGTACATACACAACTTATTCAGAGCTCTCTGAAAGTGTCATCAAAGTGTTGCTCCCATATGTACATATTACAACCTTTAAATAAATATATATGTATATATTATAGCTGTACAAATATCCGAACCTCAAAAAAGCCAATTGTAGGGGTGTGAATTTCTGATACGACCCGAACAGGCGACACAAACCTAACACGGAAGTCGGGGGTTTAGGTTTAGTCTAAACGGGTTCGTTTCAGGTTGAATCCGTGAACCTATTTAGGTTAACGGGTCGGGTTCGGGTCATCCCAGTCGGGTTGGTGGGTTGACCCGTTTAACACATGTATATTATATTATATTTTCTTATAATATGTTTGATGTCAAATTAACCGGGGTGTGTATTTTATGTCATAATTATAACTTAAAAAGAGAAACTAACATGAGATTTTATAATCTAAATATAATTGTATTATAGACATTGTGTTTTTTAAGTAAATTTTAATTTTAATATATTAATTTAAGAAGAAAAAAAATCGGGTTGAACGGGTCGTGTTCGGGTCAACTCACGAAGTTTCGGGTTGTATTTGGGTTCAAATGTATGATAAAATCTTTCCGATCTATAAGTATGCCTTTTTCTTACTCATTTTCGTTATTTTCGTTTATATAGTTCGTATTGTAACAAGAACGACTCCTGCAAGGAAGTTATCGCTGAGTTGAAGGAAGCAGGTGCTACATGGATCCAGTTTCAGTTTGACGAGGCTACCCTCGTGAAGGATCTCAAGCCCTACAGTTGGAAGCCTTCACTAAGGTGTACTCTGCGTTAGAATCGGTTTGTTCGGGTCTTAACGTTATCGTTGCAACCTACTTTGCCGATGTTCCAGCTGAAGCATTCAAAACGCTAACTTCCTTGCCTGGCATTAGTGGTTACACTTTTGATTTGGTCCGTGGTGAAAAGACTCGGTTTGATCAAAGCAGCTTCCCGTCAGGCAAATACCTGTTTGCAGGAGTTGTTGACGGAAATAAACATTTGGGCTAATGATCTTGCTGGATCACTTACTATCCCTAAGTCACTCGAGGGTATTGTGGGAAAAGGTAGTTTTCTTTCTTACTTTATAATGCACCAGTTAGTAGGAGAAATTGTGGGAGTTCATGTATAATGTATTGGTCTGGTATCTTACTTACAAAACATTGTATATAATTGGTGATGAATAAAATGTCGTTTGCTGTTAAAAAAAAAAGAATGTAAACTTCAAATAATGGCCTCCCAAATTTAGCGAATATAAAGCTCTTCTTTAGTTTACTTTCCCAAATTTAGGGAATATAAAGCTCTTCTTTAGTGTACTTGTGGACATCTGTACATGTACTTGCAGGTATCCACCTAAGTTGAGACTTGAGATGTTCCTACAACTCATGCATGATGTGGACTGTTTCTGTTGTGTTTTTATATTGTTGAAATGTGGGTCTAAAAGAGCACCAACCTTTGACCTAATGCTACTAGCTTTACATCTCCCTTTTCATGTAAACATGTAAAAGAACACCGACCTTTAACCAACATTTTTACATAAGAATAAAATCGTAGTTACACCATAACAAACCCGGCTTGGTTGAGTTATCGTTTATAGTTAAATCCAAATATTTTGTTTATTATTTGGACACAAATGCATAAAATTCTTATACTGTACATTTTTCCTGAAAAGTAAACAATAAATACTAAGTTTATTTTCTTAATGCTAAGAAATAAATATATAAATCTTTTAGGAATAAAACTTGGAAAGGTAGATAGATGCATTTAAATGCTCATTGCAAGTGTGTAAAATTATAGAAGTGAAATTGACTCTTGCGCCCTTTTTGGTGAAGTTCTTTATTTGTATCAAGCATATAATAAAAAAGGGTTGAAATCGAAGAACTTTAACTCTTGGATGAGACAAAGGGAAAACTAGATAAGATCTATAGGAGAAATTAGAATACTAAGAAAATGATTAGCAAGGTTTTGAAAAAACTTTTTAAAGGGTGATGGTATAGTAGCTTTGTACCAACGTAGTGAGACGGTCAAATATAAATTTTGCTAGAAAGTGATAATGTAGGTACCGTTGATTTTACGTTTCTACATTAATTTTGTTAAAAATTGGTTTGTCCGCCGCAAAGCACGAATGAACCCACTAGAGGATTGATAAACTAACAGGAATCGAGTACCGCATTTTAAATTTTCGCTGCCGCGAATTTGGTTTTGGCTATGGCTCAAAACCGAATCGCTGCATCGCGAATTTGGTTTTGGTTATGGCTCAAAACCGAACCGCCCCGTACATAGCCTTAAACTCACCAACCTAAGTGATATGTTTCCCACCGCATCGCACAGGTAAATGGCTAGTGATCTATAAAACAAAAAAGAGTAAATTTTTATTTTGCTCTCAGTGGTTTATTGTTAATTGCAATAATTTATAAATTCTAAAAGTCTTGCAATTTACACAACAACGTTTTAGTTTATTGCAATTTCAGTCCACATGTTAAGCATGTGATGGGCTTTTTCGTAATTAACCATGTCACACCCCAACCGATGGCGGAATCATCGGGGCGTGGCACTGAGCGAAACAAACTGTCCAAGAGAATCCATAACAACTATTAATGACAATATATTAAACGTTAATGTCTCATACCACTAACATATAAAGTAAAAACAGTCATTACAGATAGTGTGTCTCATAAACAAATAAACTGTTCCGACAACTCAGATTTCTTATTTGGTGGGTTTCTAGACTTCCTACTTGATTCGTCACAGCATACATAGCATCCTATCAACATGTCACATACGTTAACATAAAGTCAATGCACAAAATGTAAAGGTGAGTACACAAGTTTGAGTAGCATATAATATAGCGAAAAGCGTTTACGCATAACCAGTATGTAACACGTAGAAATGTGAATTAAGTAAGCTATTGACAATGATGCATGCAACCGACATGCAGGTTTTCTTCAGCTAGTCATTTCTTGAGGTTCGAGATGTGGAAAGTCGGGTGTAAATTGTTGAGTTCCTCCGGTAATTCGAGTCGGTAGGTCACTTTGCCAATTCTTTAATCTAAAGGGACCAACGTATCATGGCGCTAGCTTTCCTTTCTTGCCGAATCAGATGACCCCCTTCCAAGGTCAAACCTTTAGGAGTACATGATCACCAACTTTGAACTCAAGGGGCTTGCAGCGTTTATCGGCGTAACTATTTTGACGACTCCGAGCTTTCAGGAGATTGTCTCGTATCTGGAGGATCTTGTCAGTCGTTTCTTGTAGTAACTCAGGACCGGTAATTTGCGCGTCTTCGATCTCGTGCCATACAATAGGCGATCGACATTTTCTTCCATATAATGCCTCAAAGGATGCCATTTGAATACTAGCGTGATAATTGTTGTTGTATGAGAATTCGACTAAAGGTAAATGCGAATCCCAATTACCACCAAAATCTATAACGCACGAACGAAGCATGTCTTCATGGGTGCGAATCGTGCATTCAGTTTGACCGTCGGTCTGGGTATGGAATGCGGTATTGAGATTAAGAGTAGTACCGAGAGCGGATTGGAATGTCTCCCAGAGACGCGAAGTAAATCGACCATCACAGTCAGAGATGATGTCACGAGGTGTCCCATATCGACAAATGACTTCGTCGGTATAGATTCGTGCTACTCGTTCAACCTTATAGTCTTCTCGTATCGGCAGAAAGTGGGCGGATTTCATAAGACGATCAACGATAACTCAAATGCTATCGCGACCTGATGGCGTGCGAGGGAGTTTCGTAATGAAATCCATAGCTATACTCTCCCATTTCCACATCGGGATCTCGGGTTGCACGAGTAAGCCTGAGGGTCGTTGATGTTCGGCCTTAACTTTGGAACAAGTGAGGCGTTTCGAGACATAGAGAGCGATATCCTTCTTTATTCCTGGCCACCAATACCTGGCACACATGTCCTGGTACATCTTGTCGGCACCGGGATGAATGGAATATCGTCACTTGCGGGCTTCAGTCAGCAAAACCTCGCGGAGATTATTGCGACTAGGAATCCATATGCGGCCGAGACAGTGAAAGATACCATTCGGTTTATTCACTAGTTGGTTTTCGGTTCCAAGAATTCTTTCTTCCTTCAAAGTGTTATGTTGAGTGTCGCAAAAGAGAGCTTCAAGGTCGTGTTGGGCTTAAACATTACAAACACAATGTAAATAGCTTCGTCGGCAACGACATTTGCTTTGCCTGGGTGGTAGTGTATCTCACAATTGTAGTCGTTGAGAAGTTCAACCCATATGCGTTGGCGCATATTCAGCTCTTTCTGGTTCAAGATGTGTTGTAGGCTCTTATGGTCGGTGAAGACCATACACTTGGTACCATAAAGGTAGTGTCGCCAAATCTTCAACGCAAAAACAACTACATCGAGTTCGAGATCGTGGGTTGTGTAGTTCTTCTCATGGACTTTGAGCTGACGAGACGCGTACGCGATAACCTTGTCTCGTTGCATAAGAACACAACCAAGACCTAGGTTAGAGGCATCGCAATAAACAACAAAGTCGTCGTTTCCATCGGGTAGCGCAAGTACGGGTGCGTCGCAAAGCATACGCTTATGAGTTTGAAAGGCATCCTCTTGTTCGGTTCCCCAAATAAAAGCCTTGTCTTTATGCGTAAGCGAGGTGTGAGGAACGGCGATTTTAGAGAAATCAGCGATAAATTGACGGTAATAACCCGCCAATCCGAGAAAAGAACGAACTTCGGACGGGTTTTCGGTGTAATCCTACTCTTTACTGCTTCAATCTTCGCGAGATCGACATGAATACCTTGACTGTTAACGATGTGACCGAGGAATTGAATCTCCTCAAGCCAAAATTCACACTTGGAGAACTAGGCGTAGAGGCGATTCCCTTGGAGAAGTTCGAGTACCAAACGAAGATGTTGCGCGTGTTCGGCTTTCGACTTCGAATAGATAAGGATATCATCGATAAACACGATGACGAAGCGGTCGAGAAAGGGTTTGCACACACGATTCATCAAATCCATGAAAACCGCGGGTGCGTTGGTAAGACTAAAGGGCATAACGACAAATTCATAATGGCCATAACGAGTGCGAAAAGCGGTTTTAGGGATATCTTCCTCCTGAATTCGTAGTTGATGATAGCCAGAGCGTAAATCGATCTTAGAGAAACACATAACGCCTTGCAATTGATCAAATAAATCCTCGATTTGGGGTAAAGGATAGCGATTCTTGATAGTAAGGTTATTGAGTTCCCTATAATCGATGCACATTCGGAACGATCCATCCTTCTTTTTCACGAAAAGGACAGGTGCACCCCATGGAGATGTGCTAGGGCGTATGAAGCCTTTATCAAGTAATTCCTGGAGTTGACTAGAGAGTTCACGCATTTCGGTTGGTGCGAGGTGATAAAGGGCTTTAGCAACGGGGTTAGCTCTAGGAATGAGGTCGATACGAAAATCAATATCACGAGTCGGAGGTAGACCAGGTAAATCGTCAGGAAAGACAATAGGAAAATCACAAACCACAAGTACCTTTTCCATCGGCTTCTTTTCCTTCTCCTCTACTACAATGTGAGCCAAGAAAGCCATGTATTCCTTTCGGAGATACTTGCTTGCTTGAATGCACGACATAAGTTTCAGTTCCTAAAAAGATACTTCGCCATAGACACAGAGTTGGTCGCCATTAGCAAGAGAGAAACGAATCATCTTTTCGAACAAACGACTTCGGCACGATTTTCACTAAGAAAATCCATGCCTACTATGACATCGAAACTACCTAGTTGAATCGGAATGAGATTGATCAGGAAAACATGATTTTAGAGCTCGAGAGTACAATCATGGAGAACAGAACTAACGGTGACGGTTATTCCGGTGGCAATTTCTACGTCGAACGTCGTTGGGAGGTTAGCGCGTTTACGGTTTAGGAGCTTTTTGAATTCAAACGACACAACAGTTATCGGCCCTAGTATCAAATAAACACAAAGCATAAACACCGTTAACAAGGAACGTACCATTGACAACATTGTTGTCAGTTTGAGCCTGGCGGACATTAATGTTGAAAGCTCTTCCACGGGCTGCTTGTTGTGGATGCTGCTGTTGTTGTTGCTAGTGTTGCTGCTGCGGTTCTTGTTTCACCACGTGGTTCGGGCAGACGTTAGCAAAGTAATTCGGGTCACCACATGAGTAGCAAGCTCGTGTCACACCCTGGCTTTGCGGAAGTGTGGGTTTATTGGTGTGACTTCTTAATACCATAGCATAATCACAACAATGCTATATGAAAGTAAAACAATGATGTTCATCCATTCATCAAGCTTTTAAAAGTAAAGCACAACAACATTGTTTTAAAAAGTCGACACATAACAAGAGATACAACCATAACAAAATTAAAAACTTGTTCAACGACATAACAGAAGACTTGACTAAAAACACAGTTTAAGACTTGTAACCCGTCCAGGCAAAGGTCACACTTCCTAAACTCGGATGACATCATTATTCCTACGCAGCTCGACGCGATGCATACCGTGCCAGATCCACTAATTTCCTGAAATACATGCAGTTTGAAAAATCAACAAAAAGTTGAGCGAGTTCATGTAAAAGTGAGTATGAATAAACCTTTAAAGTATGTATAAAAGTCCCTGGTATGTAGCAATAAGGAAAAAGAGATCACCAATGGGTTGCAAAGCCACTTGTATGTGTGAGAAATTGTAGGGAAACTCAAACCTAGCAAATTTGTTACCGGGCTTCGGCTGTAAGACACAGTCACCTCTATGAGCCGCTCCTGGCCTCACGGGTGTGGGCTCGCTACACACAAATAGATCTATCACTCTTGTGTCCCTCGGTCCTAACAAAGAGGATTAATGGCCTCGAGTGTTGTAACCACCCCTCACATGATCTAGTAGTGTAAACCCTCCCTACGCTAACCATACCATGTAATAAATGTTTGTAATAATTGTCGCATGTATTTCACCCCCGAAGTATAAAACTGAAAACAGTAAAGAGAAAAGGGGGACATGAACTCACAGAAGTGCGTATCCAGAAACGTCAGTCTCCAACTCTAACTGCTACGTGACGACCTACACGTACTAATGCCTATTAGACGGCCGGTCGTGCCTTGGCTTAAGGTTTAACGTTTTTGGGAAATAGTTAGACAACTATTTCGTATTCATACTTCTTAATTATTTTATAAGTATATTTCCTTCCCAAGGATGGGGGTAATAATACATGTATACTTATAATTCTGAAAATATATTTTTAAGTCTCACTTGAAAAATATATTTTAATTACTTGACTAAAATGTTTTAAATCCCAAAATATATATATTTTTCCCAAAAATATTATATTTTATTTTATAAGTTTTTCCCAAAATAATATTCTACCAAAAATATACGTACAAGAGTATTTTTTTTCGAAAATACATAAGTTACATTTTAAAGTTCGCGTTGTAATAGCAATTCTTGCGTAACTTAAATAACCATTTTGTGAGAGCGTTGGTATTATTTTGGAGTCGTAATTTCACGGTATTTTCAAGTTATATTATTTTTACCCTAAAAATAATATATCTAGTACACAAAATAACAAACAATCACACAAGCGTTTTATTATAAAATATATATTCTAAATATATATTTAATAAATTTTATTTACGAAAATCAACCTCCGATACTTGGTAATTCCTGAAATAAAAATCATGGCGAAGTTTATTTTGAAAAACCAAGTTAAAAATATATTTGTAAACGTTCGTTATAAAAATATTTCTAAGTGTTATATTCTAGAAAAATTTCGCCAGAGTTTCCTCTGTAAATGGAGGTGTCCATGCTTTTAGCATATCATTTTCTTTTGTAAAATCAATCAATAAATTTAACAATCAACAACATACAATATTTAATCACTAATCTTGACAAAAATAAGACTAAATCATAAACTCATGAACTTGAAAGTTTTGTAAAAATATGTAGTAAATCACTAACACATTTAGTAGGTCTTGTTATCTTTAAAAATAAGTTTAGTTTCTTAAAAACTTTACTTTTAAAGAATTTGAAGTTTAACAACTTCTAGTCACGATTTACAAAAATATTTCGTTGTTAAATTTCCTTGTTACACAAGTGTTCGTACACTTGTTTATTTACCAAAAATGCTTTTAGTTCATACAAGATCCGAGTTTTAACAACACTAGTATTTTTCACTTGGTTCTTCCGAAAAACCACTTGTAGATCTTTAGATCTACAAGTTTATAACCTTATTTTTCAAGAAAAATTATCTACAAGTTTATAACCTTATTTTTCAAGAAAAATTACATTTATTCAAGTTCATGGTTCATTTATGGATGGTTTCATCATCCTTCAAGACTCTAACATTTACATCTTACTAGTTCATGTTCTTGAACATGATCTAGCATGTCTAGATGATGATCCATCCTACTTTTACTAACAAACAACATCCAAATATCATAACTACACAAGATCTACATGATTTACCCATATATCGTCTCTTTATCCACCCTTTATCACTTTATGTTCAAGACTTAGATTATGTTCATTAGTGTTCTCAACATTTAATCATTCTATCATTTATTAACCACTAAATACAAGAACAAGATGATGTTTTAGAGCACTTACTACTAGCCCAAGGCTAGGGGAGAAACAAGGCGTAAAAGTGGTGGATAAAAGAAAACAAGAGTGGTTCTTGAACTTCCGAGTGCACCAAGCTTGTTTGTATGACCTCTTGCACCTTTGAGTGTATGAAAAATGGCTAGAAAGGAAGTTGATGGTGGTGATATGGTGGAGGAGGGTGGCGGCCGTAGGTGGGGAAAGAAGGAGAGAAGAGTTGTTTGTTGAAGTGTTTGAAATGAGAGAGAATGGTTATCCAAGGTGTTTATATAGAATCCATGTCCATTCTTAATCCATCATATAATATGTCTCTAAATATCCAACATAAACAATTTAATAATCAAAAGAAAATAAATGGGGGTCACCCCTTTTTGACCGTCGATGGGGGCGGCGGCGGGGGGGGGGGGGGGGGGGGGGTAGGGGGTTGGGTTGTAATTCTTGGTTACTAATTAGTTAGGAACTTAGTTAGGATTTTAGTTAGGATATTAGTGTGTTATCTAATATAAAGGGTGTTAGGGTGTTCGGAGACCCTAACTAGCTCAGAAAAGTAAAAACAATGTTTTTGGCAAAATTTTTATGTTCTGGGTAAAGTCCGGTTGTTCGGTTGGATGTTGATCCGTTAAAGTGCTAAATAAAGCTTTAAAGTGTATTTTATATAGTTTTTAGTGATACAATAAATTCCCAACACTTTGAAATGTGTCTAGGACTATTTTACCAAGTTTTTGCACTTTACTAGCATTGTTAAATGCAGAATTTTTGGTATTTAGTGCTGAATTCTGCACTTTAAGTATGTTTTAGGCACTTCCGGTCACTATAACTATCTCCTAGTGACGCAGTTTTATGATCCTCACCTCCCTACACTCCCTACTAGTGTAGTGATCTATCTCTGGCTCACAATGGCCTCAGAAATATTGTCTGTCTAGTGCTGGCATTGTCAGCATGTCTTTATGGTTATCCGCTCACTGTGCTAATTGTGCTTTTGTGCATCAGGTTTGTCACTATTGTTTGTGTATAATAAATGGAGTGACAGTATAAAATGTGATGCATGAGTATGTATGTATCGGAAATCAGAAAGCAATTTAATCATAATTGTAATCAAGCACAGTAATTAAGCACTAATTAAATATTAATCAATTTGTACGGATACCTAGATTTTTGAGGGTTGTCACATTCTCCCCCCGTTAAGAAAATTTCATCCTGAAATTTTAAGTTCTGGTTCTAGTGGCAGGGGTCTTCGGAAATAGATGGGGGTACTTTTCTTTCATACGATCCTCACGTTCCCACGTGAATTCTGGACCATGTCTTGCATTCCATCGAACTTTGACGAGCTTGACACTACTCCTGCGCGTTTTGTTTATCTTCCAATCCGTGACCTCAACGGGTTCTTGTTAGTGCATACATCTGTCGACGTCGTCTTGTATCGAGTCTTAGACTAGATTGTATAGATCAGGGCACGTTTTACGAGAAAATATCAATGTTTAGGTGGTTTAGTAGCTGATTCCGCTCGAAGAAGCTTATTTCGCTTGAAATGACTTGAGTCACTTTCAAGCGGAATCACAATGTTGCTAATTCCGCTCCAACGGCTTCTCGTTCATTTCGAGCGAAATCAAGACTACTATATATAGGGGTTTCGAGCGAAATCATTGTAACTTTTGCTGATTTCCATACCGAGGTGCTGTCGGTGTGAAGATTGATTGTAATCAGTATTAAATCAATACAATCAGTGTTAAAAGTGAAGATTAAGCTGTTTCTACCTTTTTTTCTTGTTTTCCGCACCTGAAACAAAGTAAAACTCCTTTGATAGACTCGTTTGGGTCACAAAACGATCCTACAACTGGTATCAGAGCACAGGAAGAGGAGTTCTGCAGTTTACAGCCTGATTACATCAAGATTTCTATCTTCTACACCGTCTTTCATCAGTTCAGGAAGTTTTAACGGACAAAACCAGATCAATTTTTCACAGACTGTGTAAAAATACATATAGACAAACCTTGAAAGTTTCATAGTAAAATTCGGACTAAAAATGGACAAAATGGACTCCCGAAGTGATTCCGCTCGAACATACTAGATTCTGTTTCTGCTCGAAAGTTTTCTAATATTTGTTGATTCTGCTCCAGGACTACCTAATCTCAGATTTCGCTCCAAACTGTTTACTGGTGATTCCGCTCAAGAGAGTTAAATTGGTGATTTCGCTCCAGAGAGACTTGATATTCCGCTCCAAGCTACAAAAAGTTGATTCCGCTCCAAACTTTTTGTTGATTCCGTTCCAGACAACCAAATTTCAGATTCCGCTCCAAATTGAAATTTGGTGATTTCGCTCGAAAGGAATTGTTTGCTATTTCGCTTGAAACTGACTGGGTTATTTAGCTTGAATAATAATCATGGATAACGATTTTTACAATGCATTTGCAACACCGTCTACTCCGGCTGTCATTGCTCAAGCCATGAATTTGGAAAACGAGACAGGAACTACACAAAAACCCCTGAAGCTAATGAGCATTAAGGAGTATTACGGATGGAAATATCGCTTCGAAAACTGGGTTCAAGCAAACCATCTTAGATCATGGGAATGTATACTGAAGAGATATGTGTTACCTCGAACTGAATTGCAAACGGAAAAACAACTATCAGAATTTAGTGACCAAGAACGGGAAATGTATCGAGCTGAAAAGATGATGATAAGTTTGCTTCAACAAGCCATCAAAGAAGACATCTTTGTGTTACTCCAACATGACAAAACTTCAAAATCAATCTGGGATGCACTTAAAGTCAAGTTCGAGGGTAGTGAACACATGATTAAAAGAAAGAAGGCACTGCTTAAGAAAGAAATTGATCTTTTTACAAGTTTGCCTGGGGAAGACACAAAGAAACTTATCGAAAGATACTGCCACTTGGTGCGATCCATGTCGATGCTTAGTATAACAAAAGATCATGAAGAGTGGGTAGACAAGTTAGCTGATGCGTTACCGCAAAAAGAATGGGGTACCTACTTCATGATTCTGAAAAACACTGGGGTTTTTGATGGGTTGACCATTTCTCAGTTTATTGAAAAGATTGAGAGTCAGGATCTGGAACAGCAAAAGATCGCGAGGATGAACAATCCAAATGGTCAACAAGATGTAAAGATGTATTACAAAGGAAGTATTCCAGAGGTTGAGAGAAGTCCGAAAATACAAACTGCATTTAGTGTTGGAGATTCTTCGGAAAAGGTTGATCAAAGTCCTAAAAGCAGCGGTGGTTTCTCTTCATACCCGAGTGTTAATCCAAAGAGCCCAACTTCAAGTTTCAGTTCTAGAGTACGAAAAGTGGAAGTGGTTATGTGATACAATGCAACATTACCTTGAATCTTCCAGATGGTCAAAGCTTTTCTGAGGAAACTGCTAAAGATCACATGGCTTTACTTGGTTCAGTTCTTCTATCTTATGAAGGTTTGGTTGCAGGGCGAATCGGGAATCCTATGCTTACTAAAGAGGATTACGATCAGATTGACGCCCAAGAGATGGAACTAATGGACATCAAATGGTGTCTAGCTAGTGTTCTTAGAAGGGCTGAGAAGTTCAAGCTGATTACCGGGAGAAATGACTTTCTTGATGCACATGTTTCTACTTTAGGTTTTGATAAATCTAAAGTTACTTGTTTTCGATGCAGGGAGAAAGGTCATTTCAAAAGAGAATGCAAGAACAGAGAGGCAAATGATGCTCAGAATCCGTTTGGAAAAGATGACTACTACCAGAAGGCCATATACCAGCAGGTTGGTCAGCAACAACAGCAAGAACCACAGGTGGGTCATGGTAGAAAAGTGATCGAGGATTCAAAGAGAGCATGTCTGGTGGATTTTAACTGGAACAAATACATATCACCCGAAAGCAAAGCATGTTTGATCAATCATGATGATGAAAGGTTACCTGAAGGATTCAGCTGGGATATGTTTGTTGATGAAAAAGGAGAATTTAAAGCTTTCATGGATGTGGAGGAAGAGTCTGTTGCATCTGATGAAAGCTCACAGAGTGCAGATGAAAGTTCACAAAGTGATGTCAGTTCAGAAAAGGAAATTGTTTTTGATAAAACACCATCTGATACTGATTCTTCAGATGATAATTCTGACAAATCCGTAGCATTTGATCAGTCGCCAACAGATGACAGCAGTGATGATGAAGAAGAAAAACATATTAACATTGCTAAATCTCATCTTTCTCCTGAAAGTTTTCATTTTTATTTTGCAGATCGCCTGGAAAAACTAAAGAAGAAACGAGCTGCAAAAGAACAACAAGAATTGAAGGCTAAAAGTGTTGCTCAAAGTGATGATGCTAAAAGTGTTGCTGAGGAGATTGTTGAGACTGAGCAGGTTGATGAAGCAGAAAAGGTGACCGAAGCATAGAAAGTGATCGAAGCTGAAAAGATCATAGAAGTCGAAAAGATAGTTGAAGTTGAAAAGATTGTAGAGGTCATCAAACCTTGCACAAAGTGTTTAGAACCATGCAAGGAGTGTGCAGCCAAAGATGAAAAACTGACTGAGTATGAGAAGATGAAAGAGCAGTTGTTGTTCAATCTCAATTTTGTGAAAGAATCGTATGATGTCTTGAACAGAATGGTTACTGGTCTTCAAAAGACTAATTCTGAGAGAGAAGATGCTTTGACAATGATGAATGCTACGATGATGTCAAAGCAAAAAGCTATCAACTTCTACATAGAGGAGAGTGCAAATTGGAAGCTAGAGTTGGAAAAAGAGAAAACTAAGAATGAGAGGATCGGACGTTTATTGCAGAGTTATTCTAGTTCTGATTATCTTATTGGTCGAATTTATCCGACTGTTGCAGGTTTTGAAGCATTCAAAGATGAAAAGACAAAGAAGAAGGATACTGGTGGAAGTGCTGAGGAAGAACAGAAGAAACCTTTCTGGAAAGAATCAAACCAGGAGTTTCTTGCTGAAAAGAAGAGAAATGGAACTGGATTTTTTCATCCAAAAGAAACTCGAACCTGTTTCAAGTATAAAGTTGGTGAATGTTCGAAGAAGAATCTTTATAAAAAGAAAGCAAAAGACAACCAAGTGTGGGTTGTTAAGAAAATTGTTGAAAAAGTCGGCGATGAATCTGGTTCCACAAAGCCAGAAGAGCCACAGGTTGAGGTAAAAGATTCAGTGAATGATGATGAATTTCCATCACTGAAGTTTGAAGAAATTAAACAGAAAGTTGGTAAGGTTGAGATCTCGGATCAGTTTTTCTCCGAGAAAAATGAGTTTGATGTCGAGAAAGTTTTCAATGGAAATGTTAAGAAAATTTTTGGGAAAATGTTAGATGGGAAAGCTAAAGGGGTTAAAGATTTTTATGCAACTAAAAAGGCAACTTACAATCCTACTGAGCAAGAATTGAAAACACTTAAGTCTGAAAAGACTTGGGTGGAAATTCTCTTTCCCTGAACATCAGGACTATGCCGGAGATCCCAAGTTTGTAATCGTGGATCAGGAATCGGCATCATTCATGTTGAATAAGTTTGTATGAAAGTTTTTGAAATTGTTGAAACTTTACAGGTTGAAGGATTATGCCGGAGCTTCCAGGTTGGTAAGTGAGAAGCAGGAATCGGCATCTTGATTGGTAAAATGGTTTGTGTAGATGTTTTATTCCTACATGTGATTAAATGTTTCGGATATACTTACAAGTGGTAAGAGATTGATTCTGACAAAGTGATTACTCAAGGTCATTAGTTTTAACTTGATGTAATCCTTATACAAGAGATTGAATGAACAATATGATGAACCAATCCCTACAAGTGGTTTTCTATCAAACGTACAAGTGGTAAAAACAAACTTATTTTCCGGAAAAATCATTTTGATTAAAACAAACTTAAATGTTTTGAAATCATAATGAGAAAATAGTTTGTTGAAAGGGGGAGTTCTGATTGTTTATGCCAAGTTAATGGCGATCTGAGGCAATTTGATGTCGGTTGTCAAATTTTCTATACAGTCTGTTTTCATTTTTCTTTAATGTGTTTGCATTTTAGGGGAGTAGAAAATTTCAGAAAATCCAAAAACATTAGAAAATTTGAAAAAGACAAAAACATGATAAAACAAAAATGAGTTTTGTTGTACAAAAGAGGAAATGATAGTACATCAGTGGACTGTCACAACATGCTAAAGAAATGGAAAGTTAAAATGTGATAAACAATCTCACTGTGGATATGCCAGTAGGTTTTTGCACATTTAGTAGATTGTGACGAGATATAAAATTAAAATTCAAACTTGCTTATTTTGTGGGTAACAACTTCTTGGATATATGGGTAACCCCCGAAATCTTGTTTGAAATGTCCCTCTTTCTGAGATACTAGGTCTTTATGCTTAGTGATATCTGGGGTATTATCCCGGGACTTCTGCTGCATGGAAATACTGACCTAGTCCCCGTATAACACTTTCCGCAAATGCTTGAAAAACCGCAGCCCTCAGCAATTTGATGAAATAATAAAATTGATAAGTCATTGCTGTTGTAACCAAAGATCCTCTAAAGGGGACACACCAAAAGTCGAGCCGTCATCTCTCTGCTGAACGGAAGTTCTGACCTGAGCTCTCACGGTTTCGCATCTAACCCCTTACAGATATCATCTAGGTATACTCACCTGTAAGACCGAATATTGGGATCTGGATACGGGAGTATATTCAAGTAGTGGGACACACGGATAAGTTCAAGTGCTTAAGACATTAATATCGTATCTCAGATCAGTTGAACTTTGTGTGAAAATTTAAGTGGATCAATATACTGACAATCTAGGTGAATTGTTTAGAACTTAAAATGAAATGAAGCTTAATGGTGTTGGTGACTTGTCTCAATAACTGATATGATCCTCTTACACAAACTCACAAAAATATTGTCTGTAAATATTTCTTTACTGCATTTTATTTCTCTTATTTCAAAATCCAAAAGATTTTAGTGTGTTTTAGCATAAATTTTGAAAAATACAAAAAGATTTTCGACAACTGATGTTGGAGAGCTGATTTTTAAAATTCCGAGTGCTAAACATGATGACCATGTGGTGAGGGGGAGTCTGTGTTTGTAAATGAAATGTTTTTAATCTATAATTTTACTAGTGGTTCATCAAGATTCTTAAGAGAAATTTTTTTTGTTTGATCCGAGGGAGAGTCTGAGTTAGTACATGCCTCTATATTTGAAATGTGTAAATGTGTGAAATTTATTTTGAGGTAGAGATTATGCAGGTTTAATTATGAGCTGGGTTTAAAGATCCTGAGCTGGAAGAGAGCCAGGTGACGATCTTGGAACAATCTCCTGAAGAGCCAGGTCATTCGATCCTGTCAAGCTTGTGTTTAAAAGATCCAGGTTTCGATACCTGAAGACTATGTGGACAAAGTGTGAGCCAGACTATGATCCTGAAGCAGATGATGCTAAAGAACTAAAAGAATGCCATCACATTGTTAGGGGGAGTCTGTTGATGCTGAGAAGAGAAAGTGAAGCCCAGAGACTGATCAAGAATGAAGATGCGAAGACTCGACCCCTACGACTCGTCAACATCTGAGGGGGAGTCTGTTAGTGCATACATCTGTCGACTTCGTCTTGTATCGAGTCTTAGACTAGATTGTATAGATCAGGGCACGTTTTACGAGAAAATATCAATGTTTTGGTGGTTTAGTAGCTGATTCCGCTCGAAGAAGCTTATTCCGCTTGAAATGACCTGAGTCACTTTCAAGCGGAATCACAATGTTGCTAATTCCGCTCCAACGGTTTCTTGTTCATTTCGAGCGAAATCAAGACTACTATATATAGGGGTTTCGAGCGAAATCATTGTAACTTTTGCTGATTTCCATATCGAATTGCTTCCGGTGTGAAGATTGATTGTAATTAGTGTTAAATCAATACAATCAGTGTTTAAAGTGAAGATTAAGCTGTTTCTACCTTTGTTTCTTGTTTTCCGCACCTGAAACAAAGTAAAACTCCTCTGATAGACTCATTTGGGTCACAAAACGATCCTACAGTTCTCAACAAAGTGGAGCGTGTCGTCAATATGAATTTCGTCAGCAGGAATGACAACAGTTTCTTATGTTGGACTCTTTTTCAGATTTGATACATGAAATGTATCGTGAATGCCGTTAAGTTCAGCAGGTAGGTCCAACTTGTATGCTACTAAACCAACCCTTTCCAGAATCTTGAATGGACCAATGTATCTGGGGTTTAACTTTCCACGCTTTCCAAAGCGTGCCACACCCTTCCAGGGTGAAACCTTCAACAATACCATGTCTCCTACCTCAAACTCCAGAGGTTTCCTTCTTCGGTCCGCATAACACTTTTGTCGATCGCGAGCCGCCTTGATGCGTTCTCGGATCTGTGCAATCTTGTCTGTGGTTTCCTGGACCACTTCCGGACCAACTAATTGTCTATCACCTGCGTCAGCCCAACAGATCGGTGATCGACATTTGCGTCCGTATAGAGCTTCGAACGGCGCGGCTTGAATACTTGCGTGATAACTGTTGTTGTATGAAAATTCGACCAATGGTAGGTGAGTATCCCAACTTCCACCTAAATCCATTACGCAAGCTCGCAGCATATCTTCTAATGTCTGGATCGTTCGTTCGCTCTGTCCATCAGTTTGCGGGTGAAAATCTGTACTCAGGTTCAACTGAGATCCGAATGCTTCCTGAAAGGATTGCCAAATCCTTGACACAAACCTTCCGTCTCTATTAGAGATGATCGAGAGAGGCACTCCAAGACGTGCAACGATCTCTCTCATGTATATCTCAGCTAATTTGCTCGTGTTATCTTTTTCTCGGATTGGCAAGAAATGCGCAGATTTCGTTAACCGGTCCACTATTACCCAAATAGTATCGTGACCTTTGGGCATTCTTGGCAGTTTCGTTATGAAATCCATCGAAATCTGTTCCCATTTCCATTTGGGTATTTCAGGTTGCTGCAGTAGACCTGAAGGCTTCTGGTATTCGACTTTCACTTTGGCGCATGTTAAACATTTGCTAACATAGACTGCAACATCGCCTTTCATCCTAGGCCACTAGTAGAAATCCTTAAGATCCTGGTACATCTTATCCGCTCCAGGATGTATTGAGTACCGTGGCTTGTGAGCTTCGTTGAAAATAACTTTCCTCAATCCACCAAACAGAGGAACCCAAATTCGTTTCATGAAACACAAAGCTCATTCCTCGTTTGGTACCAACTGTTTCTCCATCCCACGGAGATATTCTTCCTCAATGTTCCTTTCTTTCATAGCTTCTTTCTACGCGGCACGAATGCGCAATGAAAGGTCTGTCTGGACAATCATCTCTAGAGCCCTAACCCTTATGAGCTTGATTCTTTCCTTTCGACTTAGGGCATCAGCAACCACATTTGCCTTCCCTGGATGATACTTGATCTCGCAGTCGTAGTCATTCAACAGTTCAACCCAGCGTCTTTGTCTCATGTTAAGCTCTTTCTGGTCGAACATGTGTTGCAGACTCTTATGATCCGTGAAGATCGTACATCGCGTACCATACAAATAATGTCGCCAAATTTTCAACGCAAATACCACTGCGCCAAATTCCAAGTCGTGCGTGGTATAATTCTTCTCATGAACCTTCAACTGGCGGGACGCGTATGCTATAACTCTTTGTCGTTGCATTAACACACAACCCAAACCTTGTCGCGAGGCATCACAGTATACCACAAAATCATCTGTTCCTTCGGGTAGCGACAAGATCGGTGCATTACAAAGCTTGTCCTTCAGCAACTGAAACGCTTCTTCTTGTTTGATTCCCCAATCAAACTTCTTGTCCTTCTGCGTGAGGGAAGTCAAAGGTTGAGCGATTTTTGAGAAATCCTCTATGAACCTTCGATAGTAACCAGCCAAACCTAAGAATTGTCGAATCTCTGTTGGCGTCTTTGGAGTTTCCCAGTTCTTGATTGCTTCGATCTTTGTGGGATCCACATGGATTCCATCTCCGTTAACCACATGTCTAAGGAATTGGACTTCGCGTAACCAGAACTCGCACTTTGAGAACTTGGCATACAACTTTTCCTTCTTAAGTAACTCCAAAATAGCTCTTAAATGTTGTTCGTGCTCATTCTTCGTCTTCGAGTAGATCAAGATATCGTCGATGAATACAATCACTAACTTGTCGAGGTACGTGATGCGTGTGTAGTGTAATATATTTTTGATGAGTATTTAAGCCCCTTTTTACACTTTTAGCCAAGTTTTAAATTTATAAAACACGATATTTACTAACACTAAACACACATATGGGCAAGTGCACCCATCGTGGGCGTAGTATAGTGTTGGTAAGATACCGAGGTCGTCCAAGGACACAAGAGCTTTTAATACCGGTTTATCCTCAACGTCTAATCAAATCAAAAAGTGAGAAAAATGTTTTAAACTAAGAAAAATAAAAACTAACTAAATGCTGAAAAATAAAATAAAATAAAAACAGATAGACAAGATGAATCACTTGGATCCGACACGTGTATTAGTATAACCTTTGATTATTTTCGCACTTTTGCACTTGTTTAAGAGATTATCTTAGTTATTGTAGTAGGCCCCTCTTTTGAAGGCGACGTTACCCTCAACCCAGTAGTTTGAGTCAGCAAGGATACAATCCTAAAGGGTCGGATTATTGAAAGATAATGAATTAAGTTATTAATGCAAATTGTGGTAGGCCCCGCTTTCGGCGGTGACGTTACCCTCGGCTAAGTAGTCTGAGTCAGCAGGGATACAGTCCTAAATAGCCGGGTTATAGTATTAATAGTAGTTAACTTATGAGGGGGTCAAAGAGTTTGGATCCCCGTCATCCAATACCTATGGGCATTGAAGGAGATCCTACTAAATTTGACCCAGGTCCCAAGCAGGACCTCTAAACGCTGAACAAGGGCAAGACCCTTACCAAACCGTTCCCTTAACCCCCGACCAGGTAGCCAACATACCTCCATATAGACCGTGGAGATATGAATGGTGAAAATCTTTTATTTTATATAGACAGTAAAATAACGCCAAGACACCACGGACAAACGATAAGGAAAGATCACCTTCAACATAAGTAACTAGTTATTAAAGTCATTAATACAAAACCAAATAAAAAGTGCAAAAGATTAAAAATAAAAAGTATTATACTAAACACTTGTCTTCACCAAGTGATGTAAGAGACTTAGGCAAACATGGCCTTGATTGTCAAGAACTCTTACTATCAATCTTGGATCCCGAGACGACTCACACACTCTACGATGGACAATGGATGATGGTGGTGGATGATGGTGTTATGGTGGTGGTGGGTGGTGGATGAAGTGTGAGAGAGGTGGTGTGCCAAAGGATGAAAGAGAATGAAACCAAGCTCCCCTATTTATAGGCTGAACAGAAGGCTAGGCACGGCCCCGTGTCCGGTGGACACGCCCCCGTGCCCGTCTGACATTCTCTCTCTTCATTAATTGTAATTCGCAATTACAATTAATGCGCCTGCTGTACTTTCACCACGCCCCCGTGCCCACTGGACACGGCCCCGTGGTGGGCAATGGAAGCTTCTACTGGTTTGCCTTTTCTGCTGCTTCCTGGGCACGCCCCCGTGTTCGCTGGACACGGGGCGTGTTCAGTCTCTGTTTTCTCTTCTTTGCCTTGGGAGGTGCCGTTGAGGGTCCGGGCAGTCTACTTTTGTTCCTTTTCTTGTATTTATGCTAGAATTAGTTGTCTTTTTGTTTCTTTTGTGATTTTGAGCTCATTTCATCCTGAAAATACAAAAGGAAGACAAAAACACTCTTTTTCCAACATTAGTACTTAAAAAGGGTTAGTTTTATGCCTTAATTGATGTGATTTATATGTTGCATTTTACACACATCAAATACCCCCACACTTGAACTTTTGCTTGTCCTCAAGCAAAACTCTTTTAAATGTGGCTTACACTCCCAAATGGAATAGGTAGAAGAGACAGTTTTTAGCTTGTCCTAGAGTGTCGGGAATCCAAGGTCTTTGTAAGTTTTATTTTTATTTATTTACAATCCTATTCGTTATGATTTATTTTGAACGTTTCATAAGATAAATTACTTATTTGGGCATAGCATGCCTTATTAAAATTCCATTTATATACAAGTTCACATACCTCACGGGGGATCACTCAACACTCGGCCGAAGGTGTAGATTTTTAGTGAATCACTCGAGAGCGGCATGGAACTTACGCCTTCCATAGGCTTGCCAAGCAATCAATCCTCCTCCTTTTTAACTTTTTACCTTTGTAAATATGAAGAGGACTTTTGGGGTGAAGGGTTAGGCTTGGGTTAAAGGTGGGTGGTTGGGTTAGTGGTTAGTAAAAAGGGCGAAAAATCGTAAAAAGCGTCGGTTTTCGTAAAATACCTTGTCTTTAGCGACTTTTTATTTTGGAGTATTTCTCCAAACAAGCTTTTATATAGCTTTTGTTTGTTTTTTTTGACTTCATCATTGTTGTTTTTTTTTTTCATCACATAAAAAGGCGAGTTTACGAAAAACCGAGCTTGTTACTAAAATAAATGGTGAAAAATAAAAAAGGTTTTTGGTGGGTGAAAAGGGTTTTGGGGTAATGAAATGAAAAGGTTTAGGCTCAAAGGGGCTATCTAGGGGGATTTTGGGTAGGTGAAAAAAAATGAAAAATAATGGTTTTGAAAGAAAAAATGGTTAGTCCTAATGCCTCCATCATTTACTTACTTGGGTTTAAGTTAGTAAGGACCGGGAATGTATTGTCGTGGCAAGTTCTAGATTTGTAAGAACCCAGCGGCTATTCACACAAGAAACGAAAAATGAGCATTTAATCTAAATATGTATATTTTTATGCTCAATAAAGGCTCAAAACTCACTTTTGTGGGAATGGGTTTTTAATGTGATCAAGTATATATAATCGAATTTTTAGCTAGACTTGTTATGCCGTTTCATAATTTTCTTATGTTGGTTCTTTGTTATCACGACGCTATCGGTTGTAAATTTGTAAAAATATAACCTTTTTAGAACTTGTTATTCCCAACTTAAACTAAGACAAGTAAATAAAAAAAAATGAAAAAGTTTTTGAAAAAAATTTGGGGTGTTTAGCGGTTCCAATAGAGTTTTGTGTAAGGCTTGTGTTTAGGATTTGCAAAATTCAAGGTTTTATCATCCCCCCACACTTAAATTACACATTGTCCTCAATGTGTCCAAAAATAAGATTTTTGGTTGATTAGGATGTGTAAAAGTAGGTTAAAAAGCAAAGATTTTTGTTACTGGCAGTCTGAACACGGCCCCGTGTCCATTGGACACGGCCCCGTGGTGAACTGCCAGTATTGAAAACTTACAGAAGATGAACACGGGGGCGTGTCGGTTGGACACGGCCTCGTGTCTGGCAAATAATTGCAGGTCAGTAACCAAACAGCAGGTCTGGGCGATGAACACGGGGGCGTGTCGGCTGGACACGTCCCCGTGTGGACAGTCTGTGAGCCTGAAAAACAGGTTTTGTCTCCCGGTTTCTCCATTTCGGGGCTGCAAGTGCTAATGTTTAGCACTCTAACCCTTGCATTGTACCTGTCTAATCACTCAATACCAAACCAAACAAACATAAACCATCCTAAATTACCATCGTCAAGTATCATCCAAGCATAAAGTAAGAATAAAACAAAGATAAAAAATAGTTAGAGAAAGTAAATTGTTCGACAAATGGCACGCATGCCATAAATTGTTTGATAGAGAGAAGGGCACTTAAACCTGTGGGCTTATCACCAACCAGCCCCTTGTTCCTTCAAGCCTCCTACTCCATGTCTTCATCACTACCATCACCTCCACCCCCATGCCTCGCCATGTACTCCCGGATGCTACCGATATCATCTTGTATATCGTTAATGTTGCGCTCGATAGCTCCAACCCGGTGGTATGTGTTGTTGGCGAGATTGTAGGTGTTCCAGGTGCACATGAGGTTTTCCTGCAAAAGATCATGTAAACTTTGAAAGTTAGGAAAACCACCTCCTTGAGAGGAGGATTGACCCGGATCGCCTTGGGGTTGGTACTGAAAATGGGGAGGTGGTGCGTGAAGAACTAGAGCCTCCTGCGGGTTCCATGCATAGCCTTGCGTCCTTTGAAAGCTCCAAACTGTGCCATGGAGGTTGTGAACGTGGTCCCTCCACATCGGAATGTGACCGCCTCATGGTCAAACGGTTCACACCTTGAGTTGAAAATGAAAGTACTGTAAAACTCCATTGTGCATTGATGCACCGACCGAAGCCGGGTGTTCAATGCAACTGCCAGTGGACCTCTCACAATGTTGTTGAATCGGTCAAGTTGATTCACCATGGTTAACAAGTCGGTACATGCCCGCCTAGGGTACTCCTCCGGTCTTGTTTGTAGTATCTCATATCGTGCCCTAGCGTCAAGTTCGCTTGCGTTAAACCTTGTGAATTTCGACATCTGAAAGAATACATCAAAAGTTAGTACGAAACAAGGATAATTGGAGTGAAACTGTAAACAGTGGGCTGGACACGGCCCCGTGTTCAGCGGACACGGCCCCGTGTCCAGGCGTCTGTAACCCAAAAATTTCATTTTTCGTCCCGGTTTCGAAAACCTGAAAATTTTTAGCCCAATAGTAGCGGTTTCCCCCGAAAATGAAACCCTAAGTGTCGTTTTTCCCAAAACAAACCGTTTACCCTTTCAATTTCGTGTTTTTCGGTTCAAGAACAAGGGTTTGGGGTTTTAGTTGGAAATCGAACGAATCTATCAACAATACACGTTTATTTACTTCCTACTATACTAATCTAAACTACTACTAACAGATTTCATCAAAAATTTTTGAGTTCGATCCGGATGAACATGAAGAACCCTAGATTTTTCCCCAATTTTTGATGTTTTAACTACTTGCAAGTAACTAATCTAACTACTAAAGAGGATAGAATCATACCTTGACGTTGTTAAACTCGGTGGTAACGCTAGAAAACTGCAGAAAATCGCCTCAAACCAGAGCGTTTTCGGCTATACGGGGCGTGTGGAATGGTGTAACTGATAGGAAAAGAGGGTTTTATCCCGACAGTTGCCTCGACACGGCCCCGTGTCCAGCGGACACGGCCCCGTGCCGAGCAAAGTTTTTGAATATTTTTTTTTGTGCTCGTGGGCATGCCCCTTTTTTCCGAAAATGGCTAGAAGACTTACCGGTTTTTTAAACGTACACTTACCTGTAACATGTCGGGTATGAGTTTATTCGTTAACCGTTTGAAGTGAGATCTCCTCTTCCTCATCCTCAATGGATCCTCGGTAGAGTTTTAGCCGTTGGCCATTGACTTTAAATGGTATCCCATTTCGAGTTTTAATTTCTACTACACCGTGTGGAAAAACATGGGTGACGGAAAAAGGTCCTGACCACCTAGATTTTAGCTTACCAGGAAATAATCGAAGTCGTGAATTAAACAATAGAACTTGATCTCCTACCCGAAATTCATTAGATTTAATATATTTATCATGTAAATTTTCATTCTTTCTTTATAAATTTCGGAGTTAGAATATGCATAATTCCTTAGCCCGTCTAATTCATTTATTTGACAAAATCGATTTTTTCCGACATTTTCTAAATCTAAGTTCACGTTTTTTATTGCCCAGTAGGCTTTGTGAGCTATTTCTATTGGCAAGTGACAACTTTTTCCATAGACGAGTTTATATGGGGTTGTGCCTATAGTGGTTTTATAAGCAGTTCGAAAAGCCCATAAAGCGTCGTCTAATTTGTCGGCCCATTCTTTTTTATTTATTCCTACGGTTTTTTCAAGTATTCGTTTTAAACCTCGATTAGTCACTTCGGCTTGCCCATTTGTTTGAGGGTGATATGCTGTTGAGACCCGGTGATAGACCCCATACCTTGTTAATATTTTTTCGAGTTGATGATTGCAAAAATGGGTACCTCTATCACTTATTAAAGCCTTTGGTGTCCCGAAGCGAGAGAACAGTTTTTTCAAAAATTTTACCACTACTCTTCCATCATTTGTTGGAAGAGCCTCGGCCTCCGCCCATTTAGACAAGTAATCGACTGCCACAAGTATATATTTGTTTCCCTTTGAAGGTGGGAACGGTCCCATGAAATCGAGTCCCCACACATTAAAGATTTCACATACGAGAATGCCGTTTTGAGGCATTTCGTTTTTGGAAGAAATATTACCTGATCTCTGGCAGGCATCACATGTCTTTACAAGGTTTTGTGCATCCTTGTAAATGGTTGGCCAGTAAAATCCAGAATCAAATACCTTTCGTGCGGTACTTGCGGCACCATGATGTCCTCCGTATGGACCTTCATGACAATGACGGAGAATTCTTCGTGCTTCATTACCATGGACACACCTTCGGATGAGCTGGTCGGCACACATTTTGAAAAGATAGGGGTCTTCCCAAAAGTAATGCTTTACATCAGCAAAGAATTTCTTTCTTTGATGATGTGGCCATCCTTTGGTGACTATACCGCTAGCTAGGAAATTAGCGTAGTCGGCATACCATGGCTCTTGTCTACTCTCCATCATTTCCAAGGATTCCGTGGGAAATTTCTCGTTGATTTGCTCGTCTCTGGTTGTCTCCAAAGCTGGGTCTTCTAAGCGTGAGAGATGATCTGCAGCAGTGTTTTCTGCTCCTCTTTTGTCCTTGATTTCGATGTCGAATTCTTGGAGGAGTAGAATCCATCTGATCAAACGGGGTTTTGCGTCTTGCTTCTTGAAGAGGTACCTGATGGCTGCATGGTCTGTATAGACTACTGTTTTAGAAAGAACAAGATAAGAACGAAATTTATCAAAAGCAAATACCACTGCTAGTAATTCTTTTTCTGTAGTTGTATAATTTTCTTGTGCATCATTAAGAGTTTTACTATCATAATAAATTGGGTGGAAATGCTTTTCTTTTCTTTGTCCCAAGACTGCTCCAACAGCAAAGTCACTTGCATCGCACATGATTTCGAAAGGAAATTTCCAATCTGGCGCTGTCATGATAGGTGCATTGACTAGCATTTCCTTGAGGGTTAGAAATGCTTGATTGCATTCCTTGTCAAAGATGAAGGGTGCATCTTTTTCAAGTAATTTTGTTAGAGGCCTTGAGATTTTTGAAAAGTCTTTGATAAACCTTCTATAAAATCCGGCATGTCCTAGGAAACTTCTGATTGCTCGTACGGAGGATGGAGGAGGTAATCGAGAAATAGTCTATTTTTGCTCGATCAACTTCCATTCCTTCGCTTGAGATTTTGTGACCGAGTACTATTCCCTCTGTTACCATGAAATGGCATTTTTCCCAGTTAAGGGCGAGGTTAGTTTCCTCACATCGGGATAGCATTCGTTCAAGATTATCGAGGCATTGGTCATATGAGTCTCCAAAGATGGAAAAGTCATCCATGAAGACTTCCATTGTCTTTTCGATCATATCATGGAAAATGGCGACCATACAACGTTGGAATGTTGCAGGCGCATTACATAGACCGAATGGCATGCGTCGATATGCGAAAGTTCCGTAGGGACATGTGAAAGTTGTTTTCTCTTGGTCTTCCGGTGCTATCGGTATTTGAAAGTAACCTGAAAAACCATCTAAGAAACAATAAAATTTATGACCGGATAATCTTTCTAACATTTGATCAATGAAGGGTAAAGGAAAGTGGTCTTTCCTTGTTGCTTCATTTAATCGCCTATAATCTATACAAACTCTCCATCCTGTGACGGTTCTTGTTGGTATTAATTCATTTTTCTCGTTAGTTATTAGCGTCATACCTCCTTTCTTTGGGACTACTTGAACGGGACTTACCCACGGGCTATCGGAGATAGGGTAGATTAGTCCGGCGTCAAGTAGTTTGATGACTTCATTCTTAACCACTTCTTGAACATTGGGGTTCACTCTTCGTTGTGGTTGAATTACTGTTTTGTAGTCATCATTCATTAAAATTTTGTGCGTGCACATGGAAGGGCTTATTCCTTTAATATCTACAAGCTTCCAAGCGATCGCGTTTTTGTGTTTTTTAAGTAGGCTAATTAATTTCTCTTTTTCTACGTTACTTAATTTCGATGAAATAATTACAGGTAAACTACCATCTTTGCCTAGAAAAGAATATTCCAAACCTTTAGGAAGTTCTTTGAGCTCAATGGGTGGGTCTTTAGAAGACACCTTATTTTGTGGCTCATCTAGATTAAGAATCTTAAAGGTTTGTTCTATGGCTATCTCTTCTTCGACAAAATGGTCTTCTTCGTCGGTCGTATCGGGTGGTTCTGCTTCATCTTCAATTAGGGGGTCATTGTTGCCAAAAGGATATTTCATTGAACGCTCAAGATCTATGCTCCTTTTGAATGCCCCTAACTGAAGAGGTAGATTGTTGAATTTCCGGTTTTTCAAAGCTTTATGAGTTTGTACAAAAGGTTTTCCCAAGACTAAGGGGGCGTCATCAAGGATGACGAAGTCGGTTGGGATTACCATTTGATTTGTTTGAACCAAAACATCTTCAACTACACCGATTGATTTCATTACTTTTCGATCAGATAGAAAAATGGGAATTTGAAGTGGAGTAAAATCACTAACACTTAATTTTTCAAAAATGTAGTTAGGCATTATGTTAACACAAAGATCTTTATCAATGGTGATATTACTAATAAAGGAATTTTGAAAGAAACATGGAACCGGTGTAATGTTAATTTCAAAAGGGTCTTCTTTTATTAGCGAGGTTTGATCATTCTTTAACTTAACACTTACTAAGTCTTTGATTTTAGCACTAGTTTTTAACTCTTTTAAAAACTTGGCATGAGGGGTTATTAAACAATGATTTTCGAAAGTAGGTGACAAGAGAATAATTTCCTCAAAATTAGACTCTTCATGAATTTTAACATTATCGGACTCACCTTTTTCGTTGTTTAACTCATGTGTCGGTTTTTCACTTTCTTGTTCTTCCATTTTTACATTTTCAACTACCTCTACGTTATTATAATTTTTTAATTCTTCTCTTGCGCGGGATTCCTCTTCCCTTGCGCGAGATTCTTTCATGTAACGTTCGATAGTTTTAATGTGTTCTAATATCCTATTGGTCACTTCGATGAGAGAAACAGAATTTGGATCCTCAAAGCTTGAATCCGGTTGTTCGATCCTTGGCTCCTCATAATTCTCATATGAAGTAGATGGTTCACACCATTGTTCTTCATTATAAGTATATGATGGATAAGGGTCGAAACTTTGTTCTTCATAGTACTCATATGAGGTGGGTTGTTCACGCCATGGTTCCTCATAACAAGTATATGAAGGTGGTGGCTCATATCTTGAGTCTTCAAAGTATGAGTATGAAGGCTCATACCTTGGTTCATCAAAATATGAGTATGAGGGAGGAGGTTCATACCTTTGGTCTTCATAGGATGTGTATGAAGTTGATGGCTCGTACCTGGGCTCCTCATAGTAGTTGTATGAATTGGATGGTTGATATGAAGTATTATATTGAACCGAGCGTGCGTTACGACAATTAGTGCAATAATTACCCCTATAATCATCCTCATCATAGGTGTAGTTGTAACCTCTTGAGTATTGATCCATAAGAATCACTCAACAGACCACAACTGAGTCTCGGGACCAGAAAACAAAAATAAGACGGAAACAGAAGCTGGACACGTCCCCGTGTTGAGTGAACACGGCCCCGTGTTCAGGGTCTGTATCTGGGCGTTTTAATTAAAGTTACTGGTCACGTTGAGCACGGGGGCGTGTTCAGCGAGCACGGCCCCGTGTTCAGACTCTGTATCTGGGTATCTAACTAAAAATATGCAGCACGGGGGCGTGTTCAGTGAGCACGGCCCCGTGTTCAGGCTACTGTAAATGCAAACTAAACTAAAATGCAGAAAAATGTGCGCGCGTTTTGAAAAGGTTTTGAAAAACTGATTAGGCCGTCGATTTTAAGCTTTCTTAAAATCCTTGTGTCCCCGGCAACGGCGCCAAAAACTTGATGCGTGTGTAGTGTAATATATTTTTGATGAGTATTTAAGCCCCTTTTTACACTTTTAGCCAAGTTTTAAATTTATAAAACACGATATTTACTAACACTAAACACACATATGGGCAAGTGCACCCATCGTGGGCGTAGTATAGTGTTGGTAAGATACCGAGGTCGTCCAAGGACACAAGAGCTTTTAATACCGGTTTATCCTCAACGTCTAATCAAATCAAAAAGTGAGAAAAATGTTTTAAACTAAGAAAAATAAAAACTAACTAAATGCTGAAAAATAAAATAAAATAAAAACAGATAGACAAGATGAATCACTTGGATCCGACACGTGTATTAGTATAACCTTTGATTATTTTCGCACTTTTGCACTTGTTTAAGAGATTATCTTAGTTATTGTAGTAGGCCTCTCTTTTGAAGGCGACGTTACCCTCAACCCAGTAGTTTGAGTCAGCAAGGATACAATCCTAAAGGGTCGGATTATTGAAAGATAATGAATTAAGTTATTAATGCAAATTGTGGTAGGCCCCGCTTTCGGCGGTGACGTTACCCTCGGCTAAGTAGTCTGAGTCAGCAGGGATACAGTCCTAAATAGCCGGGTTATAGTATTAATAGTAGTTAACTTATGAGGGGGTCAAAGAGTTTGGATCCCCGCCATCCAATACCTATGGGCATTGAAGGAGATCCTACTAAATTTGACCCAGGTGCCAAGCAGGACCTCTAAACGCTGAACAAGGGCAAGACCCTTACCAAACTGTTCCCTTAACCCCCGACCAGGTAGCCAACATACCTCCATATAGACCGTGGAGATATGAATGGTGAAAATCTTTTATTTTATATAGACAGTAAAATAACGCCAAGACACCACGGACAAACGATAAGGAAAGATCACCTTCAACATAAGTAACTAGTTATTAAAGTCATTAATACAAAACCAAATAAAAAGTGCAAAAGATTAAAAATAAAAAGTATTATACTAAACACTTGTCTTCACCAAGTGATGTAAGAGACTTAGGCAAACATGGCCTTGATTGTCAAGAACTCTTACTATCAATCTTGGATCCCGAGACGAGTCACACACTCTACGATGGACAATGGATGATGGTGGTGGATGATGGTGTTATGGTGGTGGTGGGTGGTGGATGAAGTATGAGAGAGGTGGTGTGCCAAGGGATGAAAGAGAATGAAACCAAGCTCCCCTATTTATAGGCTGAACAGAAGGCTGGGCACGGCCCCGTGTCCGCTGGACACGCCCCCGTGCCCGTCTGACATTCTCTCTCTTTATTAATTGTAATTCGCAATTACAATTAATGCGCCTGCTGTACTTTCACCACGCCCCCGTACCCACTGGACACGGCCCCGTGGTGGGCAATGGAAGCTTCTACTGGTTTGTCTTTTCTGCTGCTTCCTGGGCACGCCCCCGTGTTCGCTGGACACGGGGCGTGTTCAGTCTCTGTTTTCTCTTCTTTGCCTTGGGAGGTGCCGTTGAGGGTCCGGGCAGTCTACTTTTGTTCCTTTTCTTGTATTTATGCTAGAATTAGTTGTCTTTTTTGCTTCTTTTGTGATTTTGAGCTCATTTCATCCTGAAAATACAAAAGGAAGACAAAAACACTCTTTTTCCAACATTAGTACTTAAAAAGGGTTAGTTTTATGCCTTAATTGATGTGATTTATATGTTGCATTTTACACACATCAGTACGGCTTACAAACTCGGTTCATCAAATACATAAAAACAGCTGGCGCGTTTGTCAACCCAAACGGCATTACCAGAAACTCGTAATGTCCATATCGAGTTCTAAAAGCAGTCTTGGGAATACTTTCCTCTTGAATTCTCAGCTGATGATATCTTGATCGCAAATCGATCTTTGAATAGAAACATGAACCTTGCAGCTGATCAAATAGATCATCAATTCTTGGCAGATGGTATCTATTCTTGATTGTCAACTTGTTCAGTTCGCGGTAGTCGATACACATACGAAAACTACCGTCCTTCTTCTTAACGAATAAAACTGGAGCTCCCCAAGGCGAGAAGCTTGGTCTGATGAATCCCTTGTCTAGCAACTCTTGAAGTTGCGTCGACAACTCCTGCATCTCTGAAGGCGCAAGTCGGTAGGGTGCCTTAGCCACAGGTGCGACACCTGGGACTAAGTCGATGTGAAATTCGATTTGTCTTGGAGGCGGCAATCCTGGCAAGTCTTCTGGAAAGACCTCTGGATATTCCTTCACCACTGGGATGTCTTCAATCCTCTGCTCAGCAGCTTCTTTATCCACGATGTGTGCCAAGAAGGCAACACATCCCTTCTGTAAACACTTTCGAGCTTTCAGACAGCTAATGATTCTCAGAGGCGTATCGCGCCTCTCTCCGTTAACCACGATCATCTCCCCATCTTCTATTGGGATGCGAATGGTCTTTTCGTGACAAACAATCTCGTCTTTGTTGCTTGACAACCAATCCATCCCTACTACCACGTCGAAGCTTCCCAACTCGACTGGTAGTAGATCCAAAGTGAACTCGCGTTCTCCCAGCTCAATTACGCATCCTCTGACAACTTCATTTGCTTCAACTAGCTTTCAATTAGCTAGTTCAATTGAGTACAGAACGTCTAACTTACTAGCAGTTAACCCAAGCAAATTCTTAAATTCTAACGATACAAAGCTATAGTCGGCACGAGTATCAAACAAAACAGATACAAAGCGTTGTTTTATAGGGAACGTACCAGTGACAACGTTGGGATCCTAGCGCGCTTCCCTTGCTCCTATGTTAAACACTCTTCCACGGGCTTAATTCAGCTTTGGGCATTCCTTCTTGAAGTGCCTAACTTCTCCACAATTAAAACATCTGGGTCCTTGACCATTACCACCTCCGTGTCACACCCCGACCACGTAAAACAACAAAACGTGGCGGAATCGTCGGGGAATGTTGTAACAGAATCATTGTTTCATAACACACGGAAAATTTGAAATGTTGTTTTATTGATTAACTGAGTTACAATGTCTTAACAACAAAGAAACATAACAAAATTAACTAGTCTTGCATCTTTTAATGTCACTAAGGCCTCGTCCAATCCTATGTGAGCATGCATCAATATCATCATCAAATATCATCAACTATTGTACCTGAAACACATGTGAAAATACATCAGCATAAAAATGAAGGTGAGTACATAGGTTTCGTGAAAATAGGATTCATGACTTAGGTTTAAGAAAATGTTTAATGAAAACTTGTCATGAATCCAGTTTGAGTGTTTGTTTTTATAAAACGTTTGAAAAGTGATAATAAGGTAGATAATATGTAAAAGAGTAATGTAAGGTTTAATGAATAACCAAGTAAAAATGAGTTTGTATAAAATAAGTTGTTTGTAAAACAATGTCTTGTGAAAAATATGTTATATGTCTAAACTGAAATGATTTAAACAACGCTGCGATATGTAATATCATACAAACACTTATATATAGGAAGTACCAGCGGCGTATCCACCATGCTTGTATCATATTACACATGCCTCGTTACTTAAATCACTTACCCAAACAAACCACCAATGTAAAATGTCTATGTTTAAACCAATTGCCAAATGTATTGAATAATATGTCAAAATGTTTATGTCCAAATGTAAATCATGTAATGTGTAACCAAAATGATATGTATGGCTAGTGAAATGCATCAACTAAACCATAGGTGAAAATGCACAAAACAAAGTGTTGAAGTAAAACTTGGTTTAAATCAAAGTTATGTTTTGTGGAAATGCATGCTATACTGATACAAACACTTATGCGGTATGTTAAACGCATGCATTCAAGCCTTGAGACAGCAGGATAACCTTAGAGTAAAAGTTATCAAAAAGAAATGTTTTCGGATTCGGTCATTCCATCCATCCAAACAAACCTAAGATTTTAGGAACGGGATTTGTCAAGTCCTATGGTACCACTACCTACTACCGAGCGGCAGGATCGGTGTTAATGAATGTAATAAAGATCCGTTAAACAAACCAAATGTTATAACAAATGTAAGCATGTGATGTGATGTGATGTGAATGTACTAAGTATGGACTAAATGAACATACATAGCATGAAAAGGTAATGTAAATCAAATGTACTAAGTATGCTAAGTTAACATACAAAGCAGAAAAGTCATGTAAAACAATGTGCTAGCATGTTAAGTAAACATACATAGCAAAAGAAATGTAATGTAAAACAATGTGCTAGCATGTTAAGTAAACATACATAGCAAAACAAAATGAAATCATGTACTAATAGTGTACTAATGAACATAGCAAGTATATGATATGAAAACATGAAAAGCATGAAAGTAACAAGTAGGCACATGTGTTTCACCCCAAAATGTTTAAAAAAAAACAGTAAAAGAGGGGTCTATGTACTCACTTGAGGGTGCTTAGAAGTCTTGAACAACAACCAAGCAAAGCTAGAGGGATCACGGAATCAAACGGCACCCTATATAGATAACTACAAAAATAAACGGACCTATCGGAGGATCGGGTAGTACGAGGGTTCGTAAACCAAATAAGTGTGGGAACTTATGTAATATGGTTTAACAAAGCCTACATACTAAAATGAAACCTAACCTAAGTGCTCACGACCCATTACGACCCGTTTAGGTAGCTTATGCTACTTTAACGCGTCGTTTGCGTAAAACGCGTTCGGACCGCCTAACTAGTCCTATGACAAGTAAAATATGCCTTAACATGTCTAATATAGTTGTCTAATCAGTTTAGATGTCAAAATTTATGTTACATATGCTTAAAATGAATTTGTGCGCAAAAAGGGAGTTTTGGTAATTTTCCTAAGGCATATAATCTACTTATCATACAACTACTTAAACGACGTGGCCATAAGGTATAACCTTGGAAGGTTATTTCTCTATACAACTATGGTCACCTAAAGTATTTGGTCAGATCCTAAAGATCGACCAAATGAGTCGGGTTCGAAAGTATAAGCGATTGATTAGATCGCTTACCTTTATGACCCTAAACAAGCACAAATCTAAAAGTGACGAGCTAAACATGCTAGAACATGTTTAGTTAGGTTAGAAAACAGGGTTGGTATCAAAACAAACGGTTTTGATACCCTAGAGTAGTTTGGTTACAAAATACGCGAGAAAACGCATTTTGGCCGAAACTACGACTCGTCCCTGAGCCTAGATAACGTGGTAATCTGTAGGTATAGTCACTAGGGACTATAACCATCGTGATTACGCTCACGTTATGAAGTTCAAACGAACTTTGTATTAACCATAAACTGGTCGATGCAGAAAGACAAACACAGTTTGACTTTAACGCTAAAACGAACGAAAAACGCGAAAGAATACTTACAGAAGGTCCCCGCAAGATTTGACCCGATTCACTCTCAGGTAGGAAGCATATATTTCCACTTAGAGAGTGTAGAATCAGATCAAATGTGAGGAATGCAAGTGAATGGGATGGGGTATTTATAGGGAAACTAGAGCCATTAGGATCATTTATCGGGAAACGAGCTTCGATCTAAGCCGTTCAAGTGTGCCCCATGTTTCCTAATACCATTGGAGTCCCTAGATTCAGCCCATGGTTTGTTAAAAACCATTTGCAAGAGGGTTTTGAGGGCATAACAGCTGTAAACAGCTGTTTGCAACAATTCTGCATATCTGGGAGGGCCTCGCGGCCCGCGTAAGACACACATGGGACCTTACGCGCCCCACCTGAGTGTCCCAGACCAACAATATGTTTCAGAATTGACAGTTTCAGTCCCTGTTGTGTTTTAAAGCTCATTTTGACATGTTTAAGGCCCGTTAAACCAACTTTAAGGCCCTAAAATGATGCTTAAATATTGTGGACATGAAACATGCTCAAAAATATGCCGGATGTCGGTTCGTTTGGTCGTACGATCGCAATGTTTGCTTAATTACGACGAAATGCGCTTAAGCGTGAAAAACGATCCAAATTGCACGACGAATGGATTTTTCTTATGCCAAACACTAAAATAAAATATTTTAATGCTTACATAATTTTTTGGATGTCCAGATGTATTCAGAACGTAAGTTATGTGCGAAAATGCAAACTTATGCACTTTTTGACGCTTTTAGTCCCTGAATGACCAAAACGTTTATTTTGGCACACCGAACCCCTCAAAGCCTATTTCTAATCTATGTAAAGGATATTTAGGGTATGTTTAACTTATGGTCAAGTTCTGGAATGTCCGTTACAGTACAAATTGACATACTTTCGCAGTTTGTCGAATTTAGTCCCTGTAAGCGAATAAACTTGATTTCGGCATACCAAACCATCCAAAACTTATTTCTAAGTTATGTGGAGGTTGTTTAAGGTATGTTAAGCCTAAGTCACTATTCCGGGGTGTTTGTTGCATTAAACTGGTTATATTTACGCATCAGTGCGCGTATAACCTTCAAGAAAGCGATTTAAAGCCCGAAATCGAACAAGAATTGATATGTGCAAATGATACACATATTTATACAAATCCCAAGTATGAAACACAATATTTCATTAGTTTGGTATTTTTTGATGGCTGGAGTGACACAGGTGTCACACTCCGTTTCCAGCTTGAGTATTGTGTTGGTTGCGATTTCCATTCTCAGCTTGATTCGCGACATTTCCGCGGTTTCCATTTCCACCGTTTCCTCCCTGCTGGCGGTTTCCATTACCATTCCCATAACCTCGATTACCAGTACGCCCAGCAAAAGTTCCGGACCAACACGTATCCTTCGTGTGGTCGTTCCTTCCACATGATTCACACTTCCTCAGTCTACATTGGCCATTATGATGGCGCTGGCACGTATTACACTTGGGCAGAGTACCCATGTAACCCTTTCCTTTATTCTCAACACCGGTAGCAGCTCTGGCCGGTGTGCTCGATTCACCCTTCTTGTTCACATTGTTTGTACCCTGCTTGAAGTTTGAAAATTTCCTTTTGTTTTCACCAGACGACTCCACGTGAGTCTCTTTCTTCTTCTGCTCAGAATTCGAAAACTTGTTCAACCGAATGGCTTCCTCAGTAAGAGCTACACTGAGATCAATGGCTTCTGTGATTGTCGCAGGCTTGGACGTAGTAACCATGCTCATGATCGGAGGTGCCAATCCCCAGATAAAGCGCTCAATTCGTTTGAACTCCGGTGTGACCATGTACGGCAGTACGTGGGACAAATCGTGGAATCTCTGAACATACTCTGCAATCTTGGGATCTTCCATTTTTAGATGCCAGAACTCAGTCTCTAGCTTCTGAATTTCAGCACGTGAGCAGTACTTCCTTCTCATGAGCTCCTTCAGCTCATTCCATGACATCGCATAAGCAGCAGCTTCACCAAGAGTTTGCACTTGCAGGTTCCACCAAGATAGGGCTCCATCCAGAAATAGCCCTGAGATGTAGGTCACTTGTTGCCCAGAAGCACACTTGCTCATTCTAAGAACAGACTCAGTCTTCTCAGCCCATCTAACAAACGCAATAGCACCTCCTGTGCCGTCGAAATTCACGGGCATGCAATCAAGAAATTGCTTGTAAGTGCACCCATTAGGTGGATTGTTATTGCCGTGGTTGTGAGAGATATTTCCACTTGTTTCTGCATGAGAAGCAGCATATTGCGCGATAGCGGCGACAATGATTCCTTGAAGTTCTGCCTCATTAGTGGGCATGCGCGGATCACGTCTTGGTGGCATCTTCTAAAAGATGTTTCACGTTGGTCAGGTCATAGTAAGTAAATGGTATATGTACGCAACAACATTCATCAAGCACATAACATCTCATGTTACAAATTAATCAAGCACATAACATCTCATGTTATAAATTGAAACAATCAATCTAACAATACATATAATGAGAATACTGCGATTGCGCTATCATAAATCAAGACCACAGTACAATGTTTACAAGTTTTATAATTGTATCGTACATCAAAAGTGACTAAGGGCCACATTGCCCTTGTCTGAACTGTCTAGTCATCTACAATAACAATCAAAAACTAAACATCAAAAGTCATGACATCAAAATGCGGTCTTCAAAAAAAAGCTGTATAGTCGGCACAATCGCGGTCTTCTCACCAAAAGTCTATCTGCGTCGAACCAAAATGCCTATGCTGATGGCGGAGGAGGAGGAAAACGAGAGTAATACAGGCGACGCATATGTAACCAGTCCTCCTCTAAAGCTCGACAGACACGCAACAAATATGCTATCTACTGCTCAGAGGTCAAGAAACAGACGTCTGAATCAGGTGAAAGTGGACGAGGAGCGTGCGGTGCTGCAAATGGGGTCTGACAATTGCAAGGTGGTCGTGGAGCTCTCTCCAACTCCTGTATACGACGTGTCAATGCCTCCTGCTGTATCATCAAAGATGTAAGTATGTCCTCCATAGAATACCCAACATGGTATGGGTGGTACGGATCAGACAACGGCATGATAGAGGGCGTAGTCCATAAAAATGGCTCGCTCGATGGAGTGAAAGATGGTGCAATAGGTGGTGCAATATGGGGAAACTGTGATGTGAGTGGAAAAGGTGATGACATCATGGGTGGAGCAGAAACAGGCAGCTGCCTAGATGACCCCTCTCCAGGACGCGGGGGCGGTATGTCCTGAAGGAACATAATAGGAAGATCAGTGCGGTGAGTGTCTGTGGTGTGTAGGGGAAACAACGGGATATCAGTGGGTGCAGACACGGGTGCTACTAGGGGAGTGACAGGTCGCACAAATGGTGGGTAATCGTCATCGTCATCGATCCACCCGTTGTGGGTGTCGGCATATCGTGGATCTATATGAGCAGCGAATGGTGCACGGTCAATCAAAGCCGGCACGGGATCGGGTATAAGTGTATCGACAACAGGATCATCCACCACTGGTGGAGCAACAACGGGTAGGTCCGCAACGGGTATATCATCGACAAGAGGTGCAATGGCCGATGCATCGTCATGAACAGGGTCATGCTCTAGCGCGGGATCAGGGGCAACAATAGGCTCAGGGGCCATTGTCACACCCCCAAAATCTACACGCGGAGTATCACCGCTAGGAGGCGTGACTGACCAGGATCAAGCCACCAATCATATTGAACATAGCATATAATTAAAAGTAGTTTATGAAATGCAACACAATACAATTGGTGTCCAAACAAAACATAGTTTAAGTAGCGGAAGCATAATATGAAAACCCAACATAAGTATTAAGTTCGGAAATGTTATTATGTTTTAACATGGCATCCACTGTCCATGTCCCACAACGACTGCGCCTCCCAGTGCAAGCTCCATGAGTACCTAACGTCCTGCAAGGCATGTAACAAAGAGTCAACAACAAAGTTGAGCGAGTTCACACTTGATTGTTCAGTTAATGAGTTCGTTTCAGAAATTGTAAGTTCGTTCATAGCCATGCATTACCCAGTACCCTTGTTCCCAAATCTATGCAGTAATAAGTGGGGGCTTCCCATGTTGTAAGTTCTAGACTAGTTATATCTATAAGTGTCCTTCCCAATCCGAGGACAGTGGTAAGTATGAGTTTACGTAGGTTTTACGTAAGTGCCCTTCCCTAACCGAGGACAGTACGTAGGTTTAGCGCTGGTGTCCTTCCCAAACCGAGGACAATAGTACGTAGGTTTTACGTAGGTTCTAACACTGGTGTCCTTCCTTAACCGTGGACAATTGTACGTAGGCTTTACGTAGGTTTTAGCACTGGCGTCCTTCCCAATCCGAGGACCGTGGTAAGTATTCTAGTAGTCTAGTAGTGGTGCAAGTACGGGTAGTCATTCAATCCATTCCCAACCCACCGGGAATCCTATGCCTTGGAAAGGGTGTGAACTCACCTTGGTTTGCTCGGTTTGGTTAATTACTTGGTTCCAATTAATCAGTCAAGGCCTATGGTATGCACGTGTACATAATCAGTTTATATTCACGAAGTTCACGCAAGTCATGTATGTTGTTCAACATCAGTTAGCTAACCTAGTTAACTCTTAACAGAAATAAACTTAGTTACTTTGCAGTTTACCCACTCGACGAAACATACTCTTTTCGTCGTGAACCCCTTCGACGAAACCCATCCCTTTCGTCGTGCATGTTCTCGGCGAAACACCCTCCTGTTTCGCCGTAATTACCCTCGGCGAAACACATCCTCCTGTTTCGTCGTGACATCAGTTACACCGTGTTGTTAGTTTCGCCGTGTTACCAGTTTACACAGAAAACCCTAATCATCTACAGCCGTTACTCAATGATCACCCACAATCACACAGCAAACATGCAATCATTTAGAAATCATTGATACCATTTATCATACCAAATCATCATGGCACATAATATCTAGCATGTATCCTAATTCACCAAACAACCTTATACGATCTGGATTTCAACCCGTATGTATTTCCATGATAAGATCTATTTAAGACAATACAATACAGACAGAATCATGAGCAGTGAATGTAACCAATTAATCATAAACGACAGAGTTATCAAACTTTCATAAGATCCATATCACATACAATCATTGGATTATCGGCACAACGATTCTAGACTCAATAATGTTTATGAAAACCCTAATCTTACACACAAAATCATCACGTAGTTATTTACATCAAATCATAGAGTTTTACACTAACCGAGATAGAAGGAATGTTGGTTTGATCGTTAAAGAGGGCTTGGTAGACACAAAGCTGCCGTCACACAGAAGAGGAGAGAGTTCTAGGGTTTCTAAACTGCCAACCCTGTGACGAATGAAAAAGTGGGACTTAATAAGTATACACGTAACATACTGGGCCCTTAATGGGCTTCGGCGAATCAGTGGGCCGGCGAAACACCCGTTTCGTCGGGATGCTTGTGACGAAACAAACTCCGTTTCGTCGGTATGAGTTATGGCGAAACACTTGTGTTTCGTCGGACATGTTCAAAGTTTAAGTAGTTAAGTTTTTCAAACAGAATACATGATAAACACCTTGATCACATAAATAGATAACATATCAAACAACCATCTCAACATATAATCCAGTGTGTACAGTTACAAAGCAAACAAGTCGTGTAAACAAACAACTAAACAATTAATCGTGCAATTAGTGCGAAGACGGAATCTTGGAAACTCGAGTTGTCACATTATCCCCAACTTGAAAGAAATTTCGTCCCGAAATTTAGCATGCGGTTACTGAGGAAGCTAGTTAAGTTGTGTAGTTTACTGGTTTTCCTGGGGTGTCACATCATCCCCCCGTTGATTTGGAATTTCGTCCCGAAATTCTATAGTAGCTTCAGCCTCAGTAGTGGTTTCATTGTCCTCGAACAACTAGGGATACTTGAGTTTCATTTGATCCTCTCGTTCCCAGGTGAACTCTGGGCCACGACGGGAGTTCCAATGAACTCGAACAAGAGGTATTATTGTATGCTTGAGGACCTTAACATCTCGGTCCGTGATTTCCTCTGGTTCCTCGATGAATTGCAACTGATCGTCGATAGTGAGCTCCTTCAAAGGAACTATGAGGGTCTCATCTGACAGACATTTCTTCAGATTAGACACGTGAAAAACATTGTGAACTCCACCGAGTTCTGCTGGTAGGTTGAGTTTGTAGGCTACCTTGCCTATTTTCTTGATGATTTCGAACGGTCCGATATATCGCAGATTGAGCTTGCCTCGTTTGCCAAAACGAACTATACCTTTCCAAGGTGAGACTTTGAGTAGCACTCGATCCCCAACCTGGAACTCGAGTGGTTTTCTGCGCTTATCAGCGTAACTTTTCCGACGATCACGAGCTGCCGCCATTCGTTGTCATATCTGAGCAATTCTTTCCATTGCGTCTACTACAAGTTCTGGACCCGTGATCTGACTATCACCCACCTTTACCCAACAAAGAGGTGATCGGCATTTACGCCCGTACAATGCCTCGAAGAGAGCGGCTTGAATGCTGGTGTGGTAACTGTTATTATACGAGAACTCCACCAAAGGGAGATGTTTTTCCCAGCCGTTGCCAAAATCGATTACACATGCACGGAGCACGTCTTCTAGGGTTTGAATAGTGCGCTCAGACTGCCCATCTGTCTAAGGGTGATAAGCTGTGCTCATGACTAATCAAGAGCCGAAAGATTTGTGCATTGCTTGCCACAGTTCCGAAGTAAAACGTGCATCACGATCGGAATTAATAGATGTTGGCACCCCGTGCCTCGAGACAACTTCGATCGGAATTAATAGATGTTGGCACCCCGTGCCTCGAGACAACTTCCTTAAGGTAAATGTCTGCTAGAGTGGAGAACTTGTCTGTTTCCTTGATAGCCAAGAAGTGTGTAGACTTTGCGAGTCGATCCACGATCACCCAAATAGTATCATTCCCACGTTGAGATCTAGGCAGGCCAGTAACAAAATCCATGGAAATTTATTCCCATTTCCATTGTGGTATCTTTGGTTGCTGGAGTAGGCCCGATGGTTTCTGATATTCCGTCTTGACTCTCGCACAAGTCAAACACTTGCTAACGTAAGTTGCTATGTGAGCTTTCATGCTAGGCCACCAATACGTAGTTCTGAGATCATGGTACATCTTATCCGAACCTAGATGTACTGAGTAGCGAGACTTATGTGCTTCATCCATCACAAGTTCTCGTAAATTGCCATAGAGAGGGACCCAAATGCATCCTGATACATAGTAGGCGCTGTCTTCCTTTTGTTCTAACCGTTGCCTTGAGCCGCGTAAGGCTTCAGCCCTGACGTTTTCTGGTTTCAATGCTTCCACCTGAGCATCTCGTATCTATGCCGGAAGACTAGACTGAATAGTGAGTTGCAACGCTCGTACACGCCTAGGTGTAGTATCCTTTCGACTGAGGGCGTCGGCCACAACATTGGCTTTGCCCGGATGGTACTTGATTGCGCATTCGTAATCGTTTAATAGCTCGACCCATCGACGTTGGCGCATGTTTAATTCATTCTGCTTGAAGATATGCCCGAGACTCCTGTGATCGGTGTAGATAGTGCACTTGGTACCGTACAGGTAATGTCTCCATATCTTAAGTGCGAATACAACAGCTGCCAGCTCCAAATTGTACGTAGGCTTTACGTAGGTTTTAGCACTGGCGTCCTTCCCAATCCGAGGACCGTGGTAAGTATTCTAGTAGTCTAGTAGTGGTGCAAGTACGGGTAGTCATTCAATCCATTCCCAACCCACCGGGAATCCTATGCCTTGGAAAGGGTGTGAACTCACCTTGGTTTGCTCGGTTTGGTTAATTACTTGGTTCCAATTAATCAGTCAAGGCCTATGGTATGCACGTGTACATAATCAGTTTATATTGACGAAGTTCACGCAAGTCATGTATGTTGTTCAACATCAGTTAGCTAACCTAGTTAACTCTTAACAGAAATAAACTTAGTTACTGTGTAGTTTACCCACTCGACGAAACATACTCTTTTCGTCGTGAACCCCTTCGACGAAACCCATCCCTTTCGTCGTGCATGTTCTCGGCGAAACACCCTCCTGTTTCGCCGTAATTACCCTCGGTGAAACACATCCTCCTGTTTCGTCGTGACATCAGTTACACCGTGTTGTTAGTTTCGCCGTGTTACCAGTTTACACAGAAAACCCTAATCATCTACAGCCGTTACCCAATGATCACCCACAATCACACAGCAAACATACAATCATTCAGAAATCATTGATACCATTTATCATACCAAATCATCATGGCACATAATATCTAGCATGTATCCTAATTCACCAAACAACCTTATACGATCTGGATTTCAACCCGTATGTATTTCCATGATAAGATCTATTTAACACAATACAATACAGACAGAATCATGAGCAGTGAATGTAACCAATTAATCATAAACGACAGAGTTATCAAACTTTCATAAGATCCATATCACATACAATCATTGGATTATCGGCACAACGATTCTAGACTCAATAATGTTTATGAAAACCCTAATCTTACACACAAAATCATCACGTAGTTATTTACATCAAATCATAGAGTTTTACACTAACCGAGATAGAAGGAATGATGATTTGATCGTTAAAGAGGGCTTGGTAGACACAAAGCTGCCGTCACACAGAAGAGGAGAGAGTTCTAGGGTTTCTAAACTGCCAACCGTGTGACGAATGGAAAAGTGGGACTTAATAAGTATACACGTAACATACTGGGCCCTTAATGGGCTTCGGCGAATCAGTGGGCCGGCGAAACACCCATTTCGTCGGGATGCTTGTGACGAAACAAACTCCGTTTCGTCGGTATGAGTTATGGCGAAACACTTGTGTTTCGTCGGACATGTTCAAGGTTTAAGTAGTTAAGTTTTTCAAACAGAATACATGATAAACACCTTGATCACATAAACAGATAACATATCAAACAACCATCTCAACATATAATCCAGTGTGTACAGTTACAAAGCAAACAAGTCGTGTAAACAAACAACTAAACAATTAATCGTGCAATTAATGCGAAGACGGAATCTTGGAAACTCGAGTTGTCACATTATCCCCAACTTGAAAGAAATTTCGTCCCGAAATTTAGCATTCGGTTACAGAGGAAGCTAGTTAAGTTGTGTAGTTTACTGGTTTTCTTGGGGTGTCACATCATCCCCCCGTTGATTTGGAATTTCGTCCCGAAATTCTGTAGTAGCTTCAACCTCAGTAGTGGTTGCATTGTCCTCGAACAACTGGGGATACTTGAGTTTCATTTGATCCTCTCGTTCCCAGGTGAACTCTGGGCCACGACGGGAGTTCCAACGAACTCGAACAAGAGGTATTCTTGTATGCTTGAGGACCTTAACATCTCGGTCCGTGATTTCATCTGGTTCCTCGATGAATTGCAACTGATCGTCGATAATGAGCTCCTTCAAAGGAACTATGAGGGTCTCATTTGACAGACATTTCTTCAGATTAGACACGTGAAAAACATTGTGAACTCCACCGAGTTCTGCTGGTAGGTTGAGTTTGTAGGCTACCTTGCCTATTTTCTTGATGATTTCGAACGGTCCGATATATCACGGATTGAGCTTGCCTCGTTTGCCAAAACGAACTATACCTTTCCAAGGTGAGACTTTGAGTAGCACTCGATCCCCAACCTGGAACTCGAGTGGTTTCCTGCGCTTATCAGCGTAACTTTTCTGACGATCACGAGCTGTCGCCATTCGTTGTCGTATCTGAGCAATTCTTTCCGTTGCGTCTACTACAAGTTCTGTACCCGTGATCTGACTATCACCCACCTTTGCCCAACAAAGAGGTGATCGGCATTTACGCCCGTACAATGCCTCGAATAGAGCGGCTTGAATGCTGGTGTGGTAACTGTTATTATACGAGAACTCCACCAAAGGGAGATGTTTTTCCCAGCTGTTGCCAAAATCGATTACACATGCACGGAGCAGGTCTTCTAGGGTTTGAATAGTGCGCTCAGACTGCCCATCCGTCTGAGGGTGATAAGCTGTGCTCATGACTAATCAAGAGCCGAAAGATTTGTGCATTGCTTGCCACAGTTCCGAAGTAAAACGTGCATCACGATCGGAAATAATAGATGTTGGCACCCCGTGCCTCGAGACAACTTCCTTAAGGTAAATGTCTGCTAGAGTGGAGAACTTGTCTGTTTCCTTGATAGCCAAGAAGTGTGTAGACTTTGTGAGTCGATCCACGATCACCCAAATAGTATCATTCCCACGTTGAGATCTAGGCAGGCTAGTAACAAAATCCATGGAAATTTATTCCCATTTCCATTGTGGTATCTTTGGTTGCTGGAGTAGGCCCGATGGTTTCTGATATTCCGTCTTGACTCTCGCACAAGTCAAACACTTGCTAACGTAAGTTGCTATGTGAGCTTTCATGCTAGGCCACCAATACGTAGTTCTGAGATCATGGTACATCTTATCCGAACCCAGATGTACTGAGTAGCGAGACTTATGTGCTTCATCCATCACAAGTTCTCGTAAATTGCCATAGAGTGGGACCCAAATGCGTCCTGATACATAGTAGGCGCCGTCTTCCTTTTTTTCTAACCGTTGCCTTGAGCCGCGTAAGGCTTCAGCCCTGACGTTTTCTGGTTTCAATGCTTCCACCTGAGCATCTCGTATCTATGCCGGAAGACTAGACTGAATAGTGAGTTGCAACGCTCCTACACGCCTAGGTGTAGTATCCTTTCGACTGAGGGCGTCGGCCACAACATTGGCTTTGCCCGGATGGTACTTGATTGCGCATTCGTAATCGTTTAATAGCTCGACCCATCAACGTTGGCGCATGTTTAATTCATTCTGCTTGAAGATATGCTCGAGACTCCTGTGATCGGTGAAGATAGTGCACTTGGTACCGTACAGGTAATGTCTCCATATCTTAAGTGCGAATACAACAGCTCCCAGTTCCAAATCGTGTGTAGTATAATTCCTTTCATGAATCTTAAGTTGGCGCGAGGCGTAAGCAATGACTTTATCCCGTTGCATCAATACACAACCCAGACCCTGAATTGATGCGTCGCAATAAACTACAAAATCGTCTGTGCCCTCTGGCAATGAAAGAATAGGTGCACTGCAAAGTCTATCCTTTAAGTGTTGAAATGCAGATTCCTGTGTAATACCCCATCGATAAGTAACGCCCTTCTACGTTAGCAAAGTGAGAGGTTGCGCAATCTTGGAAAAATCCTTGATAAACCTCCTGTAGTAACCTGCCAAACCCAAGAATTGGAGAATTTCTGTTGGTGTGTGAGGTGCAGGCCAGTTCTTGATCGAGTCTACCTTGGATGGATCAACATGAATCCCATCCTTGTTCACCACATGGCCTAGAAAGTGGACTTCACGAAGCCAGAAGTCGCATTTCGAAAACTTGGCATATAACTGCTCTGTTCGAAGGAGTTCCAAAATGAGTCACAAATGCTGCTCATGTTCCTCGTGACTCTTAGAGTAGATCAGAATGTCGTCGATGAATACAATAACAAATTTGTCTAGGTAGGACTTGCATACGCTGTTCATAAGATCCATGAAGACTGCAGGCGCGTTTGTTAACCCGAATGGCATGACCAGGAACTCGTAGTGGCCGTAGCGAGTTCTGAAGGCTGTTTTGGAGACGTCCTCGTCCCGGACTCCCAGTTGATGGTAGCCTGACCTCAGATCAATCTTTGAGTAGTAGCTCGACCCTTGCAACTAGTCGAATAAGTCATCGATGCGTGGAAGAGGATAGCGATTCTTAACGATCACCTTGTTTAGTTCGCGGTGATCTATACATATGCGGAAAGTACCGTCTTTCTTCTTAACAAACAACAATGGAGCTCCCCAAGGCGAAGAGCTAGGACGTATGAAACCCTTATCCAAGAGTTCTTGTAGTTGTGTAGATAGTTCTTCCAATTCTGATGGAGCTAAGCGATACGGTGCACGAGCTATTGGAGCTGCTCCAGGAGCTAGTTCGATCTGGAATTCGACCTGGCGATGAGGCGGTAAACCAGGTAATTCTTCAGGATATACTTGAGGAAAGTCGCGTACTACTGGAATATCCTCTAATCTCTTCTCTTTCGTTGATGCGTCAGTAACAAGCGCTAAAATAGCGGTGTGGCCCTTGCGCAAACACTTCTGGGCCTTAAGAAAGGAGATGATGCCCACCACGGCACCACTCTTGTCGCCTTGAAATTCGAGAGGTTCTTTACCAGAACGGGGAATACGAACAATCTTTTCTTTGCATAGGATCTCTGCTTGCTGTTGGGATAACCAATCCATCCCAATGACGATGTCGAAACTACCCAGAACTATAGGAATGAGATCGATAGAGAAGGTCTAACTAGCGAGGACAAGATTACAACCATGAACTATGTGTGTGGCCTCTAGACTTCTACCATTTGCTAACTCTACAACATGCTTGGTATTCAAAAGTGTTGGTGTGCGCTTGAGCATTTGACTACCTTTTAGGGACACATAACTGGTATCGGCACCTGAATCAAATAAAACAGTAACATAAAAGTCGCCAAGAAAAAACTTACCCATCACCACGTTAGGATCATTCCTTGCTTCGCCCTGACCCAGCACGAACGCACGACCCCTAGCACCGTTGTTATCATTGTTTCACCCATTGTTGTTTCCATTATTGTTCCCGTTGCCATGGTTGTGGTTCTGATTCTGATTCTGGTTTAACTGTGGGCAGTGTCTCTTGAAGTGACCTTCAGCGCCACACTGAAAACATCCCTTGTTGCCCTGTTGCCGTTGCTGATTCTGTAGTGCTTGCTGTTGCTGCTGGCGATTCCGATTTGCAGGTTGTGAGCTCCTGCAATCCTTAGCGTCATGACCCATCTTGAGACACCGCTGACAACGAACCTTGTTGCACTGACTATTGTGGTGTCTGTTGCATCTGTTGCACTTTGGGTGATTTCCTCGATATCCACCCTGCCCCTGACTACCAGAAGATTGCTGACCAGGACTCTGGTAGTCATTAGTCTTTCTCTGCTGTGCCTGGGACTGAACTGTAGTCGAACCCTTGCTGGAATCCCCATCCCATTTTCGCTTATTGTCACTGGGAATAGCAGATGTAGTAGTAGTGGTAGCAGCACTTATACGTTTAGGCAGCCTGTTCTGTTCCACTGCATGGTCTGTGAGACGATGAGCAAGACGAGTAACATCCTGGATGGTAGCAAGGTTAGCGGAGGTCACATGGCTCTGAATCTCTGGTACTAAGCCTTTAAGATATAAATCAATGCGCTTGATAGGAGGGTCCACCATAGTTGGACACAAGATGGCCAGCTCATTTGACCTTTTCGTATACGCCTCTATCTCTGACCCTGGCATTTTCAGGTTAAAGAACTCCACTTCCAACTTGTGGATGTCATCACGAGTGCAGTATTCCCGCTTGATCAGTTCCTTGAAGTCGTTCCATGGGGTGGCATTAGCAGCCGCCAACCCCAGCATCTGAACTTGTGCATTCCACCAAGTCAGCGCAATGCCTTCGAGAGTACCAGTGGCATACTTCACCTTGCGAGCCTCAGGGCATTCACACATCTCAAAGATGGACTCGAGCTTCTCAAACCAATGGAGGAGTCCAACGGCTCCTTCAGTGCCACTGAAAGACAAGGACGACAGTCCATAAAAGTCTTGAATGTGCACACAGGTGGCTGAGCGTGCTGACCTGTTGTGTATAAGAACAGGACAAGGTTAAACACAAGAGTTGGTTTAGGAGTGCAGGATCTAAAGATCCTAGAGTGAGTTGCGACTGCAGGGTATACCTTCTGCTTGAGCGGCTGCAAGTACCGCAGCAACTTGTTCGTTAATCAGAGTCGTCAACTGGGCTTGGGTCATGTTAACACGTCCACTCATGATCTTCATATCAAAAGGGAAACATGACTGAGAGAGGTTCGTGAAAGTGCGATGACAGAAGAGAGTAAGCACACATGTGTTTCAAACATTAGTTGCTACGTTTATCAAAGTATACCATGAGCAAAGTTCTATGTAACTAACAAGTAGGCAATAAAACATAAACCATATCACCTAGAAATGTGAGTCTTGCATGTGGAGCGAAGTGTCGTTGTGGATCGTTGACCACTGTTCTGGTTATAGTCTAGTTTTATCCAAAAGTTTTCCCTTTTTTAAAACCAAGTTCACTATAACCAATGGCTCTGATACCAATCTGTCACACCCCCAAAATCTACACGCGGAGTAGCACCGCTTGGAGGCGTGACTGACCAGGATAAAGCCACCAATCATATTGAACATAGCATATAATTAAAAGTAGTTTATCAAATCCAACACAATACAATTGGTGTCCAAACAAAACATAGTTTAAGTAGCGGAAGCATAATATGAAAACTCAACATAAGTATTAAGTTCGAAAATGTTATTATGTTTTAACATGGCATCCACTGTCCATGTCCCACAACGACTGCGCCTCCCAGTGCAAGCTCCATGAGTACCTAACGTCCTGCAAGGCATGTAATAATGAGTCAACAACCAAGTTGAGTGAGTTCATAGGTTATTGTTCAGTTAATGAGTTCGTTTCAGAAATTCTAAGTTCGTTCATAGCCATGCATTACCCAGTACCCTTGTTCCCAAATCTATGCAGTATTAAGTGGGGGCTTCCCATGTTGTAAGTACTAGACTAGTTATATCTATAAGTGTCCTTCCCAATCCGAGGACAGTGGTAAGTATGAGTTTACGTAGGTTTTACGTAAGTGCCCTTCCCTAACCGAGGACAGTACGTAGCGAGTACATAGGTTTAGCGCTGGTGTCCTTCCCAAACCGAGGACAATAGTACGTAGGTTCTAACACTGGTATCCTTCCCTAACCGAGGACAATTGTACGTAGGCTTTACGTAGGTTTTAGCACTGGCGTCCTTCCCAATCCGAGGACCGTGTTAAGTATTCTAGTAGTCTAGTAGTGGTGCAAGTACGGGTAGTCATTCAATCCATTCCCAACCCACCGGGAATCCTATGCCTTGGAAAGGGTGTGAACTCACCTTGGTTTGCTCGGTTTGGTTAATTACTTGGTTCCAATTAATCAGTCAAGGCCTATGGTATGCATGTGTAAATAATCAGTTTATATTCACGAAGTTCACGCAAGTCATGTATGTCGTTCAACATTAGTTAGCTAACCTACTTAACTCTTAACAGAAATAAACTTAGTTACTGTGCAGTTTACCCACTCGACGAAACATACTCTTTTCGTCGTGAACCCCTTCGACGAAACCCATACCTTTCGTCGTGCATGTTCTCGGCGAAACACCCTCCTGTTTCGCCGTAATTACCCTCGGCGAAACACATCCTCCTGTTTCGTCGTGACATCAGTTATGCCGTGTTGTTAGTTTCGCCGTGTTACCAGTTTACACAGAAAACCCTAATCATCTACAGCCGTTACCCAATGATCACCCACAATCACACAGCAAACATACAATCATTCAGAAATCATTGATACCATTTATCATACCAAATCATCATGGCACATAATATCTGGCATGTATCCTAATTCACCAAACAACCTTATACGATCTGGATTTCAACCCATATGTATTTCCATGATAAGATCTATTTAACACAATACAATACAGACAGAATCATGAGCAGTGAATGTAACCAATTAATCATAAACGACAGAGTTATCAAACTTTCATAAGATCCATATCACATACAATCATTGGATTATCGGCACAACGATTCTAGACTGAATAATGTTTATGAAAACCCTAATCTTACACACAAAATCATCACATAGTTATTTACATCAAATCATAGAGTTTTACACTAACCGAGATAGAAGGAATGATGGTTTGATCATTAAAGAGGGCTTGGTAGACACAAAGCTGCCGTCACATAGAAGAGGAGAGAGTTCTAGGGTTTCTAAACTGCCAACCGTGTGACGAATGGAACAGTGGGACTTAATAAGTATACATGTAACATACTGGGCCCTTAATGGGCTTCGGCGAATCAGTGGGCCGGCGAAACACCCGTTTCGTCGGGATGCTTGTGACGAAACAAACTCTGTTTTGTCGGTATGAGTTATGGCGAAACACTTGTGTTTCGTCAGACATGTTCAAGGTTTAAGTAGTTAAGTTTTTCAAACAGAATACATGATAAACACCTTGATCACATAAACAGATAACATATCAAACAACCATCTCAACATATAATCCAGTGTGTACAGTTACAAAGCAAATAAGTCGTGTAAACAAACAACTAAACAATTAATCGTGCAATTAATGCGAAGACGGAATCTTGGAAACTCGAGTTGTCACATTATCCCCAACTTGAAAGAAATTTCGTCCCGAAATTTAGCATGCGGTTACTGAGGAAGCTAGTAAAGTTGTGTAGTTTACTGGTTTCCTGGGGTGTCACAGCCATGACTGGCTCAGGATCAACAAGATCCATGTCAAAATCAGCAGGGACATCAAACAAAGGCTCAATAGGAGCTACAGGCCCCTCTAGGGGCTGGTCTAGGTGAATGAACTCGATCTCCTGGTCAGGATCGAAATCAGGGGGAAAGACTGGATCCAGATCATCATCAACCTCGTGGTCAAACTCGTACTCATGTGCCAGAGCAGGTGCAGCTGATAACGCCACGTCAGGGTCGGCGTCAGGAGACTGATGCTGCACTCCCTGAGTGTGCAAAGATGCAGACGCCACAGACTCAAATGAATCTGGGACAGGTGAATTAGCAGGAAGCTCCTCTGCAGGGGCCTCAGCAATGGGTTGAATGACATCAGCAACAATAGGGGCCCCGCCCTCATGGTCAGCCTCAGGTGGATCCTCCTCAAACAGATCAATGTCGTCGTCAGAAACGACATCGAGTGGCATATCTAATACTGGAAAAGCAGCAAGCGGTATAGGAGTAGGGATCACCGCAATTGTTAAATCCCCGGTGGGAAGGCCATCAGCAGGCTCAACTCCGACGTCAGGCAGCGCAAAGGGCTGGAAATCGTCGTCATCGGTACTGGTGGTGTCTGAAGTGTAGACCTCTCGCTCTGATGGAATCTCGTCATCTGACACGATCGCCATGGGATCTAGTATGTCCGATACTCATGTGTCTGAGGATGATGGCATGATGTCTGTAACACAACCACACATATGCACAAATATCAACATAAAATCAAATAATCATGTAAGTCACCATAAAGCAAACAAATAATTCTCCTAGTCTCTCTAGACTACCCTCCCAGCCTCTCAGACTGAACCTCCTAGTCTCTCAGACTAACTCCCTGGCCTCTAAGACCAACCTCCCAGTTTCTAAGATTAAACCTCCCCAATCTCTAAGATTGGCCCCTCAGTCTTCATGACTGAACCTTCCAAGCCTTTAAGGCTGAACCTCCCCAGCCTCTAGGGCTGAACTCCCTCAGTCTTTAAGACTGAACCATGATTTGTGAAAAAGTGCTCCTACTTTTTGTTCGTAAAAATGTTTTGTATCCTGGATTTGGACGTATAATGTATGCAATGTGAAAAAATGTTTTCGTGAGAGCCCTAGTGATCATAGTCTAGACTCGAGAAAGAATCCTAGCTCGCTATGATCAATGCTCTTATACGAAGCAATCACACCCTGGCTTTGCGGAAGCGTGGGTTTATTTGGTGTGACTTCTTAATACCATAGCAGAATCACAACAATGCTATATGAAACTAAAACCATGATGTTCATCCATTCATCAAGTTTTTAAAAGTAAAACACAACAACATTGTTTTAAAAAGTTGACACATAACAAGAGATACAACCATAACAAAATTAAAAACTTGTTCAACGACATAACAGAAGACTTAACTAAAAACACAGTTTAAGACTTGTAACCCGTCCAGGCAAAGGTCACAATTCCTAAACTCGGATGACATCATTATTCTTACGCAGCTCGACGCGATGCATACCATGCCAGATCCACTAATTTCCTGAAATACATGCAGTTTGAAAAATCAACAAAAAGTTGAGCGAGTTCATGTAAAAGTGAGTATGAATAAACCTTTAAAGTATGTATAAAAGTCCCTGGTATGTAGAAATAAGGAAAAAGAGATCACCAATGGGTTGCAAAGCCACTGGTATGTGTGAGAAAGTTAAATAACTATTTTGTGAGAGCGTTGGTATTATTTTGGAGTCGTAATTTCACGGTATTTTCAAGTTATATTATTTTTACCCTAAAAATAATATATCTAGTACACAAAATAATAAACAATCACACAAGCGTTTTATTATAAAATATATATTCTAAATATATATTTAACAAATTTTATTTACGAAAATCATCCTCCGATACTTGGTAATTCTTGAAATAAAAATCATGGCGAAGTTTATTTTGAAAAACCAAGTAAAAAATATATTTGTAAACGTTCGTTATAAAAATATTTCTAAGTGTTATATTTCTAGAAAAATTTCGCCAGAGTTTCCTCTGTAAATGGAGGTGTCCATGCTTTTAGCATATCATTTTCTTTTGTAAAATCAATCAAACAATTTAACAATAAAAAACATACAATATTTAATCACTAATCTTGACAAAAATAAGACTAAATCATAAACTCGTGAACTTGAAAGTTTTGTAAAAGTATGTAGTAAGTCACTAACACATTTAGTAGGTCTTGTTATCTTTAAAAATAAGTTTAGTTTCTTAAAAACTTTATTTTTAAAGAATTTGAAGTTTAACAACTTCTAGTCACGATTTACAAAAATATTTCGTTGTTAAATTTCCTTGTTACACAACTGTTCGTACACTTGTTTATTTACCAAAAACGCTTTTAGTTCATACAAGATCCGGGTTTTAATAACACTAGTATTTTTCACTTGGTTCTTCCGAAAAACCACTTGTAGATCTTTAGATCTACAAGTTTATAACCTTATTTTTCAAGAAAAATTACATTTATTCAAGTTCATGGTTCATTTATGGATGGTTTCATCATCCTTCAAGACTCTAACATTTACATCTTACTAGTTCATGTTCTTGAACATGATCTAGCATGTCTAGATGATGATCCATCCTACTTTTACTAACAAACAACATCCAAATATCATAACTACACAAGATCTACATGATTTACCCATATATCTTCTCTTTATCCACCCTTTATCACTTTATGTTCAAGACTTAGATTATGTTCATTAGTGTTCTCAACATTTAATCATTCTATCATCTATTAACCACTAAATACAAGAACAAGATGATGTTTTAGAGCACTTACTACTAGCACAAGGCTAGGGGAGAAACAAGGCGTAAAAGTGGTGGATAAAAGAAAACAAGAGTGGTTCTTGAACTTCCAAGTGCACCAAGCTTGTTTGTATGACCTCTTGCACCTTTGAGTGTATGAAAAATGCCTAGAAAGGAAGTTGATGGTGGTGATATGGTGGAGGAGGGTGGCGGCCGTATGTGGGGAAAGAAGGAGAGAAGAGTTGTTTGTTGAAGTGTTTGAAATGAGAGAGAATGGTTATCCAAGGTGTTTATATAGAATCCATGTCCATTCTTAATCCATCATATAATATGTCTCTAAATATCCAACATAAACAATTTAATAATCAAAAGAAAATAAAAGTGGGTCACCCCTTGGTGGCCGTCGATGGGGGGGGGGGGGGTAGGGGTTGGGTTGTAATTCTTGGTTACTAATTAGTTAGGAACTTAGTTAGGATTTTAGTTAGGATATTAGTGTGTTATCTAATATAAAGGGTGTTAGGGTGTTCGGGGACCCTAACTAGCTCAGAAAAGTAAAAACAATGTTTTTGGCAAAATTTTTATGTTCCGGGTAAAGTCTGGTTGTTCGGTTGGATGTTGATCCGTTAAAGTGCTAAATAAACCTTTAAAGTGTCTTTATATAGTTTTTAGTGATACAATAAATTCCCAACACTTTGAAATGTGTCTAGGACTATTTTACCAAGTTTTTGCACTTTACTAGCATTGTTAAATGCTGAATTTTTGGTATTTAGTGCAGAATTCTGCACTTTAAGTATGTTTTAGGCACTTCCGGTCATTATAACTATCTCCTAGTGACGCAGTTTTATGATCCTCACCTCCCTACACTCCCTACTAGTGTAGTGATCTATCTCTGGCTCACACTGGCCTCAGAAATATTGTCTGTCTAGTGCTAGCATTGTCAGCATGTCTTTATGGTTATCTGCTCACTGTGCTAACTATGCTTTTGTGCATCAGGTTTGTCACTATTGTTTGTGTATAATAAATGGAGTGACAGTATAAAATGTGATGCATGAGTATGTATGTATCAGAAATCAGAAAGCAGTTTAATCATAATTGTAATCAAGCACAGTAATTAAGCACTAATTAAATATTAATCAATTTGTACGGATACCTGGATTTGCGAGGGTTGTCACAGCTCGCGCATGGGTAGCGGGCGCAGGAGCTGCTTAGTTGACCTGAGGAGCAGCGAGTGGAGCTGGTAGTGCTGGAGGAGCTTGAGCTTGGGCTTGTTGACGGGGGCCAGTGCGACAGTTCGCTGTGAAGTGTCCATAGAGGTTGCAGTGGACACAGAAACGGTAAGCTATCCCAGTTGGGTGACGATAGGTGAAAGTAGGGCACAGGGGATGAGGACCAGTATATGCACGCTTAGCAGGCGGTGCGTTGGTCACAGGTGCTGCCACTTGGCGGTTCTGGTTGGTTTTGGGCTGTACGAGGACAGCGTTGAGAGGTGCGGCGGTAGTAGAATAGTTCTAGTTGTTGTTACCCTTGCGCTTGTGGTTCTGACATGAAGACTTTGAAACTTGTGATGCTACAGTGTCGATAGCGGGAGTTGCGGTGACTTGATTGAGGCTTTTGGTTGAGATCTTGAAGTAACCAGCCAAAACTCGCTTATCATTGATCTCAGCTGCGAGTTGGTAAGTCTCCTCAATGGTAGAAGGTTTAGCTGCCTGAACAAAGTCAGCTACATAGTCGGGTAGAGCACGAATGTACTTCTTGATAGTGATATCCGGTATTGTCACTTGACCAGGACAGATGATACTAAGCTGCTTAAAGCAAGCGGTGAGACCAGCGTTATCACCTCCTTCTTGTTTGATATGCCAGAATTCATTCTCCAGCTTTTGCACCTCATGAGGAGGATAAAACTGCTTCATCATAAGCTCCCTGAGCTCTTCCCATTAAAGGCCGTAAGCTGCATCATTACCGCGCATGTTGCGCTCAGCAGTCCACCAGTCCAGAGCCCTGGACTGAAAAACTCCAGTAGCATTAACAGTACGCAGATTTTCTGGGCATCCGCTTTGCCTGAAGATGACTTCGATGGAGTCAAACCACTGGAACATAGTGTTGGGCCTGTCTTCAGCAGTGAAGTTGGCAGGATTGCAGGCCTTGAATTGCTTAAAGCTGAAAGGAGCTTTAGGAGAGTAGCTCTTTGATTCAACAGAGGACTTGCTGCTGACATCATTAATCTCACAGACGATCTAGGGTATGACCTTAGCCGTTTCCTTGGCCACCAGTGAAACGATGTGTTTGTCAGCATGGTTGTGTCGAGCGGCCCGTGAAGTGTGAGATCCAAATGACGACTTTGTCTGCAATAGACATTGTCATAGGATTCAGACGAGATTCGATTATATCGGGTTCCGTAAAGTTTAGCGTATCGTAAAACATCCCTTATTGTTGTAAAGCTCAGTAATACGTCAAACACATAAGCACATAGTCACGTAGGCACATAAACCACATAGGCACGTAAGCACATAAGCATGTAGGAGCACATAATCCACGTAAGCACATATTTTTCACGTATTCACATATATTTTGCACGTATTCACCTATCTTTCACAACTGCAAAGCGCGTTTGAGAGTTGCGAGCGTTAGCGAGTAGCGTAGCGTGTAGCATATCATTGCATATAGGGTCTCAAACTCCTACGTGCCACAAACGAGAGACAGCGAGTAGCGTACGAGAGTTAATAGTTTGAGTTGCGATTAGTTAGTGTTTGAGATTCGAGGGCTGTGCGAGTTGTGCGCGTTTAATAAACGATGAGTGGAAAGCGAATAAAACCTCTAAAATCGAAACATATAAACATTTAACCACATAAAACACATAAGATCGATAGTGAGTAAAATCAGCGATTGTAGGCTTAGAATCGAAATAGATTGTCTTGGGTGTTAGACATCGACTACCCAAAGTGATTCGACTATTCACAACGACCTCGAGTGCACGTCTTGGCCTAGTAGACTGTGCTCTCGCCAAAATATGGTGAACGGCACGCATCCTTTCGGTTACTGCGTGGCTCGCATCATTGGAATCCATCGAGAATTTGGTGAGAGTTTTTGTAAAAATCCAAGTAGATCGAAACTAGTCATTAAGATGCGGGTTTCACCCCTAACTTAACAGCCTTGTTCCTGAAAGTGTGGTAAAACCACGAGGTAGAGATGGAGAATTTCGTCGAGATATGGATGTCACTCCTGACTCAACGAAAGATTCTCGTGCTGAGAGTAAAAATCACGCGTAGAGTGAGTGATCTCTTCGAGAGTTCTTGGTTTTCACACCTAATCTCGACAAAATCGCTCATTTGTGTTATGCGAGTGTTTTCAAAAACGTGTGTATTGTGTCAGCCTTAGGAAAGGCAATAATGCGTTTTCAGCCTTAGGAAAGGCATTCTTCGTGCGAAGCTGTAGTATGCGGTGTTCGCAGAAAGATGTAGTTTTAGCGAGTTCGAGCGAGAGTAACAATAGTAGGTTCGTACGAAACCCCTACCGGATTTGCACGAATCGATTTGTTGGTACTTAGACTATAGACTAGGTCAATCCTAAGACTCGACCTAATTCCCTATAGTTATGGCTCTAATACCAATCTGTCACACCCCAACCGATGGCGGAATCATCGGGGCGTGGCACTGAGCGAAACAGATTGTCCAAGAGAATCCATAACATATAAAGTAAAAACAGTCATTACAGATAGCGTGTCTTATAAACAAATAAACTGTTCTGACAACTCAGATTTCTTATTTGGTGGGTTTCTAGACTTCCTACTTGATTCGTCACAGCATACATAACATCCTATCAACCTGTCACATACGTTAAAATAAAGTCAATACATAAAATGTAAAGGTGAGTACACAAGTTTGAGTAACATATAATATAGCGAAAAGCGTTTACGCATAACCAGAGTGTAACACGTAGAAATGTGAATTAAGTAAGCTATCGACAATAACGCATGCAACCGAAATGACTGAGAGTTGTAGAATGCGCAACACATTTTCACCCCTGTGAACATGTGAAGTAAGGACCTTAACAACCCCTGAACAAACAGGTGCTGAGTCCAAACTATAGTACTATCGTTGCTAAGGTGTCAGGCAAACAATCACTGTGTAAAAATAACATATAAGCATTCATCGAATAACGTATAGCATACGAGAGCGGTTAGCGTTTATAAAAGAGTTTGAGTATTGTGTGCGTTGTGTATCGATATAGAACGTATGTAACACCCAAAAGTGCGTTAAGCGAAAAGGGTTCGAGTATACTCACAGTGAGTTCACAGTTGTTAAACACACACTGTATTGGATTGAAGGGAGTGCGTTGGAGTTAGCCTGAGCATAGAACAGTAGCGTGAGCGTTGAACAGCGTGTAACGGTGTGTCGGTTGTGATAAGTGTCGAATGGTGAGGTGTTCGGATGGTGATCCAAACGGATGTGTATCCATTCGATCGGATGGTCATCCGAGCGGATGAACATTCGAATGGATGGCCATTTGAATGAGATGTGGGTGTTTGTAAATCGTTTTGAAAATTTGAAGTTTTCGTTGTAGCATTTGAAAAATGTAAAGTATAGATGCCAAGTCATCCGGTCGGATGGTCATCCAGACGGATGGCCATTCAATCAGATGGCTATTCAATCGAGAAATTGGTAGTTTGAAGTTTTCATAAAACCGTTTAAGTATTGAAAGTTATAAAGGGGCAGACCACTTGGTCGGATGATCATTCGATCGGATGGTCAGCCGATCGGATGATCATTCGAGTGAGTGATCTGTTACTTTGGAAACTTCGTAAAATTTTTCTAAGTTGAAAAGTTTGTAGTTTTGACGGAGACGGCGTGACGACGTGTCAAACAACGGAAACTCACCAAGGTTCAGCTCATTCGATCGGATGGGAATCACCCTATTCGATCAAATTCATTGTTCTTGATAGAGTTTCATGTTTAACCTGTAAATCTGTTATTTCTTCAGTGGAAATCCGTTTTCAAGCCGGCTCTCAACTAGGAAATGAGTAGAGAGTCTGAATGAGTCCAGATCCCATCGGTTTTGAGTAGAAAAGTGAAGAAAGTTGAAGAAAGGTTTGAAAACAGTTGAAAATTGTTGAGATCTTGTTGAGATTCGTGTTGAATAGTGTGGAAATCCCTTAGATCTAAACTAAGCTTGATGAGATGATGTCACACAACAGCTTGCATAGGCAACCGGGTGAACACCACCTTCAAGAAGTCCAAAATCAGGTGATTTCAGGGAGAAAACCAGTGATTTTGATGGAGAAGATGATGTAGAAGTGTGTAGTGATGATGATTGTACAAAATTGAGGAGAAACACTTATGAAATAGCCTTGAATCGAGGGAAATAGTGCTTGAAAGTGACTTGAGGGCGTTTGGTCGAATGGAGCTGTCACATCAGTGAAAAGACGTGTACGGCGGGTATTTATAGGGTGGGAGTGGAAGTAAGGCGGTGGAGAGTGCGAGGTGTCGGATGGCCTGCCGGTCGAATGGTCATCCGATCGGATGGCCATCCGAGCGGATGATCATCCAGACGGTAGTCCATTCGATCGGTTGTTTATCCGTACAACCTAGTTGTGCGAGTTAGTTTTCCAACTTTTATTTCATGCGTTAAGCGTTGCGTTGCGTTTAAGCGAGTTGCGAGTAAGCGTTGCGTTGTGATAATCACATAACATTAAACAAGTAATCACACAAATAACACACACAGAATAACTAAGATGCATAAAAGTAAATCTGCGTTTCGAGTTGCATTGAGATTGCGGTGCGATGGCATTTAGTCTAATCATGCGATGCGATAATGCGATAAAATGCGTGTAAATAGTATGCGTCATGAATAGCGTTTAGATGCGATAACTGCGTTTTGAATAAGCGTTGTGACCGTTGTAGAATATAGTTCAAAATGTAGTTTAACCCATTGCGATAATCGAAATCTCGAGAGTACAAGTCAATTAAGCAAGGAATTGACAGATACAAGTAATGACCCAAAAAGTCAGGTTGTTACAAACCATATGTATTGAAGAGAACAAAAAATAACTTTCTAAAACCCTCGTCATTTACTCCACACGTTCATCTTCCTTATGCGTTCACATCCTTAGGGCTTCCATGTCGGACCAGAGCCGTTCTTTGTTATGGCTTAGAAATTGAATAGAGAGAGAAAGGAATATTCACGTCTAAGCTAGTTTGTTTATTCATCCCACCAACCAATATAACGACTAACAAACATATTACAACATTTACATTCCGGTACCTCTATGTTACAAGAATGGCAATTGAGTAACGAACTATTTAACAGCTAACAATACTTCCCCCTAAAAACTTCTTGTCCTCAAAAAGGGAAAGATGGAAATCACAGCTTCAGTTCCTCTAAAATCTCCCAAGTAGCATCTGATAATGGCAAATCATTCCAGTGGATTAGCACCTTGACAACAACCTTGCATTCTTAACAACCAGCTTCTTGTCTACAATTGATCTAGGAGAAAAACAGAATCTTGGAACCATAGGAAGCGTAAAAGATTGTGAATAAGGACCCAAAGCAGCTTTGAGAGGTGAAACATGGAAAGTATGGTGTATATCGATATCAGGAGGCAAATCTAAACGGTAAGCAAATGCACCCAGTTTCTCCACATTAAAAAAATGGGTCTTAAAATCTAGGAGACAACTTCTGGTTGCGATGGGTTTTTAAAGATGTTTGAACACAATGTTGCAATTTGACATAAACCTAGGTTCCAACTTGAAAAGTACGTCCACTTTGCTTTTCATCCACAAATTGCTTCATTCGATTGCGAGCTACTTCAAGGTTTAACTTGAGTTTTCGAATCATAATCTCCCTGTCACAATGAAGATCTTCCACAACAGTCACTGCAGCGTTGTTAGGAATGTATGGAAGATACAAAGGGGGTGGAATACCATACAAGGCTTCTATTAGATAATGAAAAATTTATATCTTATTTTGTCTATTGTTGTATTCCTGCTGTACCAAAGTGTAACATTTATCACTATATATTTGTACTTGTATTCTACAGTAGTCAATGAAATTGATAGCCATTTACTCTATGATGGTATCAGCCTAAACCCTTTGGTGGTTGAGTTTCCCTTCCTCTCTCCATCCCTTCTCATTCCTACCTGCTTCTCTTCCCATTCCCTTCGTTTCTTCTCAGCCTTGTTTCTTCTGTTCCTTTCATGGCTTCTTCATCCATAGTTAACATCCCCATGAATGGGCTGGCTCCCATGATAGCCATTAAACTATCTTCATCCAACTTCATATACTCGCGTACTCAGATGCTTCCCATCCTCACCATCCATCATCTTATCCCACATATTGATGGCTCTCAAACTCCACCGCTGCCGACAATCAAGAACAACGAAAAAGAAGTTGATAACCCAGAATTCCTTACCTGGATTCAAGAAGAACAACAAACTATAATAATTCTGAATGCGTCGTTAACCGAAGAGGCGCTCTCGGTCACTGTTGGATTATCATCTGCCCGGGAAATTTGGCTTGCCCTCGAGGCGGCGTTTTGTAAAACTTCTATTGAACGGGTTCAAAACTTACGGGATAATCTCCGTACCTTGAAGAAAGGCGATAAAACTGTAGCGGAATTTGGTCGTACTTTTAAAACCATATGTGACCAACTACATGCCATTGGTCATCCTGTTGACTCAATGGACCAACTACACTGGTTCTTGTGCGGCCTTGGAGTTGCCTTCGAAAATTTTTCAACCAATGTTCGATCTGTCCGGCCTATACCCAGCTTTGCTGATCTCCTGGCTAGTGCTGAAAGCCATGAGTTGTTCGTTAAAAATCTAAGGGATGGCCATTAGGTTCCTGCTGTTCAAACTGTTGCCTTTATGGCCCAGTCATCAAAGCCAAATAATTTCAACTCCAAATCTGGTTCTCCTTCATTTCGGCCCAGAACTTCATCAGCCCGCTTTCGGCCCAATCGAAGTCAACAATCCTTTCCTCGTGCAAACAGGCCCATGTATGGAGGTACGAATCGCTCCTCTCGGCCTCCAACCTGCCAACTCTGCCGAAAAACCGGCCACTATGCATCTCAGTGCTACCACCTCGCTTCGTTTGCCGCTTCGGTTACTCCATCTGATGATCAATTAGTACAGGCCTTTCATGCACAATGTCAACTAAACCCTAATGTCCCTGACTGGACTTCCAACACAGGTGCGACTTCTCACATGCTCCCAAATAATACTATTCTATCGACTTCTACACCTACTCAAGGTAATGTATATTTCGGGAATGGGGAGTCGTTACCCATTACACATGTCGGCAATACTACACTTTTTGGTAAACTTGCTCTCAACGATGTTCTAGTGGTGCCTAATATCACCAAAAACCTTCTTTCAATTGGTAAACTTACTGAGGACAATCATGTTAATGTCATTTTTTCTCACCCTTATTTTTATATTCAGGATCGCAAGACCAAGCAAACGCTAGCCCGGGGGTGCCGTGAAGATGGTCTTTATGTTCTTCGAAATAATGATGAAGCTTTAGTATCTTCTCACTCATGCCCTAAAGCTTCATTCGAACTATGGCATTCCCGACATGGGCATGCCAATTTTGATTGCGTCCATTTACTTAAAAATAATGGTTGCTTGTTATTTACTTCGGTTTTGCCCAAACCGGGACTTTGTTCCCCATGTGAACTTGCTAAATCTAAACGACAACCTTTTGATATAAATAAGAAGCGTGCTTCATCACCCCTAGATCTTGTCCATTGTGACTTATGGGGGCCATCCCCGATTAAATCGGTTGAAAACTTCTCGTATTATGCTACGTTTATTGATGATTATTCACGCTTTACTTGGTTATATCCATTGCGTGCAAAATCAGGTTTTTTTGAGGCACTATCTATATTTGTTTCCTTTGTTCAAACGCAATTTTCATCAAAAATTAAAGTGTTTCAAAGTGATGGTGGCACGGAATTCACTAATCATCGTGTCCGCAAATTGTTTGAACAAAATGGGACATTTCATCGGATGTCATGTCCATACACACCGCAACAAAATGGTCGCGTTGAACGAAAACATAGACACATTGTTGAAACGGGATTGGCCATGCTATTTCATGCTAAATTACCAGCACAATACTGGGTAAATGCTTTTTCGTCCGTTGTTTTCATCATTAACCGTTTACCCACAACCTTACTAAATGGGAAGTCACCCTTTGAACTTCTATACCATCAAAAACCGAACTACTCATATTTTCGGTCCTTTGGTTGTCGCGTGTTTCCATTTCTTCGTGACTATGCTCAAAACAAACTATCCCCACGAAGTATTCCGTGCATTTTTATTGGTTATTCCTCTAAATACAAGGGATACATGTGCCTTGACCCGTGCACCTCACGCATTTACATTACACGTCATGCTCGCTTTGACGAGTTATATTTTCCGCTTGACCAATCCACAAATGCCTCACCTATTAACACTCTTCAAATATCTACCTTTCTAGATATTACACCAGAAGCTGTGACACCTAATCCCTCTCCGAATAATAATCATAAAACCACTGCTTTCAGCCCACACTCACAAACTTCTGATGACACTACCAGCTTTACTGTTCCCACATTTAAAACTCAATACTCAGGCCCACATTTGCATAATATTACTGGCCCAACTACCTCCACTTATACCTCACCGCCCCCCACTTCAACTTCTCCAACCGGCCCAACCCCAGCTCGCACCATTCTGACCCACCTTCGTCTCCGTCTACTCCTCCATCAACTCCACCTGAAACTCCACCATCTACACCTGGTTCGCCTACAAACACCACCCCTATACCTGTTCCGCCCCCACTTCCTTCTCATCCCATGATAACTAGGGCAAAATCAGGAATTTTCAAACCTCGCCATCGTGCCGATTTGGCACATACGGTTGACATCCCTTTACATCGTGCTCTATTCGCTAATGACGACCCTCGAACATATGCCACTGCCTCAAAAGATTTAAAATGGGTTAAGGCGATGGAAGAAGAAGTTCATGCTCTTCACAAAAATAAAACTTGGTCGCTTGTTCCACGTTCTTCACAAGCTAATGTGGTTGGCTCAAAGTGGCTCTACAGAACTAAATTCAAATCTGATGGATCAATTGAGCGGTACAAAGCCCGACTTGTTGCTCAGGGATTCACTCAGGTTCCAGGCCTTGACTACTCACACACTTTCAGCCCGGTTGTGAAAGCTGCCACTGTACGTACCGTTCTTGCTCTTGCTGTTGTAAACGGGTGGAACCTTCATCAATTAGATGTCAATAATGCGTTCTTTCATGGACATCTGAATGAAGACGTGTTTATGGAACAACCCAAGGGCTTTGTTGATCCCCTCCTTCCTGCTCATGTTTGTAAATTGAATAAAGCCTTATATGGTTTGAAGCAGGCACCCAGGGCATGGTTCCATCGTTTAAGCGTATTTCTTACAACCAATGGGTTCTCTTGTAGTCGTGCGGATCCTTCGTTGTTCATCTTTAAACGTGAATCATGCATAATGTACCTTCTAGTCTATGTTGATGATCTAATCCTAACTGGGAATCACTCTTCCACAATAACATCCTTTATATCTTCTCTCAACAAAGAATTTGCCATTAAGGATCTTGGGAAACTCAACTACTTCTTGGGTCTGGAGGTTACCTACACGCAAAATGGCCTTTTCTTAAATCAATCTAAATATACTGTTGATATCTTACATCGTGCTAGGATGTTGGATGCTAAACCTGCACCAACTCCCTTAAGCACCAATGTTTCTTTTGTGTCTACAGGTGACCCTTTTCCAGATGCTACTCATTACCGGTCTATTGTAGGAGCTCTCCAGTATCTGACGATCACGAGACCTGACATTTCATATGTTGTAAATCAAGTCAGTCAGTTTCTGCATGCCCCAACCATTGCTCACTTCCAGGAGGTGAAACGTATACTGCGCTATCTTAAAGGAATGATTGCCTTTGGTCTACATTTCAGTCGTCCCACTCACACAGCTCTTCTTGGATACTCTGATGCTGATTGGGCCCGATGTTTGGAAACTAGGCGTTCTACTTATGGTTACTCTATATTCTTGGGCGGTAACCTTATTTCCTGGAGTGCCAAAAAGCAACCGACTGTTGCTCGCTCGAGTTGCGAGTCAGAATACAGGGCTATGGCCAACACTGCTGCGGAAATTGTATGGATCACAAATCTCCTTAAGGAACTTCATGCCTTACCGATGGAACGACCAACCATTCTTTGTGACAATCAAAGTGCCATCTTTCTTACCCAGAATCCTGTCTCCCATAAACGGGCCAAACATATTGATCTTGACTATCACTTTCTCCGTGAATTAGTGGCTGCAGGGAAACTAGTTACAAAATTTGTTCCGACCAAGCTTCAGGTGGCTGACATTTTCACTAAGAGCCTTCCAGCTTCTCAATTCAATATCTTTCGGGATATGCTTTGCATTGGCCCTCCACCGTTCAGCTTGCGGGGGGATATTAGATAATGAAAACTTTATATCTTATTTTGTCTATTGTTGTATTCCTGCTGTACCAAAGTGTAACATTTATCACTATATATTTGTACTTGTATTCTGCAGTAGTCAATGAAATTGATAGCCATTTACTCTATGAGCTTCGTATGGAGACATAGCAATGGCAAAGTGATGGGTGGTGTTATACCACCATTGAGCAAGAGGCATCTACTTTAGCCATTTATGAGGTGCATCCATATTCATACTTCTCAAGTAAGACTCCAAACATCTATTTAAGACCTCGGTTTGACCATCCGTTTGGAGATTGTAAGCGGAAGACATAGTCAAATTTATCCCTTGTAATCACATAAACTCTTTCCAGAAGTTACTCATAGATCGTTATATGTATGATTAGTAAATTGTTGATTATGTGTTGTATCTATTGTTTTAGGTTTTGGAAGGCAGGTATTGTAGGGTTCTAACAATGGAACAATTTATGGTCTGCGCTCATTTGCGACCAAACACTCTTTCTCAACCGATAAAGGTGACAAAATTCTGTTTATATGGTAGAAACTTTTGTTTTTGTTGGTCACATTGTTAGTTGATTGGACCAACTGCCCTTCCATATGTTTTCGTTCAATGTTCGGCCTTGTTCATGGCTTTTTCTCATGATTGGTCCGAGTGCCCTTTCGTTCACCCAGAAGAAAACACACGCAGACGAGACCCACGAAAGTACCATTACAGTTGTGTACCGTGCCTTGGTTTTTAGAAAAGTGTGTGTAGAAGAGGGGATATGTGTTAGTATGCTCACGGTGTCTTTGAGTGTTAACCTGGCTCGGTACCGAACATAGTTGTACATAGTTACGTAAAGATGCAACAACCTGTGCTTTGTCCATGGTTCTACCAGTGCTTTGTCCACATGGTCTTCTCAAGGTATTTTATTGCAAATTAATCAATTAATGTTATAGTTAAATACTATAGACTACGTTGTGCATAGCATGTCATTTTTTCATGTTTTTTTAAATATAACGAATAAAGAATGCATTACGACACTTTATCAGACCATGCATTGAGCCGTGTGAGGTAAACATGTTTGAAGAAGCCTCTTAAATTGTAAAATTGAGTTGATTGCCTTTTTCTTGTAAAACAAAAAAGTATGTTAGTATTTATGGTATTATCATTTACACATACATGATATATGCATGTAAGAAATCAGTACCTAAATTAATAGAATGTTTGCGCCATTAGTATTCGTTTCACTCGACGCTGTTGCATATTTGATTTGTGAACTTTAGGCTGATATAACTCTAGGTGTACCGTGTATAAGTGTATTGGGCCTACTGAGGATGTGACCAGCCCGAATGAAGCTTTTTTCTTTTTTTTGTCCATTTTGTTTAACGTAAAACACATTACCATCAATCAAGCGTTATATACAGAAGATATATTCTTACCTACATGACTGGGCTTGGCGAAATTAGGTTGGGTTGAAGATGTAATGAAAAAACTTAAAAGAACCATTATTTAATAATCGGATCAAAGCTGATTCATATTTCAGAAACCGAAAACCGAATCGAAACCGCAATTCGGGGTCAACCGAGAGCCAATTCTGTATTTCGGTTCGGTATTATATGGATTTGGTTCGGTTTTTTTATTTTTTAGAATTTTTTTTTTATTTTTATTATTTTTTTGATTTTTTAGATATTTTTTATTTTTTAGATTATTTTTTATTTTTTAGAATTTTTTTGATTTTTTATTATTTTTTGATTTTTTAGAATTTTCTGGATTTTTTTTATTATTTTTTGATTTTTAGAATTTTTTGGATTTTATATTATTTTTTTATTTTTTAGAATTTTTTTGATTTTTTTATTTTTATTTTTAAAGTTACCAATTTACCCAACGTAATACCCATTCCGACCCACGAATTATTTTAAATAGATATCATACAACCCATCCTGACCCTCTTTAATTATTTCTTAACCCATCATGATCCATCATCATTTTTAAAATAACCAAAAATAACCTAAAAAACTCAAATGAGTTTTTGTATAGTTTATTTGATTTGGTCTATAAGGTTACCGAATGTCAAATTGAAAGGCAACAAATATATAGCATAGTTCCTATAAAGGTAAAATTACAGCAAAAACAATAAAAAAACCAAATGAAGGCGACATGTTATGAAATAAAAAAATAATAGAGACGAGAAATAAAAGAAGAGAGATGGCTGTCACAATTGTGTTTTTTTTATATTATCTGTTTTCAATTTAAAACTTATTAATAATACATACATACATGTATGTACACCACGTATGTCTGTATTAGAATATGGATCGTATTATTATTGATATCAAGTGCTGTAGTCACCTCCACAAACATCGTATTCCTAAGTTTCATTTTCATTATCACACGTGACATCAATTTATAGACTTTGCTTTCTTTATTCAACTATTAATAAACTAACAATATCAAACCTTAAAGCATAACTTAAGGCTGTTAGGCAACATCTGAATGGTTAAATGTTAAATCAGTAAGAGATCTGAATCATTAAGTGTTGAATCAGTAAGAGGTCTGAATCATTAAGAGCATGGATAATGCTTAATTGTTCAAAGCCAAATGTCTGACCAATTCAGATTAGAAGTCTTAACCATTTAGACTATGTATAATGCTTAATCATTCAGAGGCAAATGTCTGACCATTAAAACATCTGCTTGTGAAACAAACTGCTGAACCAGTAAGAGTCTGAACCACTAAGAATCTCATTAAATTAAGAGGTAAACAAACAGCCCCTTACTATGATTGTGAATAAAATATACTTTTTGTAATTATCTTAATTACTTGTTTTCCAACATAAATATCAATCCATTTTGTAACATCATGAATATGAACACACAAGTAGAAACATGTTAAATATTCATGATCAGAGATGAAGAAAGAGACTTGTAGGTCGTACATTGTGTTGATTTTATTGTCATGATAAATCTGATATAATTAATTTATTTGGGCTTTGAAATATCTTAATGATTTAGAAGGTTATAATTTTATTTTATTATAAAACTGGACATGTAACATTTCGATCTTACTAGAATGTGGCATGATTCAATCAAAAAAGATATCAAATTACTCTCATCATTTTCCCTCAATAAAGTTCCCCTTAAATTTAATTTGTTTAATGGAATTCATAAAATCAAGAACATACAAGAGCATAAATAAGATTCATAAATCATAATTACTTAATTAAAAATAAAACTATTATTACAAGCAATCCATAAAATCAATCAAATTAAAAAAAAAAAAAAAAAAAAAAACACCAGAAGTTGTCATCTTTCATTCTCAGTTGTACCAAAAATTGCCGTTCAAAAAAGGAAAAAAGGTGTACCAAAATTTAAAGCCATAATCTATACTATATAATAAAAGAAACCACTTTAGGGACACTTGTCATCATATTAGACTATCTCTTATAGATAATTATTATTTTAATTTAATCTCTTCTAATTAATTAATTATAGATAAATTAAATTTAATATTTCAAACATTAAATCTTGAATAACTTAGATTAAGTTGCTACAACTAGCTTTCAAAACTAAAGGTGAATCCGGCTATTATAGTAGAGGTTCTGCGATTTTGTAATCAAATTTTATAAAACAATTAAAAATACTACTTTAGCATTATTGACGATGTTAATGAATTACTATTAATCAACAGATAATATATCTGTTTCTTTTATATTTTCTGTTTTGTATTAATCCATAGTCGTAAGGTTATAGAAATCTTAAGGTGATAGAAATCTGGTAATGTTAAATTATAATTTGTTAACTAAGTTTGTATTATAAAGAATTAAATTTATTGAGACTTCGTTAACAAATTTTGCAACAACAGAATAATCTATATTTTAATCACGAAAACCAAACTTTGTATTAATATATTAAATATTTTTATTTTCACTATGCAAAATTACATTTACTCGACCCATGTAACACATGAGGTTTTTTAAGATATAACCTTTTATTACAATACACGGGGGTTTTTAAGGATATATATTTTTTATTATTTAGTACAGAAAATTACATTTATTCAAACCGTGTAACGCGCATATTTTTAAAGATGTAATTTTTTTTATTGTTTAGTATATAAAATTACATTTATTCAACCTGTGTAATAAATGAGGTTTTTTAAATATGTATTATTTTATTATATGGTAAACAATATTACATTTATTCAACCCGTGTAATAAACGAGATTTTTAAAGATATATATATTTTTATATTATTTGGTATATAAAATTACATTTATTCAACCCGTGTAATACACGGGGTTATAACCTAGTGTTCTAAAATAAAATAAAATAATAGAAGGTTCTGAATAAGATTTATTTTTTCTAACTGATTAAACTACATTTTCTAAGAAATCGTTACAAAGAAACTCTATATACTAAAAGCTCACATCTTATGAGTCTAAACACATTCTAATTAATCTTTTATTACTTTTATAAAGTTTCGCCTCCTGTTTATAAGTTACTTAATTCAAGTAAGTTTAAGTTTTGAAATAAAATTAATTTATGTTAAATCTTATTCTATTTATATGATTTGTGATTTTTTCTAAAAATTTCTTTTATACAACAACAAACTTTCTTACGTGGAACGTTTCTAATTTAGATAATTACTAGGTTATCATCCGGGAATACTCGCGGGTTGTGAATCTTTATATCTAAAAAATAAATATACATCTATATATATTAATTAATAAAAATATACCATGTAGTTGTGAATCTTTATAACCCGGAAACTTCCCGGACAGAAAAAATCAATTTATAATCTAATTATGTCATTAAATAAATTAAAAGACATGTTTCAAACGTTATTAAGTGTTTGAATAAATAACTTAAAATTTGGTGTCTATACTATGCGGTACCAATGTTGAAATTAAAAGACATGTTTTCAAACGTTATTTGCTCTAAAATAGCACTTTTTTTTCCATGGGGCGCCTCCTTCCTTTTCTTTACATGTGCACCCCTATGCTATGCGATACAGTACCGGTTAAGCCAAAGCACTTATGAAGAAATGAGTTGAGCCAAACCACTTTTTTTTTACTATAATCCCAAAGAAATAAAGGCACTTATGTTTTGACCTTTTTTAACCGAAATCCGATTACCAAACCTGACCCAATGCTATCTAAACCGAGTATTTAACACAATTATACATGAAGCCACACATGACCTAAGTAAAAACATAACAAAAACTTTTCAGATCAAACTTTCCACAACAAAACTTTTAAACACATTAAAAGAAGATAATTCAGATATATTTTCTTCTTTAAACAACCAACAAATCAAATTTTATTAAAAAACAGATTAGCATTGTGCTAATCCACATTAAAAAACAACCAGACAACAAACTACATCATAGACCCAAAAAAATTAACACGAAATTTCGCTAGTTTTCCCATGATAAACCAACGGATTTTGACTGATGTTTAACCCATAGGTGCGCCAAAACTCTAATTTCCTACTTTAAACTCTCCACCTTAGGTTGTTTACGGTTGAAGATAATATTATTTTGACTTCGCCAAATGCACCACACGACCGTTAGAATAATGGAGTAGACAACCTTTCTCCACTTCACAGAGCCTCTCGCTTGCTTATAAAACTTCAACTGGTGCTCGAATTCAAAGAAAAAGAAGCCATAAAGCATGTACCATGTATTAATAAAGTCCCAGATAGTTGTCATCCCACACGATACTAAAAGATGTTCTGCAGACTCCTCATATGCTCCACAAAAGCTGCACATAATAGACCCAATACTAACACTTCGTCTTGCCGGATTTGTACTCGTAGGCAAGTGATCCAACCCCAACCTCCACGCTAAAAAATGACTTTAAGTGATACCCTATTGTTCCATTCAAAGACCGTGCCATGCTCCGAAGAAGATATTGAAAATAAATAAAATGATCTTTACAATGAAAATAAAATTCACTTATAAAACAAAGTATTTTTTATGGTTAACAAACATAAAAAATTGACTTTGTTTCAAGAATTGAATTTGTAAATATTCTGGTGTGAACTCAATAATCCACTGTACATATGTAGTAAAAAGTAAGTATAACAAAATTCATTTAAACTCTATTTAACAAAATTCATCAAACTTCAATACCAGCCAATTCTCCCACCTAAATATACACATATATATACCAATGAGCATAACACTTTATAAAAATTACAAAAATAATAAAGAAAAACAAAAATATGTCATGTTCATGTACAACGCGAGTATCAGTACCAACTACTATGATGCCATTATGCCAAAGAGGAAATCAAGTTAGAAACTCGAGTTACACGGGTTGAATCCATTCATGACTATTCACAAAAATGTAGAAGATAAAAAACACATTCACGATTAGTCATTAACCTATTAACGAATAAAAATTAAACGAATGAAAAATGTATTGCATATAATTAGAAAATCATGTTATACGGGTGGAATCCAACTACTAACCATGCTCAGTGGCTATTAACCAACATGGTACCTCATTAGGTTTAATCTTGAATGCACACAAATCCACTCCAAAATCATACATCATAGGATTGACAGATGCAAGCTTTATGGAAAGAACCTGAAATTCATGTATTAAACAATAGCCAAGTAACTTGATCTTCTCCGTCTACCACCACCCTAACAACACCCGCCACCATCACAAAAAAATAACTTTCAACTTTCAGGTTTAATCATATAAACATAGACAAGAAGAGGACGGAATTACCTTTGCTTTCTCATAAATGAGTTCCAGAGAAGCATCAATTGCTTCTCATGTTGGCTAACATCCTTAAACCTATCCAGCCTCTGAATTCAAGTAAACATTGGAACTAATTATTGTTTATCTATCAACTGTAAATAATATTAACTGTTACCAGAATGAACATACCATTCTATATTCAAGATCAAGGACCTCATCATCAACCTCGTCTTCGCTGTCTTCCTCAGCAAACACCTGCTCTGGTGCCATTGGCTAAAAGTAGACCGTTCAAAATAAAATAGAGATTCCGATATCAATGGGCGAGTTGTGAAGTTTATAATACCCGACTGGTTTGAGAATGAAAGAACTGCCATCTCTCCAACAGGGATTGGATGTAAAAAAAAAAAGGCAAAAATCATGTTTCAAATTCTATAAAATCAAACATGAAAATCCTGAACATACTTTCTAGCATTGCGTCCTTTTCTTAATTTTCTAGGTCTTACAGATTTCTGTAGGATGGTTGGTGTAACGCTGCTTCCAGGTACAGGTGCGGAAGCCTCTTCTGGTCTAGAAAATACGATATCAGTAGCAGCAGCAATTGACACATCTGCAGCAGTAGATTCACGATCCAAACGCTCAGAAACAACACCTGAAAGAAACAAAATCAATATTTCAAACGTAATTTCAGAAGAAATGAACAAAACAGCTGTGAGCCACGAATGATCAAACTTGCCAGACATATTAGAGTCCAACGCCGCATGATTTGCATTTTGATTTTTCTCTTTGGTTCCCTTCTTCTCGTAGACATACGGCTTGAAATTTAAGGTTACGCTTAATTAAAAGGTGCATTTGTTTATATTCAAAAGCAAAACCTAATAAAACAAAACTGCTTGTGACTTACCAAAAGTTAAACGCCTTTTCGCTAGGTTCTAACTTTTTGCCAACTATTTGATTTCAAAAAGAAAACACTGTTAAAAATGCATCCTTTTTTATGCAATAACTCAAAAAACTTGTTTAACCAAACATTTGTTCAAACCCCCAAGGGTCAAAAGTGAACTACCAAGTCTACCATTTATTGTTTATACACAAGCAACTAAGACCAACAATCGGCAACATTCATGCACGGGACCTTTTCTTTTTGGACTTGTGAACAACTTTTGGCAACACCAAAAGCTGAGTAGACTTGGCGAACTTAAAGAAAGAGTGTCACAAAACTTAATGTCACAAGATTTCAAGTACTCTGACCAGCAGACGAAACCATACCTGAAAGTGCTTCTATATTTCTCAAATCTTGTTGTAAAGTCCTTAACATCACCTCTCAAGTTCTGAACGGCCACATCCCGAAGGTTCTGAGGAGACAGACTCAACTAAGCTGCTACGTCGGACCGAAGGAAAAACATGGATTAGTGGATTATTGTAATATTAATATATTATTTAGTTTATAAAAGAATTAAAGAAAAAAATGAATGAACGAAAGCCTACAATTCTATATTCGGGAGGTTTGCTAAATTCAATGACTGGCGAAGCATTGACATTTGGAACCTTAGAATAACTACAATCAACTACATCAGCAACCTCGATGACGATTGCGTTTCGGCTTACCCTAAGTAAATTAATGAAAAAAAGGTAAACATACACAATTACATTATATAAACTAATTATTTAAAAACATTATTAAATACTATAAACAAAATATAAAACATCACACTATATTGATTCTTCAGTATTATGAGTTGATCAACATTCACTTTAGACTTCCCTTTCACCTTCAATGACAAAATAATAACAATAATCAAGTCATACTACTCTATCTATAAATATATAATAATATAAGTTCAAAACATAAAATAAATCTTGTACTTACACCAGATTGAACTTTTGTAGACACAAGTTCGTCACCAACTGTAACTTTTGACTTTCCTTTAGCTTCAAACCACAAAACAATCAAAATTCATGATTTAAGAATTCAAGTAACTAAAACAATACAGAAACTGTAACCAAAGTTGCATAAACACGTACATGAGACTTGGTCTTTGGAAATGGAAACTCATCAACATTATTAACTATCTCCTTACCTTTTAGAGTTAGGATATTAGGTGATGAAAGAAGACGAAGAGGAGAGAAACAGAGTTGTCAAGGAGAACGAAATGGGTAGAAACAGAGAAACTGGAATGTATGACCAAGCCCCCACTTGATATGCTCTTCTTGGAATCTGCGTTTATTTGGAAAGAGTTAACAAACTCTTCAAACATTTGTGGGGATGATTGGGATAATTTTTTTCTTTTAACTGCCTGAAAGTATCCGATCAAACTCACTCTACAATATAAACCTGACCTAATTTCATCTCATGTGTTAATTATAGGTAAAACTAACCAGCGCAATGATTCTTGAGTTCTACAGTAGTTAATTTGAAATCAGATGCAGTATGTGCCTATTGTAGGGTTGAGCATGGTACTGGACCAAATGTGCATCCCTAACCAGCCCAATGTTTCTTTTATTTTCATCTCATGCAGTATGCAGTTCATTAGAACCACAGATTTTCAACAATTTGTATACTTGGGTTAATCATTGAAAATAAGGTAATTACTAATGTTAAATGAAAAAAAAAAGCAAAACATGTGCCTGTTTTATCAGAATAAAAGAAACATACTTGATGAAGAACACGTTTCAATGACACACGGTAAGAAACATCAGTAGTTATCCAGCATAGTGCAAAACTGAATACACTAACAACACGTAATCTGAATACACTAATAGGGTTTAAAGATTGAAATCAGACCTGATAGAAGATTGAACCGTGAAGCAATGGGTGTCATATAAAGCATATGTCTTTTTTACCAATAGAAGCATAGGTACTAATGAGATTTTCCCAAGCTGCCCCTTTCGAGTTTCCATGTATAAATTCCTCTGATGTTCTCAGCATTTCAAAAGCTTTATCCAGCAACCCAGATTTAATATACCCACCAGATGCAATAACATAAGCATTCCAATCGATTCCAAGGTTAGAATTGTTTTCCATATTTTAAGAACTTTTCCATTTTTTCAATATCGGAAGTAAGAGCGTATGCACTTAACCAAATGTAGTAGGTCAGTTTATCACAAGTAGGGTTGTTCATTTTTATCCGAAACCCGAAAACAAACCCGAATTAGAAGCCACCCGAACCCAAATTAGAGAATAACCGAAAAACCCGAACCCGAACAACCCAAACCCGACCAACCCAAACCTTAAATGGGTCAGTTATCGGGTCACTTTTTCCCAACCAAAAACCCCAACAACCCGACCCGAAAAACCCGAAATTTGAAACCCGAAAAAAACCCCGAACATTAGTTGTCTTTTTTTATAGATGCGATTTGATTTGGACTGTTTTGTATTTGAAACAATACGTTTTGAGACTTTTTAATGTTATCATACCATACTGTTAAATGAAGTTTGAATTGTGATGATATTTTCTAAAAAAAAATCTTTTTTTCATTTTACATCTAAACCCGAAAACCGAACAACCCGACCCGAACTAATCCGAACCCGAATAACCCATACCCGAACAACCCGAACTTTAACTGGGTTGGTTATCGGGTCACTTTTTCCTATCCAAAAACCCGAACAACCCAACCCGAAAAAAACCCGAAACCCGAAGAACACCCCTAATCACAAAGAATACCCATTTCCAAGATTGATTGATGGATTTTGTTGAGCTTTTCGTAATCTCCGATTTTCTTATATAAAATAAGGATGAAGTTGTAAGAAAGTGTTGTCATCATACGCGATTGCTTCATTTTCTCTGCAGTAGCTTCGGCTTTTTCTACTGATTTTGTGGCTGCATAAGAATTAAAAAGAGCACTGTAAACTTGGAGCTTCTTGACATCATCTGGAAGGCTGTTGAAATATTGCTCTGCTTGTTCTACCCCTTGAGCTTTTGACAACAAATCCAGATGAATTGCAGCACCTGGTGCTGTTAGTTTGCTTCCTTTTCTATTAGCCATCCATTCTGACAACTGTTACAGTTTATGATCAAGCCAAAATTTTTATCACAAAAGATTTAATCATAACAACTGTTTTGTACAAAAACTCAAAGACCCACACTTGATTTAAGTACCCACTTTCAGGTTAAAGAAAATTGTGATTCTTTTCATTAAAAATTCTTTTCATTGAACTTGACACGAGCTTGAACATAGTGTTCCATCCGAATTAAAGCCAGTCCCCAAGCATTCCATACAACAAATGCATTAATTTTAAAAAGAATTATAACATTAGATAAAATAAAACTGAAATAAAATTTAGAATATTGCTTTATATTATACATACCTTACACTTTTACAAGTATACACATCCATGCTATATCGTTCTTCAAGAGTTAAACGATCACGCAACCATAAGAACCCTAATCTGAATAATACAAAATAGAACCCAAAATCTGAAAAAATAGAACCCTTCAAAAACCTTATCATTTCGCTTCTGCCAAATCTTCCAAACCGCCATGAGAAAAATAGCATAAGACAATTTTGTTCCGATATGCTGAGTATCGAGTCTCCAAACCATCATAAGCAGATCCTGTAGAGACTAAAACTTGGCAGGAATGGGGTTTTAACCCATACGCAGATCTGGCACCAAACAAATTTAGCAAAAATACATTTAGCTAAAACGTAATCTGTCATTTCCTGGTCCCATTTCCGATCAACAGACCACTATACCCAAAGGCATCCAGAGTAGGAATCTTGTTAACGACTGCACGCCAAGCGAAACAACTGACTTTTGGAATCGCAACTATGCTCGACTTGAACACACCACTGCCAACAAATATTTTCTCACATGTTAAACAAAACAGAAAAGCATGCAATTTAAGAAAAAAAAAAAAGAGAAGACATGATAGCTATGTCTTACACTGGAAATTATGTAACAACTCAATGAACCCTAATCCCAAAATAAACCAGATCGAAACCAAAGTTAACATGAAAAAAAGAATACAAATCACTAACTTTACTTCCATTGGAATTGTGAACTAAATAACAAAATTGAAAGCTCATTGCATATCTAGATGTCTGGGAGAAGAGGAACCCAATTACCTATAATTGGTGCGAGGAACCATAGATGCCTTAAATCAATCAATGATCACTTATTCAATAGAACACTGATCTTCATTGAATTAGGGTTTCAGTAGTAAGCATATAACATCAAGGGGGTTGGATTTATACTTGAATCGTATAAGAGAATCCATAAAAAACCATAGGATGAAATCCGGTGAGAGTCCTGAAGCAATAATCCATAAAATGAAGATCCGTTAGATAACCCAATGAAAAAAAAGTAGAATGATGAAAAATACATACCAGTTGAAATACATGTGAAGTTAACAGACAAAAAAATGAAGAATTCGATGATGCCTTTAAGAAACACAATTAATTTTAGTTCTTACTAATATCAAAACTATAACTGGAAACTAACTCATGAAAATTTTCATGCTTGATAGAGTCAATTAAACAAAAATATAAAAGTATTAGTGAAAATCATATACACATAAAAGAATAATAAAAAACAAAAAAAATCCAAGATTAGGAATAATCGACTGAAGAATTGAAATACCCTAAGCATTTGGAGTGTATAATCGATTGAAAAGCAAAACTCGATCTCAATCCAAGGATGCACAGAAAATAAACCCTAATTAAATGAATCATTTGCAGAAGAGTGTACCTATTTGTTGAATCATTTCAATGTGAAGGAGGCTAGGTTTACATGATTGTTCGCCATGAAATTAGGGTTTGAATCAGTGGGAGAAGAACAGAGCGATGCGCAAAATTGTGGCTGTGAAGCATTAGGGCTTGTTAAAAACAATATATAGTATCCGAATTAATGCTCCATATCTAATTGATCCGATTCGGAGGTAATTCGGATCCCGCGTGAATGTAAACTTTTTTGTGTATCTAGAATGATTCCCTCCTAAACTCAAAATCCACCTCCACCATAGCTTGCCACATCATCAAAAATTGCTAAAATCACATGCCACATGACCCAAATCCATCTCATTTATATATATATATAGATATGAATTATTTTAGAAGGTTTCATTCATAGAAGTATTTGTTATCAGAACAAAGACAAAACTTTCGACATCTTTGTGGTTTGAAATCCTTTTCTTTGTATGTTTTTGGTTAGCTATTAGTACGTATGTAAACAACCAAAACATCGACATTACATAATATATAATTTCTATTATAAACATTATTTATTTTACACATTATATACTTTTATTTCTGTTATACAGTCACGTGTAATACACGAGTTTATAAACCTATTATATATATATATATATATATATATATATATAGGGAGAAGATCATGCGAGAACCACATCTTATTGTGGGAACCGTGAGAACCAATGTGAACACACCAAAAATGCCTAAAAATAGCTAAAAATTGCACAAAATTTTTTTTTTTAAATATTTTTTATATAAAAATCGCTACTTTTCGAAGCCAAAAAAAAAAAAAAATTAATTTTTTTTGCCACTAAAAGTAGCGATTTGAGCATAAAAAATATTAAAAAAAAAATTTAGATTTTTTTTAGGTTTTTTGGGGGTTTAGTTTTTAGTATTTTAGCTTGGGGGGGGGGGTTTAGGTTTTTGGGGGGTGGGGGAGGGGGGTTTAGGTTTTTTTTTTTTTTGGGGGGGGGGGGGTTTAGGTTTTTTTTTAGGTTTTTTGGGGGTTTTAGTTTTTAGCATTTAGCTTTGGGGGGGGTTAGGTTTTTTTTTTTTTTTGGGGGGGGGTGGGGGTGGGGGGTTTAGGTTTTTTTTTGGGGGGGGGGGGGGGTGGGGGTTAGGTTTTTTTAGGTTTTTTAGCTATTTTAGGTTGTGTTCACATTGGTTCTCAAGGTTCTCACAATAAGGGTGGTTCTCGCATGAGCCCTATATATATATATATATATATATATATATATATATGGAGAAGATCATGCGAGAACCACCTCTTATTGTGAGAACCGCGAGAACCAATGTGAACACACCAAAAATGCCTAAAAATAGCTAAAAATCACACAATTTTTTTTAATATTTTTATATAAAAATCGCTACTTTTCGAAGCCAAAAAAAATTAAAAAAAAATTCTTTTTTGGCCACTAAAAGTAGCGATTTGAGCATAAAAAATATTAAAAAAATTAGATTTTTTTTTGATTTTTTTAGATTTTTTTAGGTTTTTTGAGGGTTTAGTTTTTAGCATTTTAGCTTGGGGGGGAGGGGTTAGGTTTTTTTTAGGTTTTAGTTTTTAGCATTTAGCTTGGGGGGGGGGTAGGTTTTTTAGGTTTTTTTAGCTATTTTAGGTTGTGTTCATATTGGTTCTCGCGTTTCTCACAATAAGGGTGGTTCTCGCATGAGCCCCTCCCTATATATATATTGAAGGGATTTTAACATGTTTATCAAAGTAATTTCATCCATATGAAATAAAAACGCAGCGGAAATAAAGTTTAAAACATGTTACTTTTAAGATATAAATTCCATTTATATAAAAAATCCCAAAACCCGGATCCATATATGAAGATGCATACTATCATACACAACCATAGGGTGTTTAGAAAACTACCTTCTTGGAGTAATAGGATGATAAAAGGATGATGTTTCTTGAACGGTTGCCTTCAAGAGTAGAAGGCCTCAAGCTTGTATACCTCAAGCTTCCAACAAACACCACGAGATTAGCTAGGATTTTTAACACTAAAGATCAAAAAACCGAACACTTGAGAAATGCTCATGATAAGCGAAAATTAGAGAGCTATTTCTCTAGTTCTTCCTTGTTCTTGCATTTGTCATCTAAGTATTTATAGAACTATGAGAGAGAATTGCCACCCATCTTGACCAATCATGGGCCAACTTACACATGCAAGTGCATGAAACCCCATTGGACCAAAATGGTCTTGGTTAGACCACCCAATCAAATCTCTCTAGCTTATGACAATTGCATGTCTTGTGATTGGATATAAAAGTTTGGGAAGAACACCAGGGGGGGGGGGTGGCCTAGCTTTATTTTATAAAAAAAATAATTTCTTTTAAAAAATTTTAGTCTTGGTTTATATATATATTTATAACTTTTATAAATATAACACTACATATATGCAAGACTTTATACAATTTTTTAAAATGTTATTTAACCCATTAAATAACAAAATAAAATATTCTCTCAAAATAAATTATCCATATAACTTATTGGTTTCTCAAGTGTAATTATTTAGAACACCAATTTCTAAATATTGTAAGTGTTAATATTTATTTGTTTGATCATATCACAAATAAATAATATAAGTGTTTGTCTAACTTGTTATTGGGTATGACTCGACTTGGATCATAACGTACTAGCCACATCAATTTAATATGTGTCTTGCGCATACAGAGTCCAACAATCTCCCACTTGCACAAGATACATAGAAGATTGATGCAAGTAGTAAATGACGCCTAACTACGGTTTACTACCCCCAATACGTATGACTATATTTGCCATTCAATAACATCATCCCTTTCATGTCCCTTACTTGAACATGATTTAGGTGAATTTATCATTTATCCTTTTATTACAGATGTCATGTTAAATACAGAGACACAGAGTGATCACTCTCTATTAATTTAACTTTATCAGGCCTTAGACATCTTACTCTCAACGAATAAGAGGAACAAATCCCTTCTTGACTACATACGTCTCTCACAATCACCTTGTATCACACCTGAACTTAGCCTTATGTACTGTCATATTACTGACAACGAAGAAATAAGTCAAGACAAAATATTTGGTGAATATCAAGACCCAATATGTATCTCCGGTCAGAGGATACTATGATATTCGCCTTTACTCAAAATTTACTTATGATCAATCACAAATGATTCCATGCAGTAATATTTGAGAGCGAGCCAGTCCAATATTTGTATCCCACAAATATCTATGAACTTTGGCAGCAACACTTTGCTCTATATTCATTCTAAATGAATATCCACCAATCCAAGTTCATAATAGTCTTACATTCATATTTGTTCCCATAATTATGATCGACTACGGACATTTAGAATAACTAACTTATTCACGGATTTAAACATGCTAATATGAAATGTAACTCAAAATACCATAAATGAGTTAAAATTAACAATTGTTTCAATATCCAAATACAAAATTAGATCAAATCCATTCACTAGAATATCGAAGTCCTAAGGAACATGTGTGACCCTCATGTTTTCCTCTATCAAGGAGCTTCGTGAGTGGATCTGCAATATTTTGATCAGTGTGAACTTGGCGGATACATATCTTTCCTTTTTCAACTTCATCTCTTATGTAGTTGAATCTCCGCTCGATGTGTCTAGTCTTTTGGTGCGCACGAGGTTCCTTGATTTGAGCAATCGCACCCTCGTTATCACAAAAGATCTCTAGGGGATCTTGAATGGTAGGGACCACCCCTAGGTCGGCTATAAATTTCTTCAGCCATGCAGCTTCCTGGGCTGCCAATGAAGCGGCGATGTATTCTGATTCTGTAGTGGACAATGCTACCACATCTTGTTTAGAGCTCCTCCAGGAGACTGCTCCTCCATTTAAATGAAGACATACCCCGATTGCGATCGAGAATCACTTCGATCGTTTTGGAAACTCGCGTCCGTGTAACCCTTTACAACGAGTTCCTCCTCACCAGATCCATATATTAAGAGCATATCCTTAGTCCTCCTAAGATATTTCAATATGCTTTTAACAGCCATCCAATGACTGTTACCTGGATTTTGTTGGTATCTACTCGTCATGCTCAAGGCGCATGAGACGTCCGGCCTAGTGCATATCATTGCATACATGATGGATCCTATAGCTGACGCATATGGGATTCTTTTCATTTTCTCTTGCTCATCCTTTGAGCTTGGACATTGAGATGTATTCAATATTGTCCCCTTTTGAATAGGTACAAAACCTCTCTTAGAGTTCTCCATTTGGAACCTATTCAAGACTTTGTCAATGTATGCACTTTGGTTTAAACCTATCAAGCGCCTTGATCTATCCCTATAGACCTTTATTCCCAGAATGTAGGCTACTTCACCAAGATCCTTAATGGAAAAACAACTTCCAAGCCAAGCTTTTACACCTTCCATGGTTGGAATGTCATTCCCAAATAGTAGAATGTCATCGACATACAGTACTAAGAAAGTGATGATGCTCCCACTAGCTTTCTTGTACACACAAGCTTCATCGCCGTTTTTGATGAATCCAAAATTCTTAATTTCTTCATCAAAACGGTGATTCCAACTTCTAAATGCTTGTTTCAATCCATAGATTGATTTCTTTAACTTGCATACTTTGTCAGGATGTTTTGGATCGACAAAACCTTCAGGCTGAACCATATAGACATCTTCATCAAGATATCCATTAAGAAAAGCCGGTTTGACATCCAATTGCCAGATCTCATAGTCATAATATGTAGCTATGGAAATAATATCCTGATTGACTTTAGCATCGCCACAGGCGAGAAGGTCTCATCTTAATCAATTTCTTGAGTTTGAGTGAAACCTATTGCTACAAGTCTTGCTTTATAAGTATCCAAGTTACCATGCATATCTGTTTTCTTCTTGAAAACCCACTTACTTCCAACTACTTTAGAGTTAAGTGGTGGCATAACCAATTCCCAAACTTGGTTGTCATACATGGATTGCATCTCTATGTTCATGGCTTCAAGCCATTTGTCGCAATCGGATTTTGACATTGCATCATGGTATGTGGTTGGTTCATCTGAATCTACCACGTAGCATCCATCCATGAAAAATCCATATCTTTCAGGTGGATTACTAATTCTACCAGATCTGCGAACATTTTGTGTGTTCTGATCAACCTCTTGATCGTTTTCAACAACCTCTTGTTGAGTGCTAGAATTAACCAAACGTGTATCGTCTTGTGGTTCTTGATCCTCCTCAAGTTCCACTGTTCTATCACTGGTTCCTTCCATAAGGAACTTAGCTTCTAAGAACTTACCCTTTCGAGAAACAAATACCTTTTTGCTCGGTTGGGTCGTAGAAATAATATCCTATATCATCTTTAGGATATCCTACAAAGATACACTTAGTAGATCGAACTTCCAATTTATTTGGAGTGTATTGCTTAACATAAGCTTCACAACCCCAAACCCTTAAGAATGATAATGATGGAGGGTTTCCATGCCATATTTCAAAAGGTGTCTTTTCCACTTTCTTGGTTGGGGCCATATTTAATATACGGACTGCAGAGAGCAAAGCGTAACCCCAAAATGATAGAGGCAATGTGCTTCTAGCCATCATAGATCGAACCGTATCTGATAGAGTTCGATTTCTCCTTTCGGACACACCATTGTGTTGTGGTGTTCCAGGTGGAGTAAGTTGTGAGATAATCCCACAACTCCTAAGATGATCTTGAAAAGCACCACTAAGGTATTCACCTCCTCTATCGGTGCGAAGGATTTTGATTGTTTTCTTGAGTTGATTTTCTACTTCACTTTTGAAGTCTTTGAACATTTCAAATGCTTCATCCTTGTGTTTTAGTAAATACACATAACCATAACGACTATAGTTGTCGGTAAAGGTAATGAAGTATCTTTCACCATTCCTAGTCATCGGCTTAAAAGGACCACATACATCTGAATGTATGATACCTAACAAGTCCTTAGCCCTTTCAAATATTCCACTAAAGGGCGTCTTGGTTATTTTGCCTTGTAAACAAGATTCGCATACATCAAATGAATTATCTTCATTTGTATTCAAAAGACCATTTTTCTGAAGTGTATGCATGCGTTTCTTGCTTATATGTCCAAGGCGACAATGCCAAAGGTAGGAATAACTCAAATCCATTTTGAGTTTCTTGTTGGTTACTTGGTACATTGAGCTATCATATGATGCGTTATCATGATCTAATTCATAAATACCATTTAAAGACATAGCTTTAAAATAAAACACATCATTCTTAGAAACATAAATGTCATAGTTAACAAATTCGAAATTGAAACCAGATTGTTTTAAAAGGGAAACTGAAATTATGTTCCTAGTCAAACTAGGAGCATACAAAACATTCTTCAAAATAACTTCCAAACCACTTGGAAGCTTTAAAACGTAGTCTCCTTGAGCTTCGACTTCAACTTTTGCTCCGTTGCCCATAAAGAGACTAGCGTCTCCCTTCTTATAATGTTTATTTCTTTTGAACCCCTGCAACGAATTGCAAATATGAATTCCACATCCGGTATCTTGTACCCATGTGTTAGAAGAAATAACATTAAGCTCAACATGTATCATAAAGATAGTACCTGAGGTTTGCCCTGCATCCCTCTTGTTTTTCAACTCCTTGAGATAGGTTGCACAATTTCTCTTCCAATGTCCTATCTCACCACATTCAAAACATGGATCATTCGTAGCAACCTTTTGCTTCTTCTCTTTTGGTTTGGCGGGTTCTGCTTTAGATTTTCCTTTTCCCTTTCCCTTGACGTGTCCCTTTCTTTTAGCATAGGTTGCTTTAGATTCGGGGTGGGGCCTTTTCTTGTTGCCTCCTTCATTGATCGCTAGGACGGGTAAAGCCTTTTTGCCCATACTTGCTTCGGCCGTTTTGAGCATTGCATGAAGCTCACCAATGCTCTTGTCCCATCCATTCATGTTGTAATTCATAACAAATCTCTCAAATTTCTTTGTTAAAGAGTGAGGATCAAATCCGTAGCCAACTCTTTGGAGACGGAACAATTTAGCCGTTCGAGGCGATCAATGTGGCTTTTCATCTTGAGAACATAAGATGATACCGATTGGGTTTCCTCCATTCGATATGCATGAAGCGCCCGAACAGTTTCGAAGCGTTCTACCCTTGCTTGTTGTAGGAACATTTCCTTTAACTGGGTAATCATGTCGTATGCCCCGTGGTGTTCAAAATCCTTTTGAATTTCGGGAATCATAGTTCCCAACATGAGGCATGAGGCTTGCATGGAGTCCTCGGTATACTTAACCCAATCGTTGTAGGCTTCCACATCTTCCACGTTAGGTTCATCGGGAATAGGATCGTCCAACACATAGGATATCTTCTCTTGCTTGAGAACGATTCTCAAGTTTCGAAACCAATCCATGAAGTTGTTATGGTTGAGACGATCCTTTTCAAGGATGGTTCTTAGTGATAGGTTTCGGACGGTTTGGGTAATCGGGTTTGCATTGTTAGCGGCCATCTACAAAATTTAACAAGTTCAATTTTAGTATTTTCGATATTATTATATTTTAATCATTAATACCCTTTTGTGTCTTAAAGACAATTAATAATTAAAATCTAGAATCCAACGTTACATTTAAATATTGGTTAGGTGACCTTTATCCCTCTATTTAAATTAACAAGGTAGTCAACGTTTGACAATTGCAACTCTTTGCAATTTCTAGCAATATGGGATCGGTTAAACATCTTTATGTTTAGTTGGCATGTTTAATCCCATCAACACCTTTGTTCCCCATGCTTTGGTGACCCTAAGTTCATGGTTTCCAAATCAAGTCGTCCAACTTACACACACGTGTGAGTTTATACACATAAGTGGTTAGGTGACCTTTATCCCACAAACATGGTAAACCCACCTCGAACATACAAGTTCCCTCAAATGTGGTTAGGTGACCTTTATCCCACAATAAAAGTTCCCAAGTGTTTCGAGTGTTGTATAAAAGGATGGTGTTTGACTTGTTTTATAAAAGGTTTTTAATATTTCAAAATTCTAGTTTAGAAAATATTATGTACCATACATTTGCATGCATTCAAATCAATGGTACTTTAGTGAAAACTAATTTTCAAGGTTCTTTTTAATAAAACCCATTTTATTATAAAATCATTAATTTTTAATAAACCTTTTATTAACCATTTTAATGATTTTGTTAAGAACCAATTTTACGCTTGTTGTTGATTATTAGTTTGTTAAGTCATGCATATCGACATATCATCTAAACAACAAAATAAACAACCAAACAAGCACATCATTCATAATAATAGGTGCATAACCATAGCCAACTATTTTGACAACACTTGTTAGCCGAAACAAGTGTGCCAAAAGGTCCTTCCTAAGGGATGCAAAATGACACAAGTAATGTGTCGATGAACTCCCACTTGATCCCGCATCCAAATGCTTCAAGTCTCCTTCTTGTGTTGTGATTTCTCCACCTTCTTTGGGCTTCCAAAAGTCTTTTATATTCAGCTCCAAATTCCTTTGGACTTCAAAAAATATGTTTTGGTTATCGGGTTTAAATCCCGTTAAGAACCATGAAGTTCTTTGGACCGAATGTTATGGTCCAAACCAAAACCGCATTTTTATGTGCATCTTCTTTTACAAAATATATCCTAATACATTTTTTCTAGTAAAATAAAATGCACCTAATCTATTTATTTTACATACCAAATGAAAATAAATAAATTACATATCTTCTAATGGAAGAACAAAAAAGAAAAATAATTATTACAACCCATTGAAATAATAAATGAAATAAAACACAACACAATCATTCAACACAAGGTCATGGCTAGGTCATATGCACCAAAATATATATCTAAATATATATTTATTAATTTCAAGAAGCATAAAAAAATGGTTCCCTTTTATAACCATTTTCGGTTATGAACAAAAAACCGAAAAGGTATTTTTTGACCAAACAAACAAATCATCCATATGAAATAATTTTTCAAGATTTCCTTATGCATGTAAGAAAATAATCTTGAAAAACAAAGGGATAACCATATTAAAATTTTCGGCCATGGGGTTTTATTCAAACCCGAAACCCGAAATTTTTAATTTACTGAAGCATGCACTCATATAAGCGGCTCTAGATGCCATTGAAGGGATTTTAACATGTTTATCAAAGTAATTTCATCCATATGAAATAAAAACGCAGCGGAAATAAAGTTTAAAACATGTTACTTTTAAGATATAAATTCCATTTATATGAAAAATCCCAAAACCCGGATCCATATATGAAGATGCATACTATCATACACAACCATAGGGTGTTTAGAAAACTACCTTCTTGGAGTAATAGGATGATAAAAGGATGATGTTTCTTGAACGGTTTCCTTCAAGAGTAGAAGGCCTCAAGCTTGTATACCCCAAGCTTCCAACAAACACCACGAGATTAGCTAGGATTTTTAACCCTAAAGATCAAAAAACCGAACACTTGAGAAATGCTTATGATGAGCGGAAATTAGAGAGCTATTTCTCTAGTTCTTCCTTGTTCTTGCATTTGTCATCTAAGTATTTATAGAACCATGAGAGAGAATTGCCACCCATCTTGACCAATCATGTGCCAACTTACACATGCAAGTGCATGAAACCCCATTGGACCAAAATGATCTTGGTTAGACCACCCAATCAAATCTCCTCTAGCTTATGACAATTGCATGTCTTGTGATTGGATATAAAAGTTTGGGAAGAACACCAAGGGGGGGGGGGTGGGCGGCCTAGCTTTATTTTATAAAAAAAATAAATTTCTTTTATAAAATTTAAGTCTTGGTTTATATATATATTTATAACTTTTATAAATATAACACTACATATATGCAAGACTTTATACAATCTTTTAAAATGTTATTTAACCTATTAAATAACAAAATAAAATTTTCTCTCAAAATAAATTATCCATATAACTTATTGGTTTCTCAAGTGTAATTATTTAGAACACCAATTTCTAAATATTGTAAGTGTTAATATTTATTTGTTTGATCATATCACAAATAAATAATATAAGTGTTCGTCTAACTTGTTGTTGGGTATGACTCGACTTGGATCATAACGTACTAGCCACATCAATTTAATATGTGTCTTGGGCATACAGAGTCCAACATATATATATATATATATATATATATATATATATACTAGATTATTACCCCGTGTATTACACGGGTTGAAAAAATGTTATTTTACATACTAAATAATAAAAAAAAATATATCTTTAAAAACCTCATTAATTATTACACGGGTTGAATAAATGTAATTTTATATATTAAATAATAAAAAATATTATATTTTTAAGAACCTTGTGTATTGTAATTTATATACCAAATAATAAAAAGTTAAATCTTTAAAAACTCTATGTATTACACGAGTTGAATACATGTAATTTTAGATTAATAATTTATTAAATAAATATAATTTTAGATTAATGGTGTATTAAATAAATATAATTTTGGTTAAAATCTTATATATAAATTTTAAGTAATCTATATATTTGATAAATAATAAAAATACTAATAATATTATAAAATCTAATTTATATACTAAATAATAAATATAAAAGAAAGGCGGAAAACCCAAAAAATAGGTGCCTCCAATGAATGACACGTGTCATATATTGGTTTCTTTAATTATATGGTATAGATATAGATATAGATGTTCACATCATCGGTTGTTTCAATCGATAACATAATTTGTTTTCATATCATGGATCCATAACTAACGCTACAAATGTGACAAACACTACAAAAAGGGAGGTGGATATGAAATACCGAGTATAAAGTTAACCGAATAGACTATAAAGAAAATTGAACTAAAGTAGAGTATATGGTCTAAATATGGAGTAAAGTGAAATAACGAAGTAAAGTGTGCATGGTCTAAATATGGAAGAGTGAAATAAGTCGTTTTATACTTAAGATTTATGAATATATAAAACTCACTGAAATTAAACTAATAATATTTATCCATAAGATATTAAACTAATAATATTTAGTAGGATGTTTATCTATAATATATTAAACTAAATAATATTTAGTAGGATGATTATCTATAATTAATTAAAAAAAGATTAAACTAAAATAAGAATTATCTACAAGAGATGGTCTAATATAATGACAAGTGTCCCTAAAGTGGTTTGGTAAGACCCGTGTGCAAACACGGGTCGTTTCTTAGAAAACCATGCATAACATATATTGACAGAGAGTAAAAAAAATAATTATTGCAGACTTACAAAATTGATATAAATTAATGATTAATAGCTTTATTCAACAGCAATTCCATTATGTTGAGAACAAACTACTTTACAAAATTACTTTAATGATAGGGTGACTTGGGATTTTTTAAAAATGTTTGTTTTTGTACTACTTTACAAAATTACATAGAATTCAAGAAAACGAAACAACAAACTAAACAGATATTGAGGTATTCAAACTTCTGTTGAATACTATATGAGATGTTGACCAAAATTAAAACAGATGTTGATCAAAAGTCAATCAGATGTTGACCAATAGTCAAACAGATGTTGACCTTAAACAGATTTTTGGTTTAACGCCACAGATCTGTTTATGGCCAAACATCTGTTTAAGTCGAAATATCTGATATAGAAGGCCAAACATCTGTTTAAGGCAAAACATCTGTTTAAGGTGAAACATCTGTTTATGACCAAACATCTGTTTAAGCATAAACATCTGTTTAAGTCCAAACCTCTGATATAAAAGGCCAAACATCTGTTAAAGGCCAAACATCTATTTAAGGCCAAACATCTGTTTAGATCTGAACAGATGTTTCATGTTTAACTTAATCAGATCTACTGTCTTCTCACACTGTTTTCCTCTTCAAAACACTGTTGAACCTAACATGGGTTTCCATTAACTATTGACCAAAAGTCAAACAGATGTTCAAACCACTGTTTGTTATTGTATTTTGATGTGCGTTAGGTGTAATATAATTTAGGTATATATTTTAAGCCCTTTTTACACTTTTTAGCCAAGTTTTAAATTTATAAAACACGATATTTACTAACACTAAACACACATATGGGCAAGTGCACCCATCGTGGACGTAGTATAGTGTTGGTAAGATACCGAGGTCGTCCAAGGACACAAGAGCTTTTAGTACCGGTTTATCCTCAACGTCTAATCAAATCAAAATGTTAGAAAAAAGGTTTAAACTAAGAAAATAAAACTAACTAAAATGCTGAAAAATAAAATAAAAATAAAAACAGATAGACAAGATGAATCACTTGGATCCGACTCGTGTAGTGTAACCTTTGATTATTTTCGCACTTTTGCACTTGTTTAAGAGATTATCTTAGTTATTGTAGTAGGCCCCTCTTTTGAAGGCGAAGTTACCCTCAACCCAGTAGTTTGAGTCAGCAAGGATACATTCCTAAAGGGTCGGATTATTGAAAGATAATGAATTAAGTTATTAATGCATAATGTGGTAGGCCCCTCTTTTGAAGGCGACGTTACCCTCAGCTAAGTAGTCTGAGTCAGCAGGGATACAGTCCTAAGTAGCTGGGCTAAAGTTTTAATAGTAGTTTAACTTATGAGGGGATCAAAGAGTTTGGACCCCCGCCATCCAATACCTTTGGGTATTGAAGGAGGTCCTACTAAATCTGACCCAGGTCCTTTGCAGGATCTATACACTGAACAATGGCAAGACTCTTACCAAACCGTTCCCTTAACCCCCGACCAGGTAGCCAACATACCTCCATATAGACCGTGGAGATATGAATGGTGAAAATCTTTTATTTTATATAGACAGTAAAATAATGCCAAGACACCACGGACAAACGATAAGGAAGAATCACCTTCAACATAAGAAACTAGTAATTAAAGTCATTAATACAAAACCAATTAAAAAGTGCAAAAGATTAAAAATAAAAAGTATTACACTAAACACTTGTCTTCACCAAGTGATGTAAGAGACTTAGGCAAACATGGCCTTTGATTGTCAAGAACTCTTATGATCAATCTTGGATCCCGAGACGACTCACACACTCTATGATGGACAATGGATGATGGTGGTGGATGATGGTGTTGTGATGGTGGTGGGTGGTGGGTGAAGTGTGAGAGAGGTGGTGTGCCAAAAGATGAGTTGCAAGAGCTCCAAACACTCCTATTTATAGGCTGAACAGAAGCTCGGGCACGGCCCTGTGTCCATCTGACTCTCTCTCTCTTCATTAATTGTAATTCCCAATTACAATAAATGTGCCTGCAGGAAGTTGACCACGCCCCCGTGTCCGCTGGGCACGACCCCGTGGCGGGCAACATAAGCTTCTATGAGTTTGTCTTTTCTGCTGGCACTTGGGCACGGCCCCGTGCTCACTGGGCACGGGGCGTGTTCAGTCTTCTGTATTCTTTGTTTTGCTTGGGAAGATGCTGCATATCACTTTTGTTCCCTTTCTTGTATTTATGTTAGCTTTTGCTGTCTTTTTGCTTCTTTTGTTATTTTGAGCTCATTTAATCCTGAAAATACAAAAGGAAGACAAAAGCACACTTTAACCCACAGTTGATGTAATTTATATGTTGCATATTGTGCACATCAAATACCCCCACACTTGAATCTTTGCTTGTCCTCAAGCAAAACTCTTTATAATGTGGCTTTATTCACTCCCAAATGGAATGGGTAGAAGAGAGGGTTTTTGGGCTTGTCATAGAGTGTCGGGATTTCCAAGATTATTTAGGTTTTATTTTTATTTATTTACAATCCTATTCGTCAGGATTTATTAAAAACATTTCATAAGATAAATTATTTATTAGGGTATAACATACCTTTTTAAAATTCCATTTATATACAAGTTCACATACCTCACAGGGAATCACTCAACACTCAGCCGAAGGTGTATTTTTAGTGAATCACTCGAGAGCGGCATGGAACTTACTCCTACCATAAGCTTGCCAAGCAATCAATCCTCCTCCTTTTTAACTATATACCTTTGTAAATATCAAGAGGACTTTTTTGGGTGAAGGGTTAGGCTTGGGCTAAAGGTGGGTGGTTGGGTTAGTGGTTAGTAAAAGGGCGAAAAGCGTAACAAACGTCGGTTTTTGAAAGACTTTTTATTTTTCCCATTTTTATTTTATTTTGATGAACCACTTGTTTCAAACAAAGTTATTTTTGATGAACATGTTTGTTTGTTTGGTTTCATCAATATATATATATATATATATATATATATATATATATTTACTAGGAAGAGTCATTAAAAAACCGAACGTTGTTACTAAAAGAAAGGGTTAAAAATAAAAAGGTTTAGGTGGGTAAAAAGGGTTATTGTTTTGGGTTAAGAAATGAAAAGGTTTAGGCTCAAAGGGATTAACTAGGGGGATTTTGGGTAGGTGGTAAAAAAAATGAAAAATAATGGTGTAGAAAGAAAAAAAAGGGTTAGTCCTAATGCCTCCATCATTTACTTACTCGGGTTTAAGTTGGTAAGGACCGGGAATGTATTGTTGTGCCAAGTTCTAGAGTCGTACGAACCAAGCGGCTATTCACACAAGAAACGAAAAATGAGCATTTAGTGTAAAGATATGTATTTGTATGCTCGATAAAGGCTCAAAACTCACTTTTGTGGGAAAGGGTTTTTTATGTGATCAAGTATATATAATCAAATTTTAACTAAGTTTGTCATGCCTTTTCATAATTTTCTTATGTTGGTTCTTTTTATCACGATGCTATCGGTTGTAAATTTGTAAAAATATAACCTTGTTAGAAATTGAATTTCCAACTTAAAGTTAGACAAGTAAAAAAAATGAAAGTTTTTTGAAAAAATTTGGGGTGATTAGCGGTTCCAATAGAGTTTTGTGTAAGGCTTGTTACTAGGACTTGCAAGATTCAGGGTTTTAGCACCCCCCCCACACTTAAATTACACATTGTCCTCAATGTGTCCCAAAAATAAGTTTTTAGGTTGATTGAATGTGTAAAATAGTGTTAAAAGCAAAATTTTATGTTACTGGCATCCTGGACATAGCCCCGTGGTGACCGGGCACGGTCCCGTGTTCAGGTGCCAGCGACAAAAATTAAAGAAAAGGAACAGAAGCCTGGACACGGGGGCGTGTTCAGTGAACACGGCCCGTGTCCAGTTACCTGAACTGGGCAATTTTCTGCAGAGTGTGCAGCACGGGGGCGTGTTGGGCGGACACGGCCCGTGCTGAGCTTACTGTAATGAAGGAATTGTTGTCGGATGACCCTGTTTTCGTGCATGGGGCTATGTTTCTCGTTTCCCTTGGTATCCTTTACCATCACGAGTGTGTTTTATTCCTGCAAATTAAAATTAAACTAAACTAAGGATAGTTCCGCGGAATGCCTTTGTGGTGCGCCACGTTTATAAGGGTCCTTGGCTAGACCCAAAGTGAGGTTATATGTTTTCCGAGCGGGATGTTTTGCATCCCATGTTGCACCGTCGGAGAGCATCATCCAAACTCGAATCAATAACCTTCACGTAATTGACCGGGTCATTGTCCTCTACTTTCTTCCCAACCCCAAACTTCACTTCCTTATCCCCATACTTCAAAGTGAGTGTTCCGTCATTCATGTCTACCACTGCTTGTGCGGTGGCTAAAAATGGCCTCCCTATTATGAGGGGGACTTCGGTGTCTTCTTCCATATCTAGTATGACAAAGTCGGCCGGGTAGACGAAATTGTCGACTTTGACCAATAGATTTTCAGCGACACCTTGCGGGTATTTGACGGACCTATCGGCAAGTTGTATACTCATCTTGGTAGGGCTCGTTTTTCCTAGGTCGAATCGTTTGAACATTGATGCGGGCATGAGGTTAATGCTAGCCCCAAGTTCGGCTAGTGCATTACGAATGGGGGATTCCCCGATCGAGCAAGGAATTGTGAAGCTTCTGGGATCAATCTTCTTTTGGGGAAGTTTGTTGAGTACGAGGGCGGAGCATTCTTCGCCTAGGTTAACTAATTGCAATGATTCAATTTTCCTTTTATGAGTGAGGAAGTCCCTCATGAATTTTGAGTATTTAGGCATTTGAGTTAGGACTTCTATGAAAGGAATATTAACATGCAATTGTTTTAATAGACTTTCGAATTTTGCGAATTGCTCATTGGTCTTTTAACGAATTAACCTACCGGGGTACGGAACCGGAGGAGCCTTGGTGAGCTCTTGAAGTAGAGGAGAAGCCTTATCTTGTTGGGGCGGTGTTGTGCTTTCCTCAGTTGGTGGTGGCGGAGCTTCCGCGTGACCCACGGTACGGTTTCTTAGTGTTATGAGATGAACTTGAGCTTTTGGGTTTCTTTCGGTATTACTTGGTAACGCGCCTTGTGGTCTCTCGGAGAAATTTTGAGCTAGTTGACTTATTTGTTTTTCAATGTTTTGTATACTAGCTTGTTGATTTCTAAAATTTGATTCCAATTGTTGAAACCGATCCGAGTTTTTCTTTTCAGTGTCGGAGATGAGGCGAGATATAGTATCTTCATGCCTTTCTCGTCCACCTTGTTGTTGAGGGAAATTTTGTGACTCATTTCTTGGTTGTTGAAAGTTTGTTCGTTGATTTAGACTTTGTTGGTTACTACTATTGCCGGGTTCTCTCCAACCAAGGTTAGGGTGGTTACGCCATCCTTGGTTGTAGGTACCCGTTGGGGGACCCGACGGCCTAGGTCTATTATCAATGTAGTTTACCGACTCTGTTTGATCATCTGTTTCTTTCATACAACTCCAATTTTCATGTGGCCCACCACACCCTTCGCAAGCCATTACCGAGACCGTTTTTGTCATTTCTAACTTTTTACTTTTTGAAGAAAGGGCCTCGATTTGGGCTTGTAAAGAAGTGCTTTTATCAACCTTATGGGCACCCGGGGCAATAGATTTATTGCCTCGGGGAGTGTGCCATTGAAAATTGGTTTGAGCAATTTCCTCGATTTGATTGTATATTTCATGTGGGCGGCGATTACCTAAAAGTCCCCCGGAGCTAGAGTCAAGTGTTTGTCTCGTGTGTGGCAATAACCCATTATATAAAGTGGACACTTGTTGCCATACCGCAAGACCGTGATGGGGACACTTGCGCAATAGCTCCTTGAACCTTTCCCAAGTTTCATATAAGGATTCCCCATCCTCTTGTGAATATGTATTAATTTCAGTCATTAATTTAGCCGTTTTAGCGGGAGGGAAATACTTACATAGAAATTTTTGGGCTAGTTCATCCCAGGTGTTTACCGAACCAACTGGGAGGGCGTTGAGCCAAGCTTTTGCTCGTTCTTTTAGCGAAAATCGAAACATTCGAAGGCGGATGGCGTCATTTGATGCTCCATTGATCCGAAAGGTATCACATATTTCTAAGAAATTAGTAATATGTAGATGGGGATCCTCGTCCGCAAGCCCATGAAAGGTTGCGGAGTTTTGAAGCATTTGTATCAAATATGGCCGAAGTTCGAAGTTATTGGCTTCAACATTCGGTGCATTGATAGCGGCGCCGAGATTACCTACGGTGGGTCGTAGGTAATCCATGAGGGTACGTTGGTCCGCCATTGGAAGTGGGTCCCCCGAAACCTTCTCTTGGTTTTTAGCTTTAAGTCTTTTTCTGAGAAAGCGTTCGGGTTCTTCTAGAGGTTCTTTTATGTCTTTATTAGAACTGGAGCTCATACACTACGTAGAAGGTTCAGATGTGGCATCTGGTTCCAAATCCTGCAATAAAAACAAAAAAGAATGTTGGTCAGAAAGTTCACCACGGACCCGTGCTCACTGAACACGGCCCGTGGTCGGAGATACAGCGATTGTTTTCCGGATCCCTGTTACTGGAAAGTTGAACACGGCCCCGTGTTGCACCGACACGGCCCCGTGCTCAGCCCTCTGTAACTCGGAAAATAAAAACTGCCAGTGATACTGCTGGGCACGGCCCGTGTCCGACCAGGCACGGCCCGTGCTGAGCTCTGCAGAAGCTGAAAATTTAAGAAAATCCTAAAAAAAGAAAAAGAAAATAAAAAAATGATTAGGCCGTTGATTCCTAACTTTCTTAAAATCCTTGTGTCCCCGGCAGCGGCGCCAAAAACTTGATGTGCGTTAGGTGTAATATAATTTAGGTATATATTTTAAGCCCTTTTTACACTTTTTAGCCAAGTTTTAAATTTATAAAACACGATATTTACTAACACTAAACACACATATGGGCAAGTGCATCCATCGTGGACGTAGTATAGTGTTGGTAAGATACCGAGGTCGTCCAAAGACACAAGAGCTTTTAATACCGGTTTATCCTCAACGTCTAATCAAATCAAAATGTTAGAAAAAGGTTTAAACTAAGAAAATAAAACTAACTAAAATGCTGAAAAATAAAATAAAAATAAAAACAGACAGACAAGATAAATCACTTGGATCCGACTCGTGTGTAGTGTAACCTTTGATTATTTTCGCACTTTTGCACTTGTTTAAGAGATTATCTTAGTTATTGTAGTAGGCCCCTCTTTTGAAGGCGACGTTACCGTCAACCTAGTAGTTTGAGTCAGCAAGGATACAATCCTAAAGGGTCGGATTATTGAAAGATAATGAAATAGGTTATTAATGCATAATGTGGTAGGCCCCTCTTTTGAAGGCGACGTTACCCTCAGCTAAGTAATCTGAGTTAGCAGGGATACAGTCCTAAATAGCTGGGTTAAAGTTTTAATAGTAATTTAACTTATGAGGGGATCAAAGAGTTTGGACCCCCGCCATCCAATACCTTTGGGTATTGAAGGAGGTCCTACTAAATTTGACCCAGGTCCTTTACAGGATCTATACACTAAACAATGGCAAGACTCTTACCAAACCGTTCCCTTAACCCCCGACCAGGTAGCCAACATACCTCCATATAGACCGTGGAGATATGAATGGTGAAAATCTTTTATTTTATATAGACAGTAAAATAATGCCAAGACACCACGGACAAACGATAAGGAAGAATCACCTTCAACATAAGAAACTAGTAATTAAAGTCATTAATACAAAACCAATTAAAAAGTGCAAAAGTTTAAAAATAAAAAGTATTACACTAAACACTTGTCTTCACCAAGTGATGTAAGAGACTTAGGCAAACATGGCCTTTGATTGTCAAGAACTATTACGATCAATCTTGGATCCCGAGACGACTCACACACTCTATGATGGACAATGGATGATGGTGGTGGATGATGGTGTTGTGATGGTGGTGGGTGGTGGGTGAAGTGTGAGAGAGGTGGTGTGCCAAGGGATGAGTTTCAAGAGCTCCAAACACTCCTATTTATAGGCTGAACAGAAGCTCGGGCACGGCTCCGTGTCCGCTGGGCACGGCCCCGTGTCCATCTGACTCTCTCTCTTCATTAATTGTAATTCGCAATTACAATAAATGCGCCTGCAGGAAGTTGACCACGCCCCCGTGTCCGCTGGGCACGGCCCCGTGGTGGGCAACAGAAGCTTCTATGAGTTTGTCTTTTCTGCTGGCACTTGGGCACGGCCCCGTGCTCACTGGGCACGGGGCGTGTTCAGTCTTCTGTCTTCTTTGTTTTGCTTGGGAAGATGCTGTCGGGGGGGTCGGGCATATCACTTTTGTTCCCTTTCTTGTATTTATGTTAGATTTTGCTGTCTTTTTGCTTCTTTTGTTATTTTGAGCTCATTTAATCCTGAAAATACAAAAGGAAGACAAAAGCACACTTTTTCCAACATTAGTACTAAAAAAGGGTTAGTTTTAAGCCACAATTGATGTAATTTATATGTTGCATTTTGTGCACATCATATTTCCATTAACTATTGACCAAAAGTCAAACAGATGTTCAAACCCTGGTTTTGACAACATGAAACACAACATCATCATGCCAAATACAGTCATATACACCCATCCATTATTCTGAATTAATAAACCCATAAATGCAGAAGAATGTCACATTTGCGATTAATAAACCAAGTTTCTACTAATTGCAGTTACTATTAGCAAAAAGAAGCATAATATCATCTATATATAAAACATAAAGGGCTAATAACAGTGTTTTATCATGTTAGTTATACATAGCAGCAAAACATCAAGTTAATAATATACAATTTCACCATCAAAAAATTCATAATTATAATATCTGATATCAGAACATACTTAAATGTCGTTATTAAACTGAGGTAACTTGATTTAATATGATCTTCTGTTCTGAAGACACGTATGTGAAGTGCAACATATCACCAAATCTCAACTTATTCTCAGTCATAAACTTTCGCCAACCGTCCAACGCATAACGTGGCTTCAAATCATTTAAGTCAAACTTAACATCATAAACCTCCACAACTCCAACCATATTTTGAACTTTCAAAGGATGAAGATCAACAGAAAGACCTGCTCGTCTGGCAACTTCAACAGGAAGACGCTACATGTATTGTGTGGAAAAAAATAATAGTCAGACAAATAAACATAAGTCATTAGTTTGTTATAAAAAATGGTATACCAGCCTATAGTCTCCTTTGCGATCAAAATGAAAGAACTCAGGGTCGAGAAGATGTCCAGAATGTTTTTTTTGCAGTCTTTCTAATCTTATTTCTACAGATAAGCTTTTTCTGAATGTTGCCGGCTCTCTTCCCCTTGATGAAAAAGTGAACATATACATGTGAATTAAAGGAATGTTGAATATATGAACAAAAAAAAAACAGTTTATATAAAATATACTGATTAAGTGGCGAGTATAAATACCTTAACTTTGTGAGCAAATGAAGAACATCCAATATGATCACTTGTGTTGACAGGTAAGGCAACATTTCCCTTAGTCATATTCTTGACCGTCTCCTTTCTCTCAAAAGTAACTTTACCTTTCTTCTTAACCTGTTGTCATAGAGTTACTTTAATAACCATAGTAATATAACAATCTTTAACACGGTAAACTTACATCTTGTGTTTTATTCAATCGTGAAGACACGCGTCTCTTCGACGTGCATTCGGCATTCGTTCGTAACTTCTTCTAAATAATACATTATTGGATAAATATAACATCAGTAAACAGCATTACTAATAGTTGTAAAAACATTAAATTCTTATATGTGTTAAATTAAAAATAAATAATTTTAATAATTTAGTAAGTACCTGAGTAACGGTTCTTCCTTCACCTACAGACACAACTTCTTCATCCTCATAGATGTCCTGGTCAACATTAATGCAATAGTTAATATAGTGCTAAAATAATTAAAACTTTTACTGCTAATGCTAAATACATACGTACCTTGAATGCATTCTCAACATAATCAGCCTTCGATATCTCAAGTACACTATCATCGTCAGATTCAGCTTTCTTCGAAAAGCAAATCTCAGTCTCATCTCTATAATCTACTACCTCAAAAACAACATCATCAATTCTGCTAAACACAAGCAAATCATCCTCAAGTATCCCAACATCCTTGCACATTTCAGGCCATCCTCTAGCAAATACAAAGTTTGTATCAACATTAGACACCTCAACATTCCAATAGGAACCCTTATAACAGATTTGAAATTTGCCACTTGGTGGGCTGTTTACATAAAATTGTTTAATGAAGCAGTCTTCGATTACCTGCATAAAACTAAAAATAATGAATACTATATGTGAAGTATGTAACTTATGAGAATAAGTGTTGACACGTTTAAGATGCAAAAGGATTGAAGATAAGATCAATAGTCATACCGTAAAACCAAATCTTGCATAACGATTAAACGTGAAATAAGATTCACCACACATCCCATCAACAAAACATGAAAGTTCAAACCCAAAATCACCTAACGGTTTGAAAACCAACAAAGTATCCCTCGGCAGATTGAGATCTTTAACAACATTGTCCCAACCGTCAGTTATTATTGGTATTGAATTTTCTGTTCTGACCCTCATAACCCATTTTTTACCAGACTCATGATAGATTCGCAACTTTTTTTTTTGCTAACAATCTCCCCACTTTTGATTAGCAAAGGCTATAGGTACATCCTGTATATAATTTTTAAGTAGTGTAAGAAAATATAAACCATAACAACTGTTAAATATATATCTCAATAAAAATAAATTATGTATATAAAAACATGTCATACCAGTTTCAAAGATTCTGGGTTATGAAGAAACTTAACAAATGTAGTATACATGACAAAACCTGAATCAGTAAAGATGTTAAAACATTGAAATTAAAAAGTTGGCTTCGAAGATGAACATTAACTTTTTGTATTAACAGAGTATCTACTGAAATTAATCATAGAAACAGAGTATGAGTTAAAAATTTTCTGCAAATAATAACTATTTTAATATGTTATAAACAAATGATTCAAACACCTAACTAAACTCTTCTTGAATGTATAGCAATTAACTTAAAATCGTATTTGTAGCAAGATAGGATTCAAGATAGGATTTGAATTTTTTTAATTAAAATCGGTTAAACAATATAAAGTATTACAATATGAATTTACATACCAGTTGTTGAAGAAAAAACAACAAATCCTCCAGTGATTCAAGTGTAGAAGACGGAGAATAAGAAAGTTGGAACCCTAGAAAATGACCGGGAAGAAGAGATTTTTGAAACAAGTTAGATGATAGATGTTTGATGTGTAATAATGCTAAAGAAATAATGACAGTTATGTTTTCGTTTTCCCATATTTTCAAGAAATGAAAAATATTTACACATAGACTCCTTATTGAATTTGTTATTTACATTTACAAACTTAATAAAAGATGTCTAACAAAATGTGTTTGGAAACCTCTGTTGGTCGTTAGAAACAGTGTAAGTCAAACAGTTGTTAGATAAACAGAAGTTATGACAACAGATGATATCTTTCAGCAGTTGTTTTATTTTTAGCTAACATCTGTCCACGTCAGAACCTCTGTTATCATAATGCATGACAGTCAGCAGTCAGCACTATAGTAAATGAACAGTCATTAGGAAAAACAGAAATTATGATAACAGACGGTATCATTTAGCAGTGGATGTGTTTTTAGGCAAGCATAAGTTTCAAAAACAGTTGTTTTAAATCAGTGTAACTCAACAATGGTAAGTCTAACATCTGCTATTAGCACAACCACTGTTAGGAATGACTGAAATAATTAAAATGAAGATACGACAACAAAGATTAATACTATTTAAATTTATGTCATTTAGTCAACAGTGGTAGATCAAACAGTCGTTAGCATACATAGTTGTTTTATCATCAGCAGATTCTTCAAAAAACTACTATTAATGATCAAATTCTGAACATTTGTTTTATCTTTGCACTCATCTGTTCACCATCAAACCAACCCCTGATGCTATTAAACCTCTGTTGACTTACCAAGCAGATGTTCAGACAGAATTCAACATCAACATAATCTGTTAACCATCAAACCAACCGTTGATACTATTAAACCTCTGCTGACTTACCAAACAAATGTT